>NW_028259152.1:11813269-12417692 GCF_977971745.1 Zootermopsis nevadensis | reverse complement strand
AGCTTTAGAGCAACATATAAAATATACAAAACAGCAATGCACAAATTTATATGTGCTTTATTGAAGAACATCTTTCCACTCTTGTTTGGGGTTCTTTTATTATCACCATTTATAAGAATGTGTAAAGTGTTCTTTCTCTTCTGAACCAATAACTTATACAGAATGGGACAGTGACCATTCACCATTTTCAAAGATACACTAATCAACTACAGTTTATTCAGAGTAATGTGAATTGAAAGAAAAGTGTTTGCCATTATTGAGGAACATTATAACAAAGTTACTTCAAAAAAATAACAGCTATCAGATGCCATCAAGATTGATGCACTGATTCACAACACTTTCCATTATGTGCAGTAACATGGCCAATGGTATGGCATTACTTTCTTCAGAAATTCTCTGTTTGAGATTACTTTAGACTGCCAGATGTGTATGAAGCACTTTGCTTTTAAAGTAGCCCTATAAAAATAAATCACAAGCTGACAGATCAGGTAAATGAGCTGGCCAAGAAATGTTGCCATAGCGGGAGATTATTCAGTTGTCAAACACAGCCCTTCAAGTGTTCATCAACTGCCTAGCAGTATGTGCTACTTCTTCATCTTGTTGAACCAAACAGTAGCAAAATTCATGTCACGATGTCATAACTCTGAAAACAAGAACTCTTTCACCATATGCAACCAATAGCAGCTAGTACCCTTTCAATATGTTTCAGTGTCCACACAGTTCTGACACTGCCTTCAGGTTTATTGTTTGTCACAGAAGCTGTGGTTCAAAGCTTTTCAACCCACTTTCTGATGGTGTTGTGATCATAAACGTTTCCATTTCTCTCAGTGTTAAAATTGTATCTGAATATGCATTGTGTTTCTATCACAGAGTCATTATTTTTTTAAAAACATCTCTACAGCAAATGCATAGTGCACAGCTGACTAATGATCCACGTTTACTAAAATGGCATCTAAATACTACATTGCACTTAGTTTATCCTTCTCCCAGGTCTGCCAAAGTACTATGAAAATCAAAATGAATAAATGCTGCTCCACTCTGAACATATCATTTTCCATATGCGCCCATGCTATAGTTCACCCATCCACTGTATGTGTGCTACTTCAATCTATTAATAACATTCAGCACAAGGGAGACTTGAGAGATGTTACAAAGTTTTTGACTATTTTGGCTACAGTTAGACTGCTATAAGTAAAATTATTTTATTAATAATAGCAAAGCATAATATGAAGGTGAACATCAACAAGAGTAGTGTATATAGTTAAAAGTTCATTGGGCATCTTTTTGTATTGTCTCTGTATTGGTGTTGGGACAATGTTGTACATATATTTTGCAAAGAATTCTCACAACAGATAATGATACTCTAAATATAATTATCCTATAAAATCCTGTTACTTTTATTCCAAATTTTCTCACATTACCATTCACAACTATAGCTTCTTCCATACAACCAAAAAACAATTAATTTTATATCCATCTTGGTTCACCAAGAAATGCAATATAATTATTTTTGTACTGTCCTGTCTTGTTCTCAGGGTCATTTACCTTTAATTTATTTTTTGTGTTCAGTTATAATAAATATTACTGTTCTAAATGTATAGTGCAAGGAAGCAGCCATGGTCTATTTTAAGGCCTTCATCTTCCTAAGACATTTCCACTTTATGTGGGTTGTCTGTCTATTTTAAGATATTATGATATTTATGCCTGAAATAGACTGAAGAAAAGCATCACTACAGTGTAGTATTTAGTAACAAAGTTCAAGATTTTACTCTAAGAGCCATATGTGCTTGAGATTAAAGAATTTATGTTCATATTGTGTTGTATACATCAGCAACATGGTGTTTCTTGAAACATATTAATAGTTCCAACAATATTAATCTAGTATTATCATTTAGAGGGAAGGCAAACAGAGGTTTGTTATACATTAATGATTGCTTATACTAGTGGTTTTTAACTTTAATTGCACAAAAATTTGTGATTTGATACATTTATGAAAAGTTGTGTTCTATACTAGGGATATAATGGGAAAATGCTGTTCAGAAATTGTATTGTAGCTTTTGTGTCAATTTCTCATAAGGTTGATGTGTTTCACTGTCAATGATAGTTGTGTAGTCTATCATTGATGATTAAGGTTAAAGTTGATTGTCACTCGTAAATGTGTGGTATGTTTAAAACCCTCTTCTCTATAACCCACAGAGAGCATTTGCTTGAATTAGAAATTCTGTGTTCATATTGGTGAGAGTTAAGAAATGGAACTGGAAATCACAGTCCTATGGCAGGTGAATGAGTAAACAGTTCCAGTACATCTCTACAGTGATCAAATGTCATTTTAAACTGATTATGACGCCTGCTTCATATTTGGAATGTCCTGGGCTCAAGTTTCAGTCCAGAGACCAGCTATCATGACTAGGTTTTTTTTATTTTTTTCCTCAGTCTCTCCTGGAGAATACCAGGATAGTACCTTAAATTAGACCATGACTGCTTCCTTCTATGTCCCTTCTAATTTATTATTCACTTAATCCACTCATTTTATGCTTTATACTCTGAGCTACTAAAAAGGATTTTTAAATAAACTAAAAATAAATAAAGCTCCACAATTAAAAAAATTCCCACAAAGTACTGGTTCAGTTTTTTGACAAAGACCTTATGAGAATTAAAATATTATTAAAATTTTATTTAAAGCAGATACAAATCAGTGTGGCTGGTGAATATATTTTAATTAGTAGCATAATATCTACAGCCTGTCATATACAAATTTTAATTTTAAATTTAATTTTTTGCATTTCAAGAAACCCAAGTACAGGTAGATATAATGCTTAATATTGTTGTATTTCTCTCCGAATAAGCTGTAAAATCAGTACATATGAGTATGCACACAAAAATGTGTATTCATCTAAGAAGTGTGGAAATATCAATATCTGCCACACTTTTCTTTTGAACAGTTTGATATAACTAGGATAATTTCAATTTGCATACAAAGAACTGAAACAGTAACTTCCTTAACTATACAAATGCACTGACAGAACCTCCGTTCAGTAAGTAACTATAAATTCTGAGAACTTCAGAATTCAATTAATGCTTACTTTTAAGGTATTAAGTAGATTAACAAGATTAACACAGTATTGTATCAGTGTTCAGTGCAGATTATATACAAATAACTGAATTATAATTATTAATAGTTGAGTAAACAGTTATTCAGAGCCATGGCTGAACTGAAATATATATTTAAGTATTAGAAAGTTATGTTTAAAATGCAGTCTTATAAATCAATTAGAATGTGGAAACTTGGAAGTGTGCAGGAAAATTATTATTATTAACAGAATTGGTTTTATTGTATTACCCACTAACTTTTACAAATCCCTTTTGTAACAGCATTAAAATTAATTCTAGATGGAAGATTCATTGACATACAAGCATAATTTTACTGAGAACATGAAAGGTTAATAGCTGGGTACCTCAATCAGTATAGTGGCTGACTGTGGGCTGGATGGTCATGGTTTGATCCCTGACAGGGGCAGAAGATTTTCTTCTTGTCTCTGCAACCAGACCAGCTCTGGAGCCCTCCAGCCTCCTGTCCAATGGGTACTGGGGTAAAGCAGGGCTGGGTAGTGATGTTGACCACTCACCTAATCTAGTGCCGAAGTTGAGAATCAGCAGGTGCTGTACCTTCTTACCTCCTGAGTGCCTAAATGACACATAACAGGATAGCTTTATTTTTTTTACTTATTTACATGAAATGTTACAAAAGATGTGAAATTACACTAATTATATGCTGTAGATCCTTTCATGCAGGTTGTAAAGGTAAATCAATTCAAATACATGGACAGTTCCTTACAAATGAAACTAATTTCTTTTTCATACAAATTGTGAAGAACATGAAGGTTTTGTATGAAAGTCTGAATACTACTCTCCTTGCTATGCTGATGTGTGCCCATGTCAAAATATGTAAATATGTAATGGGAAAATACCCAGTGTATTCAAAGGTCACTTCCTTTAACCTTGATTCTTATGGTTTATTGGTAATTTTCTGAACCAACTGCTGCTTAGTTTTGACGAGGTGACTCTGGACAACAACTTCCTCCTGACCAATGAGACACATCATGGCAGAAGAGAGAAGCGGCAAGTAAGATACAGGTAAACCACTGTTCATAGCCCAGACATTCATGACTCTTCATTTTCAACTTTCCTAGATATTCTCATAGTCAGCCTGTTGTATTCTATCTTCAAACCTAACTTTCCTGAATCCCAAAGCTAGAGAAACTCTACTTATTAAAATATAAACATTTGGATATCCCACATATTTCTGTATTTCCTGACTGGCTCTGGGGCCCACCTAACCTCCAATTTAGTGGGTACTGAGGGTTCTTTTAATGGAGGTAAAATGGCCAAGCTTTGAAAGCTGACCAATTGACATACTGATAGGCCCCAGAACCCCACAATATTGGAGAGGCCTATGATTAGGAGTTCACATTCATGAAGCATACTATGGTCCAGATTTTATTGACAAATGAATCTTAGAAAGTATTCTTTATGTATTAAAGGAGAAATATTATAATAATATTTTAACCTCATTCTCCCAACAAACTCTGCTTTGGTAATGGAAACAGATTTATGATCAATCTAAAGGTTTTTTACAATGATGACTTACAGTAAACATGACTGTTATTTTGGACATTGGATCTGTTTTTGTCTTCAGGTCCAGTGATCAAGACTAGCTTGTTCAAAGGGGCCCAACTGACTAGGAATCTGAGGGTGGAAACAGATCAGTTCCCAAATCATGTTTGGGAAAATCCAAAATGAGGGATAATGTCCAGCGTAAGAGTCATGTTTATTAAAATATTTATTCTTGAATTTCTTATACTATACTCTCTAACATGTCAGTACTGTGCAGCAGGGTATTCTTTATCAATGTATCAGCAATTGTAAGGACTTAGGCTTCAAAAATTCCCAAGGAATTCACAGAAGGCCTTTGGATTTTCTGATATGTCTGTTAGCTGACTTCCTGCAGTGCATGAAGACAAGTGCATTTGTTTGCAGGAGCTTCAGTACCTTACTAGGTACTAGTAATATTGTAGTGTAATTAGTGAGTATGCAGTGGGTTCTTTGTTTAAAAACACAAGATGAATTTATTTCACTCTATTATGAGGGCAATTGATTATTTTATAGATTAATGGCTGACAGTCCATGAATCAAGTTCTGGTAGAGGCTTGCAAGAGCAATATTTTAGAATTCTGCCAAGCCCTGCCAGATGAGCTTGAAGTTTATCTTCTATGTTACATATACCCAAGACCATCTTTCTTTTATTTCAGCCCAAATGAAGCCCTCTTTATTTACAATCTGACTTGACTATTGTATCATCAATACATTTTTCATTTAAAAAATAAATGTTCTTTTGCCCCTTCTTTTATTTTCAGAATAATTCTGTAATTGTGTAGTATATCAAGTTCTATAAATTCCTTTTGTTATTTTATTGCAGTCCAGAACAGATTTTGGCTTCTTCACAATATTATTAATTGTGATCATTTCTGTATTGTGTAAAGTGCTAAGTGATAGATCTTATTTATAATGCATGGAAAATACTTTCCCCTTTGAAAGCATACATCTTCCCTTTTTTTGGTCATTTGGCGGTGATAGCTGGAGGTTTCTTTGTCACCCGCTTGATGTGTATGTCGAGTTGAAAATAAGTAAGTCAGCAATTAAGTAGAAAGTTTCATCATGATGATACCAGAATATTTTTATGTTCTTCATCAAGAACTGTCCCTTACCCTATGTATATGATGCTGGACTAAGCATATCTATTTATTTATTTTCAAATCATATCTATACCTTTATGATGAAATACTAGGAAGGTGAGGAGTGAAATAAATATGTAGATAAACAAAAAATATTCACAGTAGGCAAAAAGCAAGATAATTGAAATGATGTGATGTTTCCAGTATGACTCTGAAATAACACAGTTAGTGAAGAAAGTGGTAACAAATTGAAGGATTTTATTTTTTATTGCCACCATGCACAGACTGACTCCAGAGTGCATCCTGATTCTAATTCAATTTCCATTATGACCTGAAGGTGGCTGTACTAAGGTACTGACAGTTTCAACACATATGTTGGATATTTCCATTATTCGAAGTATATTTGATATACATGACACTTCAGGAATTGACTCTGCTCCTATTTTCAAGTGTTTTGGCTGTCATAATAATGATAAATATTGTATTGATTTTTATTTTAAAAATGGCAGTGGTCAGTATCAAACCTATAATCCTTTTAATACTTTTTTTCAGTACCATTGGGTCAGAGCCGACCCCTGGTGACATTATGAACAAGTTCCCCTTGTTTTATAGTGGTTGGCATTTAAAGAGTTCTGGGTTTCATCCTCACAACTGCCAGTATTGTAAAATGTGAAATCATTATTATTTATCACTTATTTTATATGACCCATTCTTCAGTGCCTGAGCATCTGCGGGTCCCAACTTTTCGTTGGCTTTGATCTACAGACAATTGGTAGGACTCCTTGGATGAGTGATCGGCCCATCTCAAGGCCTCTACCTGTACACAGGACAATACAACACAGAAAGACGTGGACAAACATCTACACCTTGAGTGGGATTCGAACCCACGATCCCTGTGACGGCTCATGTGAAATCATACGTAAACATAATGACAATCAGTCACATAAGGACGGAACAACCAGTACCTTAAATGGCATGTATATGAAGTATACCTGGGACAGTGGACAATGTCCAACCTAATTCTGGTGTAATTAATCATTGTTACAAAACCTGTATAGAATCACTGATCATTTGTCTCCACCTAGTACCAAAGCTGAGAATGCATGGAGCATCTATCCATGACCCTATACATTGCATTCATTCCATAATGCTTACACACAAGTATAGCTGTACTTTGTGCTCTCAATGAGATGAGATAACTGATTACTTTTATTTGTTTATTTAGAAGCTTTGGCTATTGTAAATACTTTCTTCCTCTGTGTTTACTTTACTCACTTACTCTGTTAAAAACATATATTTGAACTTCTTGTTTATATCTGTAGAAACATTTCTCTTGACTGTCAAAGTTTGCAACATATTCTGTAGTGAACTGCATATTAATAGTTGAAGATGTTTTGGGATCTTGCACAAAACAACCCCCTTTACTAATTACACCCATCTCACATGTATGCTTGAAAAACTAACTCAGATCACCATAAATTAATAACATGGAAATCTAACAGTGTATTGCCTGGCCTGAAAATTGACTGGCTGCATCCTAACAAATATCCAGAAATTTAGTAAACTCTATTCTATAGACATGTTAGCCACAACTATTGTGAAATTCCTACAATGGATTGCTAAATAACCTTTTACAAGAGACTGTTAATGAATACATATATTATTTATGAACTATTTAAAAACTCTGCATGTGTTTATATTATAAATAGTTTTTTAAAAAAGTAAAATTTAATTCACCAACTGATTTGTACACAACATTAAAGTTGATCTGCTTTTCGTTTCTTTAATTTTCACATTGGATAGTAGAATAAGTACATTATATATTAACACTTAATCATGATAAACAGCTTTAATGCAGTAAATGTTTCACAGAGTTTTGGAGAATAATTTGTGTGAAATATTATTGGGTATGTTATTCAAAACACAATACCTACATTCAGGGGCAGAGTGTTCACATTAGCTATGTTAGTTATTTATGCTCAGCTAATATTTTAAAAAAACAAAATGTTAAAAGTCTTGCTGTCATGATGCAGTGGTACTCCATATATTGGAACACAGCAAAACTGATCAGATAAAATGCATCATTAGCAAGCTCTAGGCAGCAATTAGATGACAACTGCAGCTGACTAACAGCATTCTTCTGATCTGTTCTGTATTTCAGGGTATGGAGTACCATTAAACCACAAAAAAGACATTTTAAGCTTTTAATATGCATAAATCAATGAAGGATAGGTTTTAAACATTTCTCAGTTTATGTCACAGTATTCAATATTTTAAAATGATCAACATGTTATTTAATTATTTAACATTATGCAGGAAACAGTTTCCTTTTTTAGTTTGCAACAGTCATTTGGTAACTAAAAATTAAATGTATTTCAATTAATAATTGTATGACACTACTTTTTAACCTATGTAGTGCAGTCTATTTTGCATGATTCTCTCAATCCAGAAGCAACCCATAACAAATCCAGTCTGGCCTATGATGATATTAATACATTATGGCAGCCATTTCATGCATAGTTTGTAGAAAGTAATGTAAATCCAAAAAGAAAATAAATAAAATAAAACAGATAATATTCTAGATTTTGGCAGAAATTCAAGCTTTGATTTCTCAACACACAAATTTACTGCTTACATTACCATACGTACAACAAAGTATGATAAAATCTAATGAAATTTCTTTTAAATTGAAAATGTATTAAGAGTAATTTATGGCTACTTTTATGTCTCTTTCAATTACTGACTTTCTCTCACAAAATTGTCCAGTTCATACTTACTTAAAAATAGAACCACTCAGCCCCCTGGTAACAATCTTTTCATTGCTCTGCCACAATGTTTAGTCTTACACAGCCATAATTATAATTTTATATAAAATAACAATTTACATTGTCAGGCATATACTTAATTTCCTGTTGGAGTACACAGTCTGGCAAACACTCACTATATATTTGCTCCACATTTACTAGTACATCACAGTTATTAATTACATACATTTTGTTACTGTTTCATTGAAAGTCAGCCTTAAGGACATGAAATCAGTGCATCACACATCACACAGAACTAATTATAAGCAAAATTATTGAGTAATTCAATGAAATATTTTTGAAAACAATATTCAAGAAATAAAGTACTACCAAAATGTAAGTGTAACATATAAAGTACTGTCTCATATCTTATAAAAGATACACACACATTTATATAAATAACAACACTCACATCCATCGTGTCTAATGAATTCATTCTAATATAAAAGTAAACTAGCACAATTGTAAATATTAAATCCTACTTAATACCAATAAGGAAAAACTACAAACTTTTAACAACCAAAGAAAACAAGGTGTTGGCCATTGGAAGTGTGCTACCACACTTTTATTTAATTACAGTATTAGCTGAACCCACAGCTGTAAAATAAAATATCACGCATAAAATCATTACTCTCAGTATGAGAATGGATCTGAATAAATATAGCAACTGATTAAAAGTGAAAGAGCCTATAATAAATTTCAAATTCAGTAATGGAGGTTATTTAGTAACCATATGCTCTATTAAACTCATAGCATTAATCTAAATAATTCATTCTTCACTGCATCTATAATTGACACAAACTTGTTTCTCTCCCCACGGCAATAATACCTCATCTCATTACATACATCTTTGTTAATTCTTTTTGTTATTAATTGATAGTATTAAAATTAAGCTATATATGTTTTTTTGTAGTAGTTTCATGAATAAGATGAAATGTTAATCAGTAACAGAGCTTTGACAGTCATAAAAATATCAATTCTAGTTTAATACAGTTTACTAAATATTCTTTTGCCATACAGACCTCAGCTATGGACACTTTTAATTATTTATAGTCTGTTATGATTTCTGAAGACATCTGACTGTCCAACATTCATAATATTTGACTATAAAATTATACTTCTATAATTGCTTTTAAATCAAATTATCATATGAAATAACATTAAATTATTAAGAAGAGGGAACTGATAGAGTTTTATTTTCTCTCATTTCTGGTTAATTGCCAGTAGGTTCCCAGGCCAAGGTGGTCCTGTGTTGCAATTAGCCCAACCAGAGCTGAATATATTATCGCTAACTGTGCCAGTGCTCAGCAATGGAGCCAGCTACAATAGTTATGAAACTTTTGGGCCTCAAGCTACAGTTCCAGTCCTGCCTTCAGCTCCCAGGCTATCCAATCCTGTTCTTCCTCCACAATCCGATAATAGTCACAGGCTGATCCCTAATAACAACATCCCAAACCCCGACAACAGACACTTCCGAAGTCCAGAGAATTATCTCACTTCAGGACAAAGACCACCACCTAACATACAATTCATGCAGCTTAATAATAATTTTAAACCAAGGCCACCTCAGACAACCAACTCTGCTGCTTCTGTCCATAATCTGAGGCAATATTCAAATCCACCAACTATAAAACTACAGCCAAATCAGGCATCAATATTTCCTCTCAGCAGAGACTTACAAGAGCAAACTCAACCTCTAGCTGCACCTAACATAAAAGTTCAGCAGCAAAACAATGCCAGTTCTCTTCTTCCAAACCTCAACCAGAATGTTCAGTACCTAAATCCCACATATTCTGTACAACAGTCTGGCCCTACCTCATTTATTAATTTCCAGCAGAACTCAGATATTTTTCCTAACCCATCAAATCCTGCTACATTTCTGGGCTCCACATATCATCAGGACATACATAGTCAAAACCAGGTAGTACCCAGGGACCCTTCTATCTCTGGAATTAATTACCACTATCAGAAAACACCACACAATTACCCACATTTTTTTACTGAGCATCCTAACACAGCTGTGCCTGCAGTCCAATATGCACCATCTACCACAGAGACTTCAAATTCAATCCAGCAACCTTCATTTCAAAATTATGTTACAACAATCCGAACCCTTCCAGCTGGACAGAACTTGTTAGGACTTCCACATAATACATTATCATCTGATAAAGGACATAAACATGAACAGCGTGAAACTAGGCAGCATCGTGTACCACTTCCTCCACCACTACAGCAGACAAAAGCACCACAGTATGACAGAAAGCAGCAACAAATACAAGAAACATGGCAGAAGCTTCTTAGAGAACAGCAGCAGCAAGATGATTGGTCACCAGTGCCTCAACCCATAGAAACACTTTCCCCAGCCTATAACAAGCACAAACAAGATCCATTTTCAGACTATGCACAATCATACAACTTTGGAAATCAAGGTTCAAGACAGCAGCAGTCACAGACAGATGGTCCTTTCAGGCCAAACACAAGTCCATATGGTGATAGTGGAAGGTCTGTGGATGTTGTTTATAATGATAATGGCAGTGAAGTCTCCAATTTATATACAAGTCTGCCTTCTACAGATGTCCCAAGCTTTAACAGTCAGTATGCAAGTGATGACTACTTGAGACCCCCAACTACTCCTCCCACAAGCCACAGGTCAAGGCAGCAGCCAAGTTTCCCTAACAAGAACCTCACAGAAAAACTACAAAGACATACACAGAGACCTAACAACAGTGCACCTGCTCTCTATCCACCACCCAACACTCAAAATCATTTTCCTGCAAAAAGTAATGGAAATCAGTTGCATGCTGTTGGGACTCATGATGTGGTACTCTACAGTGATACAACTTCCACCCCATATGATGAATATGAGAGTATGAGGTTCCCAGTGCAAGCCAGCAATGATAAATCAGAGGCTAATGACTACAAGGATGATGTCTACAATGACAGGAAACCAATGGATTATGATGAAAAGTCATATTATGATGATGAAGTGGTTCCAAAAAATGAACACCCTAGACTGGAAAAAACAGATCCAGCAGTGGAATCAGATACAAGTTCTGATTCTTCTCATCATATCAGAGCACATACTCAAGTTGAAGCAAAGTCCAAGGATGGTAGAAAACAGCCACGTTACAGGACAGAGCACATTAATAAAAAATTGCCTCAGAATCAAATTAGACAGCCTGACAGACAACAGCAATCAGAAAAAACCTATGATGGTAGCCATGATAGCCAAAAACTGCCTCAGAGAGAAGAGTTTCCATTATCAAATCAATCTGAGTCGTATAACACAGAAACATTTGAAAGTGACAGTGACCAAACAATAACTACCCCTGATGCAGAAACAACGACTGAAGACAGATTTCCATATCCACCACCAGAGTTCTATGAGGAGTTCAATAAGTACAAAGACATTGAGAATCCATTTGCAAGCTTTGACTTTGATTTTGATGCATATCTGGATACACTACGAGGAAATCCAAGCCAAGCTAGTCAGCAGCAGGAGATAAAAAATAAAGAACCTACAGAAGTAACTTATTATGAAACTGATGGTGACAATAATACATACATCACACAACAAAATGTGGTTTCAGCCACAACCACAGGAAAGCCAATAATAGAACAACATCCAAGACCTATAGAAACTGCACATATCAAGTCTTCCAGCAACAGACCAAGTCAGGAGCACAAAACTGAATACATAAAAGAATACTACCCACCACACAGTGTCAAACATGTTAATAATGATGACATAGGGGCCCATAGTGAAGAAGCTAAGAATCAAAGCCATACTCACAAACAGAGACCAACAAATCCTGGCATAAAAATAGTGCAGGACAGTATTTACCAAAAGGATTATGTAAACATAACACATACCGAACACCCTGGAATGGCAACACTCAATCATCACACGAACCCTAATCCACTGACAGTACCATTTTATCCTGGAGAAGATGGCAACTTTTATGCCAGTCCTGGCCACATTCAGACTCAACAGCAACAGGCAAATGATGCTGAAGGATCAGGAGATATCCAGTCACCAACAGGTGCATATTACAGATACTCTGTACAGGATGACGTCTCTGATGTAACTCAGGCAACAGAAAATGTCCCCCACATAATCAGCACTTCAGAGTCATATATTCAGCCTCACAGTGGCTACATAAATTCCAAGGGTAATGCCAGAAATCATGGGCCATATGATTCGAGTGAAACAACTCCATTCCCAATGGCGGAAGACAATGCAAATCCATTGCATTCAGTTTTACAGGTTGTTACAAATCCTTCACCAGGTTCAAAGCCTCCACGACGAGGGGCTGTAAGAAACAGGCAACGTGATTCTTTGCGTGTCTATGTGGATCAAACCATGGGGACTCATAAATCTAAGGACAACACTGGAACTCACACCTATTATAGTGACACTCTGTCACATCCCTTCACTGCAACTGCTTCCAGGGGAAACAAATACCAGTATCAAGAAGCTGACATGTCATCCACAGAATTTACACCAGTCAGACAAGTTTCCAGCTTAACACAACGTGATACTAAACAAAAGCAAATGGACCATTCACACACTCAGGTAGCAGTAGAAGATGACACCACTAAGCCACTGAGAGATGTAAAGAATGGAAGGATAAAACAAAGACATAAACCAGTCATCACTGATTTCTACACTTCAACAACAGAAACAACTGAGTACCTTTCCACAAGCAGCACAACACAGAACAATGGTTGGGAAACTTATAACAGCTGGCAAGGCACAACTCCATATCAGAAAGAAGTTTCCTATTTTGAACTTACAGTTCCCACACAGCCAAAACATAAAGTAACAGATAAAATTTCTGGAAGCAGGTTAAATTCAGAATTGGACTATACCACTCCCACTCTTGCAGAGTACACAACTGTTAAACTCACTAACATACCAGACCCACACAGCACAAGTACACCTGTAACATACTCTGGCATTCAGATGAGCACAAGACCAACAAATGAGCTCTTAGAGTCAATATATGACATAGCAAACACGATGTTTAAGCCACAGTATGATACTGTAAATGAAAATGTAGACTTTGAGCCCAGTTCTCTGAGTGCTAATCAGGATTCATTTACAGAGTTAGTCCTTCCACATCCAAACATTGCTACAACCACAGTCCCCAGTACCACTAGTCTAAAATCAAGGTACTGGCGCCCAGTAAAGAAAATTTCTAGACCTCCTACCATCATAAATAATGTTACTAAGTATACTACATCCAGCACTTATCATACAATACCTGAAACGTACACCATAAGGCACAGACCTTCCAACGACCATCCTAGTTTACCTGTAAGGCACAGAATCCATAGACCCCAGACAATGTCCCTTCAGAGTACTATTGCAAATGTCATTACCACTGCATTGCCTTCCAATGACACAGACACCACATTAAGTACTGGGATAAAGTCTCCCTCACGCACACGCAGCCAATCACCAGTAACACCACGACGGCTTAGACGTCCAACCAAGACCAGAGTCGACATGACTTCAACTAAAGTGTACGCAGACAGTGACAAGAGTGAATCATTTGAAAGACCACTACAAGATGTCAACAGACTGAACAAGAAACCACAGGGAAGCACCATGACTGCTCCATCACAAAGGTACAGTAGCAAGTAGTGAGTTATAAAGCAGTTACAGGGTAGAGATTTGTTTTATAAAGACATAGACATGAAGATGTCTCATTCATTATGGCACAAAATACATAATTGATATATGTTACAGGATTGGAAAGGTACAATCCCTACTGTTACCACATGCATTCTTTGCACCTTGGTGTTGTGAATGCCCATAGTTGCTCACTATAGTGTAGATTATTTGGATTATTTACAAAACAGTGGAGTGCATTTCAATTCAGTTTACATAATTTCTTCTGTTGCTGTCAATAAAGAAACCTATACATAATTTTACTTGTTAATTTTAGTGTGTCTGCTCTATCAGAAACTGACTGCTGAGAATTTGTTTTTACAATGTTGTCAGCAACTCAGAGAGAGCTGAGAGGATGATTGGTGAATAATAAATTGGAAAGGGTGTTAAAAAAAGCATGACATAATCTAAAGTACTATCCTGACATTTGTCTGGAAGGGCTGAGGAAAACTACAGAAAAAATCAGATAGAATAGCTGGTCTCTGGTCCAAGATTTGAACTCAGGTCCTCCAAAATATGAGGCAGGCTTCCCAACCACATAATCATGATGTGAAGAGAGTTGAGAGAAAAACATGGTTTCAAATAGGGTCTTGACTTTATGATTGTAGATTATAAACTGTTCAACACATAGAAATTATAAAATATACCAATATGGTAAGATATTTCTTAACATTGTAACTTTAGAGAACGATATTTATAAATCGGAATATTTCTTATCTTAATTAGATGAACCACTTTCAAATGTATCATTACAAATGTGTTGGTGACATCATAGTGGGTATAATGAAATGCAGTTCAGCTCACGGGCTCGCATGCTGCAGAAGATAGTATAATCCAATCCTGGTTGAGTGGGAATTCTTTTATTGCTCACAGTTTTTTTGTGTTGTTGTGAATCAATTGTTTGGTTGGTCCACAAACAGCCAAAAACTTCGGCCTGCTGGCCATCATAACTCGACTGCTTGCAGAACAGGTGAAACTGTAGCAAAGGCTCGAACCACGAGATGGGCGGCTACAGTGTGTTGAGATCGTGCGCACGCAGTAGTCGGAGCGACCCAAGAAGCACGGCCTTTTGCATGCGGCTGAGTAATGCTTCAGCGCTACACAAGCATGCCGGGAAAAACTTAATGTTAGACAGCAGTGACGGCTCGACTTCTCCAAGAACTCCGATTACGACTACTACTAATTTGACAGTAAATCCAAGATACAGCTGTCTTAGTTCAAACACACAAGTTCTTGATACTTGGTCCGTTTTTCAGTCTCCTTCACAACTATGTTTGTTTCAGCCGGGGCCGAAAACTCAATGGTATGCATAGTGCGTTCAGAGACATCGATTAGAACGATATCAGGCTTGGTAGCTGTTGACTGCCAGGTAGTGGATAACGAATAGTTCAATGAATTTTAAATTTATCATTCTCAACAACGGACTCAATGTCCCCAGGGGCGTACGGCAAAACGGGAGTCTTACTAATGCCATAAAAGTGTCTCGGGTAATAATAGAGTACACGTAAAGCAGCGTTATGTCGATGAATGCAGGCATAGTGTTTACATGCCGACAAAAGATGCATCAGCGTCTGGTTGCATTCGACATGCCATGCAGACAGTATCCGCAAACCCCCCCCCCCCCCCCCCCCACACACACCCTTCACCATTCGGTGGTACACAAGTGTGTTTACAACACTATCTTGACATGCTAAGATGAAACCCTCGGTTTCAGACTTCAGTCCAGCCGACCTTAGAAAGGCGAACGTCACATCTTTGGACAAGCCTTTTTTTTTGGCGTTATCAAAGAAGGTTCCATGCATGTTTTTATCTGTATGTTGTTTGAGCAACAAAGTTTGCTCAGCCTTCTTAATAGTGCCATTGAATTGATCTGACGTTAGCGTTAAGAAGGACAACTGTCTTCGCCGTCTAACTGAACTGATGTCAAAGTCAAGTTCGAGGTCATTTGCTGCTCTCTTTGCTGCCTGAAATATTATATAAATACCGTACACCCTCAGACTCGCGTGAGCATATGAATGTTAAGAGGGGATCACAGCTATTTATGATGGAATGGGCTATACTGTTTTTGTATCGTCACTCAATAAATTAACATATGGCAATAGCTGATGTGTCCCATTTAATTGCAAATCCTCCTGCCTATCTCGGACTTTGCAAATGGTGTATTCTAACAAAAAGTTAAAGAGCAATGGAGACAAAGCATCTCCTTGTTTCAGACTGTTCTTGATGGAAAATGAATCAGATAAATATTTACCTATACGAATTTTGCTACAGGTTTCATTTAAGCACATTTTTATTAGCTTCTTTGGTATACCAAATTCAATGAGAATGTTGTATAACATTTCTCACTTTTTTGAAATCTATAAACACTTGATGTACGGTCCTACTATACACCAATTTTTTCTCTAGTACAGGGGTTCTCACCCTTTTTCTCTGGCGTACCACTAATTCTAATTTAACACATTAAATGTACCACTAACCACTAAATGCATTCAGGAAAATTTATTTATGTTAATATTACCTTTTGATTTTCTTACTTAATTCATGTACCATTCAACACTGCCTCGTGTACCACCAGTGGTACGCATACCATAGGTTGATAAACGCTTCTCTAGTATTTGACAAATGCAGAAGATCTGATCAGTTGTTGATCTGTTATGTCTGAACCCACACTGATGATCCCTAATAATTTCAATCACATATGAAGTTAATCTCACCAGAATAATGTTTGATAGTCTTATCCCGCCTTCTTATGAATAGTAATAATTATGGATTCCATCCATTGTTGTGGCATCTCTTCCTTATCCCAAATTAACTGAATAAGCTTATGCAACTTTTTTCCACCTGCTTTAAATAATTCTGCTGGAATATGATCAATACCCGGAGATTTGTAACTTTTCAACTTCCCAATGGCTAGTTCTACTTCATCTAAACTAGGTTCTGGCACTAACAGTTCAGCCGTATGTATTTTAATCTCTCAAACATCATCAGTACCATGAACATTTAAGAGTTTTGATTGGATCTGCAAGTAAATTGCCATTATTATCCTTTACCAAATTAGTCTGAGGTTAATATCCTTTCTTAAAATCAATGCTTCTGTACAGATGTCTGATATTTTTATGCTCACTATTTGTTTCAAGCTCAATAATTTTGCCTTTCAGCAATAAAAAATCAAAATTATATTCAGCAGGAAATTAGGAGGAGAATAAATTCCGGAAATGCTTGCTACTTTTCAGTTTAAAATATTTTGTCTTTTCATCTGATTACAAAGAACCTAAAGATTAAAATTTTGCCTGTTGTTTTGTATGGGTGCGAAACATGGTCTGTCACTCAGAGGGAGGAACACAGATTGCAGGTGTTTGAGATTGGGGTGTTGATGAGGATATTTGGTCCCAGAACAGAAGAGGATGGGGCATGGAGAAAACTGCATAATGATGAGCTTAAAAATCTGTACTCCTCCCCCAATATTTTCAGGGTGATTAAGTCATGAAGAAGGAGATGGCGGGGCATGCGGCGTGTGTGGATGGGGTGAGAAGTGTGCACAGGGCATTGGTCAGGAAGATAGAAGGGAAGAGACTGCTGGGGAGATGTAGACATAGATGGGAGGGTAACATCAAGCTGGATCTATAGAAGATAGGATTTGAAGGTGATTCGATTTTGTTGGCCCAGGACAGGGACAGGGCTTTGGTCAATTTGGTGCCAGCTAGTTAGTTAGTGTCACTTTCACTCGACAAGTTTATGTATTTATGAGTTATTCCCTGCCACAGAAAATGAATAGGTGAAAGTTTATAGTGGCCTCCGTTGTTATAATATTTGTTACATATTTCATCAAAATCTATCCAGTAGTTCTCAAACTGTAACATGCAAACGAAAGATAGTCAGTCATGATCAGTCCTATATGCATTCATTTTGTGTACTCTGTGCAAAGAGTGCATAACTTTGTGTTTGATGGTGATAGATAAACAAATTCATAGCTTTAAAAACACTAAATATAATTCCTTGAAATTTATACATACATTGAGGGCCTTAGTTTTGGTTTCAGAGCCGAATGTAACTACCTTTTATTATCCTTAAATGAGATTTATGTTTTAAATCCACAAGTATGTTGCTTCCAGAATTGAATGATTTATTTCACACTTAGTATTTTACATACATTCACAATCAGGTATCAGAGGCTACCAAATATGTTCCAAGTCATTCTGAAAAGAACTGGTGCTGTGTTATTTATTTAATGTTATAGTCTGTTTGATTTGTTATAAACAAATTTTGGAATTGCATAGTGACTGATTTTCATAATTTATGTTTATTTTGATAGTTAAATTTTATTAGCTTAGTTCAGAAGTTCCTAAAAATAGCATTATAAAGATATATATGATACAAGATTTTATTAGTGTTTATAACTTTCATTAAAACACTCCTTTGAACTAGTGGGTATTTTGTAATGCTTTTAAGTTATCAGCTACAGTGAAATCTTTATTGTCCATTAAAGCCAGAATTGGATTTTGTTTAGTGGAATTATATATTTAGACAAAAAAGTGCTTAACGCAGCTGTTTATGAATTCATTGCATTTCAGAGATAACAGAACTATTTTTAAGCTATTGATTTTGGTCTTTTATTTTGTGGCATTATGTATTCTTGTAGATGATTATACCCTGAAGATGGAGGCACTATGTTTCTATGAAATGTTGGTAATTACATACAAGTCTACACATGATGCTAAAATCAATATCTTCACTGCTGTGACAACATCAAACCTTACATGCTATTAACCTCTGTATTCAGTTATGCATGTAAAATAGTCCTACTCCAGTAATAAATTTGTATTTTAGCCCAGACTAAAATTCAATTAAGAATGTGGTTGTATAGTCCTCAGTGGACAGTACAGAATACAACTTTACTACTAATCAAATCTTGCTTAATACATGGTTCTCATTTTGTATTTGGACCACATAATGCAATGCTGCTGACGACAACATACCTTTTAGGATGTGGGCCAGTGGCTACTCTTTTATCAGTGACTCAAATGTCTAGGCTGAGTGTAGGTTAGTGCTCAAGATGGTACACAGTAACAGATAATTAAAAAAATCCCTGGTGTTGATATTTCTGCAAGATCTGCCATTCATTGTTTTATTAATAAATTTAAAACTCTGGGTTCAGTACTTGTTAAGAAAATGAAAAGAGTGCATCATATATTGACTGAAGAAAAACTTGATGATACTGAAGATTTCTGTCTTCTGGGTTGTTGCGCTGTGTAGACTGGTCGATGTTAACCAACGTTTTAGAGGTCATACTGCCTCCGTCATCAGAGAGTATGACCTCTGAAACGTTGGTTAACATCGACTAGTCTACAAAGCGCAACAACCCAGAAGACAGAAATCTTCATACTCACCACTGTGAAAACCTCAAATCTTATATTGATGATGCTGGTGTAAGATTGGAGCATTAACTAATAAAATCACTGGAAGAACTAGCTCAGCGAGCCAACATTTCAGTCTTATCAGCAAGAAATTACAAAATTACTGAAACTTTTTCTGTAAAAAATAACATGTGCATTCACTGCCAAGAGACTAATCTACAAGGATATATTTTTGTAACTGGTTTATCCGATCAGTGAATGAAGGTACACTTGACTCACAATTATTCTTTTTTTGATGAAATCTGATTTCATTTAAATTGATGTATGAACATGCATAATAACCAATACTGATCCTTGAAAAACCCTAGAATTCTTTGTGAAGTGCCACTTCATTTTCTGAAAGTTGGTGTTTATGTGGAATTAGTGAAAGCTGAATAATTGGCACTGTTTTCTTATTAATACACTTAACCAAGAAAGGCATATTATATTAATTGACATTGAACAGGTTTTCCCAGAATTAACAGAGGAAGAGAGGATTCAACAATAGTGTACACAGCCAATAACTTCATAGCTGCAATAAATGATGTGCTTGGTGCTAGAGTTGTAAGCAAAGGCTTGTGGCAGCTCATTCTTCAGACCTCCTGCCATTTAATTTTTATATGTGGGGTAGTTTGAAAGATAAAATGTATAAAAGTAATCCTCAAACATTGTGTGAACTTTACAAAATATTTGGGAAGAAATATCCTGGATTTTCTGATCAGAGCTGCAATATGTCCATCAAAACATGTTCTCATGCTGCAATGCATGTTTATGATCACAAGGGGAACATTTTCAACAACTTGTCTGAACTAGTAAGTTTATCTCAGAGTTTATTTTGTTCTTTTGTAATGCATTACCAATGGCCCAGTTTGTGGGACGAAAGGCAGAGCTATTCAGAGCATGGCAGTGTGTTAGACAGTCTGAAAAAAGTATCAGACGTGTACTAATCTGAGTGGAAAAGAATTTGTGTATGTTGTGTCTTTATACAAGATTATGTGTTAAAAAAACAGTTAATAAAACTGAACTAGTAGAATGCATTTGTTTCTAACTTATTACTGCAGTGAACATTTCATATTACAATGGATTTAAGGATAATAACCATAAGAAACTAAATTAGACCTTATGGAAATACATGTAAAAAATATAAATATTTGTGTTATACTCTGCATTCGCAACTGCCATTAAAATATCAATATTTAATACATGTACACTGGTAGATACAAAATGTGTCACTGGGCATTATGTGCTTAAGAAATAAAAAGTTTCTACCACTTTCTTATTTTGTAGACATGAAAGAAAAATTCTTGAGTTTAGAACAGAAGTGAAATAAATAAATCACAAAGCAAGTTTAGGCATATTTCATGTGTGCAGAAACTGAAAAAAAAAATGAAAATTGTTTGTACAGAAGAAGCTTAATTAATATAGAATTATTTTCCTGCAGAGTGGAACCCAGTGTTACTCCAGTAACATACATTCATCAGCCAGCAGTGCAAGCATCTGTGAGTCCAAATGTGTACAACAACTCTCAGCAATACAACCCTATTCAGTATGAGCCATACTACAATGTTTATGATGAAGATGTGGAGATCTACAGAGATGTTGGTAAGTGGACAGATACTTATGAAATGTGATATTTGGAATTTCAAACCTTGTAATGACATCAAGTTATGACATGAACAATTTTCATCCCTGTTTCAAAAAAAAAGCAGCAGATTTTCATGAGCACATTATTTTTATTGTTCAGAAACTATAAGTTGTTAAAATGGAAAGGAATACAGCATGTTGTAGAATTTGAAGTTTTCATGGTGGTGAATCTGAAGATGGCTGTCATCATGGTTGTTGTGCCATGTAGTCTAATGATGGACGCAGCAAGGATCTCTGAAACATCTGTAAACGTCTGCCAGACTATACAGCACAACAACCCAGAAGACGGCCATCTTTGTTACAGCATGTTGTCTGTGCACTAGGTCTGTGTTCCATAAACGCTTTTTCCACTGTGGTACACTACAAAATTTTACCTCATGATGGAAAGATATAAAACTATTCATATAAACCCTCGCTTTATAATGATTTATATAATGAAACAAAACATTAACACATGCTGAATAAAACCATTGATGTGTGTGTGCATTATGTATTATAATTATAGAAGTTAAGACATTGCCTTTTTCTAACTATAACAAGTTAATATACAATTTCTTTTAAAAATTTGTGGCACACCTGTAACCTTGTGGTAGCACATCAGTGTGCCATGGCATACCAGTTGTGGAACACTGCAGTAGATGACACACTTTAATTCCACCAAAGGCATAAATATTTCTGTCTTCTCCAGAGGTTTTTAAAGGTTAAAGATCTTCTAGAAAAGATGATTTCAGTATTACAACATAAACTGTAGCCAGTATCAGAGTGAGTGTTTTTTTACAGTAATGTATGTTTCTTGGTCTCAAAATGCAAGGCCAAATTATTTAATAAAGTTATGTTTTCAGAATGAAGACTAAAATCACAATATTAATTCAAATATAAACTAGAAAATCATATTGCCATAGTATAATATGGTGAATGTCAACAAATTGTTAAAACTGTATCTTCTTCACAAATCTACAATGGCAGTAAAAATTTGGAATTCCACTCCCACCCATTTAACATTTTACTGTTTTTCACACATAATTATGACCCAAATCTGGTTGCATTAATTAAAGATTTTGGATTCCAGTTTCTTGACAGTAAGCCTACATAAAAGAAAATATTGAAGTGGAATGAATAATAGTTCCCAAAACCTTATAGTAAAGTCTTGAAACATGGATTAATGGCCACAATGAACTTGACATTTCAGATATCCGTATAGAGTGTGTGTGTGTGGCCCTTGTTATTTTGTTATAACAATTCTGAATTAATGAGCACATTGGCTGAGCCATTTCCGGGATCCATATTGTTTTTAGCAAGTGCCACATGTACTATATAATTTTATTTTATGGCATTATTATTATTATTATTATAATCTTAAAATATATATGCAACTATAGTAAGAGAAAAGAATCCTAACTGTTGAATGAAGAAGCCAGCAGTAAAATTATTTTATTTTGCTGAGAAAGTACAATGGTAAACAACAATACACTTATGCAAAGAAGTTCTGGGAAGAACATGTTATTCTTCTTTTATTCAAATGCTGAAGTCATTATACGATATCCACAAAATTAATCACATATAACTTTAAAACTCTGTAAAATAAACATATTTTATACAAAATCTATAGGTCACTTTATGATCTGTCTCCACAACAAATTTTGCATACCTAGCAGCAATTGTTAACTATTTACTACTATCAGAAAGTGAGCTAATATAGACATCTTATAGCTACTGTGTTGGTTCACATTCTACGAAATATTACTTCAGCAAATAGGCATGCTTCTGCATACAATTTCAGAAATCCATTGAAGCAGCATTAGTTTCTTCCTCACGTCAGAGTATTTTATGGCTACCATGTTGGACTTGCTGCTGGTAGGAAATTAAAGTTATATAAAAGGGTTTGCTTTGAATGGAATAATATCCATACCAACTCCCCATAAATTAGTCACTTGATTTAAAAGTTATTAAGGGGCACAGAAACATACGCATATATTTTTATGAAAGGAGCAGACAAAAACAGCTAATTGCCTAATGCATAGACAGATAAATAAATTTTAAAAAATATATAAGAAATTCACACATGTGTGGCATCTACATGTATTAGACCCTAGGTGGTCTCCAGGCCTTATAGTTCAACTAGCCTATATGAAATTACAATAATCCTATTTCTTGCCAAATGGATTAAAATAATTTGCAGAAAATTGGTTATATGTCGTTTGCAACAGACTACAGCCAATTTCCCAGCAACCAGGGAGGCAAGCAAACTAACACAAACAACCAGCAGCCACCATATCGAGGTCAGAGCCCCTACAAACAACCACCTCAAGCACCACCACAAGATACTCAGAGGAATGTAGCCTATGCACAGCCCAACTATAACAGTCAGCAGGATGTGTATGTGCAGAATACCAATCCACAAGAATATAATGAAAACTACAATACAGCGGTGAGTGGAAAATAATGTCTGATTTCAGGTTCTCATGCTGGATGCCAGTGTTAATCATTTGGGTTATAATACCATGTTGATTTGTAGGCAGATACAAATATTTTGGAAGCTTATTATATTTCCCACATATGTGTAACTTCACAAACACATCTTCATCCACACTACAGATAAACGAACCAGATTATTGTTTGTGCAGATTTGCCACACATCAAAATTTTCTTCACACAGTGTAAATCCCACATTTATACAGTTTGTTAAAAATAATAATATCCAAGAAAGTGATGTGGGGTAAAACTATGCTATACAGAACCTTTTAAAAAACGCTTTGATATGTCATTGTTGGTCTTCTGATTGGTGACATGTGGACCTGAAGGTAGATACCAACTTTTCAGAGAAACATACTCTCTCCATCTTGAGGGCTTAAATCTTCACCACCATGAGAACTGCATAAATGATTTTATATAAGAATAAAATATTATGTTGTCTGCCTTCAGAAAAGAAGAAGTTGTACACCTTATACAAGTTCATACACCCATTCTATTTTACTGCTGGACAACATGTTTCAAACTCATTTCTCATCTTCTGATACTTTACTCATTCTTTATATTTTGAAGCATGATAAATGCATAAATGTTGCTTCATTTAAAGTTAGAATTCTAGACATTAATGCCACATAGAACCTAACAATTAAAAATGTAATGACTTTTCAACCTACCAGGTGCTCTTTAACCAAATATTGATGTGTAGCAATAATATTGAACAGTTGAAAATTGCCTGAAGATAGCATTGTAGCATTAAATGATGTCATATATAATGGTTATTGAGCGTTTTAATATTATGTTTCTTTTAGACTGAAATTATAATACTTTTACTATAGCTTATGGTTTATTTTTATTTTTCTGCATACTAAAGACTGATGAAGGACAATACAACCAGCAGTCTGGAGCCCATCAACCTAACAAGTCACCATCCCGGTGAGTGTTCTAAGCTCTGTATTATCTGCATGTCCAAGGAGAATCCATATATAATGTTCATTTTTGTTTTCATATTGTAACAGCATGAATATTTATGATTACAAATATTCAGATAAAATTACCACTGCTGTTAAAAACTTTTAACACTAAATAATATGTAGAGACCAAAATTAGGTTGAGATTAAGTCTAGTTTATTAGAATACATAATATCAATTTAAAAATTCCATCTACACAAATATACACAAAGTGATAATAATATAAAGAATTTCAGAAGCACCCTACATAAAAAATTATTTAATATTAATAGTACAGTTTTGACATGACATGAAACTCATAGAGTTTATTTATGATGTGCTCACATAAATATAGTAACAAAGTTACATCAGTGGTAGTAAAAGCAAAATGTGTAATATCATTCTGTCAGTTGTGCAAAGAACGTTTCACACAGCTTGTGGAAAGCAATTCCTTAGTACATTTATCAGTGGTATGGACCATAGATGAACAAAAGTATGAAAGTTTACTGAGAGAAGTTGCTTATGTTAAGTCAAAGGCAGAGGTCATCCAAGTTCAGGAAAAACTGTTGTGGAATATGTGAGGCAAACATTTATTTTCATTAAAAGGAAATCAATGAGACAGCCAGACATGCCAGTTCAAAGCTGAAAGTGTTGCAAAGAATAGTCTATATTATTTATAATGGGTGATTAAAGATGGATCCTCTAAGACAACAGTTATTCCAGGTGTCTGCAATGGATGACAAAAAACAACATTATCAATTATGTTGCCACATGCTGCAGGAGATGGTGAATAATTAACGGATAGAGAATTCAATTGTAGATCATTCAGGAATGAGGCTACATTCACCTCTGTGGCTGTGTGAATTTGCAGAGTGTGATTATAGATATAAAGAATTGCAAATCCATGTACCTCTCTAAAAACTGTCTCAAGTATATCTAAGGATTTTTGTGCATTATCAGAGAAAGAGGTCAAAGAAGTGTGATAGAAACTGTTTACTTGGAAACGTTCCAATAACGGCAATTTCTACAGTTCTGAATAGAATTCTAACAACATGGTGGAGCTTTGCACCATTACCTGAATTATATGTGTCACTGTATGAACAACAATTAGGAAGTGGGATGGGACATGGGGATCTGGTTGCATAACCACAATAATTGTGAAATTTTTAAATCAGTGAACATTTGTCTGTGTTTTTTCATAACAGATCATGTATGTCATTCAATCCTCATTTCCAGCTACAGTATGAAAATTAGAACAAAAATTCATAGATACTGTATAGAAAATAGAAGGTGATACCCTAATTAAATTGTTAAAGGAACTTTTTACTGATTGGATGTGTGTCAAAACACAAACCATTTTGAAACAGTTGGAACTACTGTAATGAATTAAAAAGATTAATTATACATCTTCCATCATGTAACAAGTCATTTGTATGCTAAATTTTTTAATATCTGTAATGTTTGGTTGCTTATGAGAAAATATGACACTGGGATACTGTAATGAGAAATTTGGAAGTTACAGTATTGTGTCCTCTTACTCAGTCATTACTTTACAAGCTCATAATCATGGTAGATGCTATGATTTATTTTGCATCCCTCTCCTCCATCATCACATGTCTGGTTGGATTTATAAAGCAATAGTGCTCATCTATTGAATTGCAGGTGTTTGAGAATAGAGTGTTGAGGAGAATATTTGGACCTAGGATGGGGTCTGGAGAAAACTACATAATGAACTTAAAAATTTGTACACCTCTCCCAGTATTGTCAGGGTGATTAAGTCAAGAAGAATGAGAAGGGTAGGTCATATAGCATGCATGGATGGGATAAGAGGTGTGCACCAGGTATTGGTTGAGAATCCTGAGGGGAAGAGACCGCTGGGGAGACCTAGACGTAGATGGGAGGATAATCTCAGGCGGGATCTATGGGAGATAGGAGTTGAGGGAGACTGGATTTTGTTGGCCCAGGAAAGGGACTGGTGGAGGGTTTTGGTTAATTCGTTGATGAACATTCGGGTTCAGTAAGACATCTAGTTATTTAGTTAGTTAGTTAGTTCATCTACTGAAGGAGTATGTCACATTGGATTAAAAAAATGATATCAGACAACAAAATGAGATCCTTCATTGCAGCAAACCAAGGAGTCTCCAGTAGACAGCAGAGTCCTCCATGGTCGTGAAAATGTTAAATTTGTGTAACTTTAAGGGTTCTGTATACTGTAAGAATTGGATGACATTATTTTAAAGCTTCCTTTTTAATTATTTGTTTTTGTTTGTTTACTTATTTATGTATTTTTACATAGTATATAGCATGAAAATGGCTGACTTCTAAGTTGTAGTGCCATGTAGTCTGGTAGTAGTTTATCAGCATTTCAGAGGTATTTTCTGCCTCCATCATCAGGGCGATGGGTCATGGAACCAGTCACCCTGGAGGCAGCAAGGACCTCTGAAACAATGATAAACTTCTACCAGACTACACGGTGCTACAACCCAGAAGGCAGCCATCTTTATATTCACTACCATGAGAATTTTGAATCCTCTTTAGTATATGTCATATTTTCAATCTAATAAAATATAATATTATGCAACATATTAATTTCTTAAAATTAGTAGGAAATACATCTGCAAATATCATATTGGTAGCTAGTTAATATATCTTAAATTGGTCTTACTTCATGCTTAGAACTATCATTCCATAAAGTACAAGATGCATTCCAGCAATAGAAGTCCAGAAGGATACATCATGTTTTGTTTCATAAGAACTACAAAGGACATCCACAGATGAAATTATGTGCATTCAATTATAAGGAGTCTGTTGGTCATCTGCTTATCAGATATATGCCACCTAGTCTCACAGAATTTTCTGTAATGTGTGCTGCATTATTCTCCTGCAAATATGTGTAATTTACTTTATTCCATTTATCTAAAGAGATGTTTTAAGATACTGCATTATTCTGAACTGTATTCAGAAAACCACGTAAGTAATAAAATAATTTGAAATTTAAGGTTTTCATGGTGGTGAATACAAGTGTTTTTCTAAAATGATGTCACAACCCAGAAGACAACCGTCATAACCAAAGAATTTGTTACATCATGCATTTCTGTGCAGTGAGTCTACTGAGTGGGTCATGAAAGAATCATCTATGTTTTTCTTTTATTAAAGACATAAAATCAAAGTTTGCTACTGGTCTTCCGTGAGATCAGGTAAGAAGGCTGGAAAGTCTGATTTGGGACATGTTATGAAAGTAAAAATTAATTTCTGCTGTAAAAATAAATGGGAACATTTGGAAAACCGGAAGCTTTTGATTGAAATTCTGTATATCTAAATCAAGTGTACTCTCTTTTATCTTCCCTCAGTGATTCTCATTCCTACAAGAGCCCTTAAAGATGAATATTACATTGTTTATTAACATTAATGTGATCAAATTGGATTATCATCTGGGAACGATTTTCTCATATACAGCAATAACAGGAAAGTGTTGAATTTTTCTCCACAATAACCAATTACAACTTCAACAATCATTCCTCCTACCACCACCACCATAATAGCACGAAGTACCACAGCACAATCAGGTACTGATATCACCACCACCACCTCCAACATCATCACTACTACCACAGTAGCTCCTGAAAGGTATTGCTCAGAAATATGAGCAAGTAAAAATTTATTTAAAGTTCAGCAAATTAAGGATATTCCAAACATCAAACAATTAGTTATATCCTTTGTGAGAACAGTGGTGTTAAGTTCCATAAGAATCAGCAGAAACTTCTGTTATCTTACTATTTATGGACTTCTTCTCATTTAATATTTTTACTTATCATAGCATGAAATGACAGATTTGGCAACATTTTTGTTTAAATTTAAAACAGTCCCTCTGCTGAGAAAGGTTGCTTTAGTATTGTTCTGTCTCCATAAATTACAAATATGATACATGAGATTGTAGCTGCTTTATATCTACAGTGCTTTCAACCATCAGCACTGTAAAAACATGGTTGCTATTAATTCTTATACCTTCAGGAAGGCAACAAGGCAACCTGCATTTATTATAGTTTAGTACATCCATGCAGAAGTCCAATGCATGTATGGCCAGCTCAAGCCAGTTGAAGAGTTCTCTTCATGAAGATGCCAATGAATAACAAATAGGTATAATGTAAGGTTTAAGGATTATGAGAAAAGTAAGGTTAGGTTCTTTGTTTTCTTGCTTGCTTGCTTAATTTTCTCTCAATCTGCTCTAATCAAATCTTGTAAAGGCATGTACTATGAAATATATAATATATAAGTGTTACAATGAAGTCTCCTCAGACAATCAGCTGTGTGAGCATTGAGTTCATATACAGTGTTTCAGAGACTGTCTCTGGCTTCATCAGTAGTGACAAGGCCTATAGGTCAACTGTGGACATGATTGCATGCTGTATTGGTATTTATAGATTATAGCTAGTGAGCATTATATATACATACATAGGGGATTTATGATTTTTTTAGATTTCACTTTTAGTTGTAAAAATGTTATATAAATGTACTTTTAAAACAGCTATTAATGCTCCATCACTCAATAAAAGACATCACACCCAAATAAAGTCTGACGGCCATTATTAGATGAACAAAGCAATGTACGTGGCTTAAAATGTAATTTGTTCCATGAATAAGTTACCATTCTTGGCTAATAACACATCAAAAATGATTACAGCAAATACTGTATATAACTACAAACAGTTTAGTAACAGGCATAGTTCACTTTAGAACTAAATTCTAGGTTCACATGGTTCTCATCACTGCAGTTTATATCCTGCTGCTGTCTATTCCATATTTAATACTGCATTAAATATTTGGAAATAGTATTATTCTTTCCTTCTGTTTCTCTGTTTTGTGGCCTATACTAAAATCCAGTTCTTGTCCTTAGGTTTTGTCAGCTGCAGTTCAGTGTATAACTATGGCTTCCAGGAATGAGCTGTGTCAAATATTGTAATTTTCAAATGTTTTGGAAAATAATGCAGTTGTAATCTTTAGGGTAAGTGTGTATTCAGGGTTTTCAGTAGTCTTATACAGAGCAGGCATTAGGTGGCAAGTGGGATGTGAAAGAGAGAACAGAAGTCAGGACCTATCTTCCCTGCATGACCAGAGAAGAAATTTATATAACCAACTTAACTATGGAGGTGTGTACAGATTAAGCACAGTCTGGCTTTACCATTTCCCCCCAAAACATCTACATAACCACCTCTCTCACTAAACAACAACTGAGTCCTTCCACCTGATCTACCCATATACTCAACAAAAACTTTTTTTCTTAACATATTCTCATAACCATGTGATCACTAAAACATTTTTCTGTAACTTCTTCTCCAAACCACTTGGCAATACATGTCATCACTCCTTTCCCAATCAAATGGTCATCAACATTTCTTTCATCTCTTTATCACCTTTTTTCCTAATAATGAAGTTTCTAGAACTTTTTCTCTCACGTCTCTCAGCTACATGGTCAACAGAACTGATCAACAGAACTTCTTTCATCACCTTATCTCCATACCATGTGACACAGAACAACTTTTTTCATCACCTATTTTCTTCGGTCACATACTTGTTACCGATTTGATAGCAGCCTACTAGTCTGCTCTGTCAGTCAGGTCATTCAGAGACCACTCACCAAGTGCCCGCTCTGTACAAAGCTTCCTAAAACATGCAATACACATTTACCCTGAAGAAGGAAAGTGCAAATGTTTGCTAAAATATTTGTAAATCTATAAACTTAGAGATGGGGGCTCATCCTTGAAAGCTGAAATTTTAAAATAACAGCTAGGTTTAACATGTAGCCTTGCAACTATAAAGGTATTATATTGAATTTCTCACATACTGTTTGGATTAAAAAAGAAAATTATTGTATCAAAGCCTGTACTTTGTATCTAAAACAGTTTTTGGTGTTAACTAATTATAAAAAACAAACTTAAAAGTTATTTAAGTTTTCAAGTGAAATGGGATACCTTATCAAAGGCATTCATTTATCCTTATTTTATAATGAGAATTCACAACATAAATTTTCATTAAAATCTATCTATTTATCAAGAGCACAATTGATCCACATTCAGGAACTGACACATGAGAAGGATCTCTATTCAAGACTTTTTTATCTTCACATAAAGAATCCTCAACAATTTATTATTTAAAAGTTGAAATTCAGCTTAGAGCTTATTAAATCTATGATGAGGAAAGGTTAGCTTGACACTCATTGGTTACTGAGTGATGAGGCATTACATAGCAGTATAATTCTGGGTCATGGCTATAGAATCTATTTTCTCATGTATCCCTCTGCAGACAACAGACGAGGCTCAGGGTGAATACTACAGCCACCTTGAGCAACAACAAGCACAAAGCTGTGTTAGCTGCTATAGCCACTTCGTCACCTGAAGATCAGGCAACACCAATACGGACAACCATCACCCACTTCCCAAATATTCCAGATACTAACACACCTCATCTAATCACACCACAGGATTCCAAAGCTGAATCAAAATCGAGGCAAGCAAATTATTCTGTAACTGATATAAACTCTTGGAAAAGCAATTCTCAAATGCTTAATTCTCACAGAATAACACCGACTTCAGTTTCCTCTCTCACTGAATCTTTCTATACTGCAGCACCCAAACCAACTCAATCATCCAGGTCAAGAGGTACTTTCCGTCGAATTTCTCTAGAGTCTTCTACAGAACCAGCAGTTGGGAGACAAATTTCAGAGGTAGTCACACTCAGTACTCCATTGTCAGGTACTTCTACATCAGGTAGTCTGAGTGCTGCTTCATCAAGGAGTCAGGATAGTAATGCTCGACATATTTCTACCAAATCCTTTACAGTTATAGACAACATCAATTCCATTTCAGAAACTTTCTCACAAGATGCTGAAATTAGTCCTGTTGAAAATTATTTCACACAGAACAATGATGGTCACAGACGTGGTAAAGAACGTGGTTCTGGTTCTTCCAGAACTGATACAATAACATCAACAAAATACCAAAATCAGAACAAAATAGGTGTCACAGAGGTAGCACAAAGAATAAGGCTTGTGCCAGGGTCTACAATGCCTCCATCTAGTGAGTCACATGAATCTCAAAATTCCGCAGTCTCGTTTAGTACTCCTCAGTCCAGACAACTTGAATCTTTGGCATTTCATTCCACAACTGAAACTGTCACTTCACGCTCCGTATCAAAAACTTCTGGCACTGAAACTGTTTCATCTTCTTTTACCCAAAGATCTACATTCTCAAAACGAAATGAGACTCAAAATGAACCCAGTCCACCAACACCCTCACCTTCTGCCTTGAGGTCCTCTTATCATTCTAGCCTAGTTGATTCAGATGATATGCACTATGGGCTATCACGTAATTCAGTTGTCCAACAATCAGATGTTTCAACCAACAATAGAGCAAGGTCAAGAGGCAGTGGCCAAAGGAAAACTACTTCTTGTGCCGATGCTGTAGATGCCAACTCAAATGCAGGCTGCAGCAAAAAACCACAAATTAGGTACAAATTCTGTAATACTTCTAACAGACAAAGTAACTTCATAAAGATTCAGGACAGAATTAAAGTGATTTTGGTGACTGTGAGACATTTATTTTAAATATCTTAATTTCTAATTACTATGGAAAAACTCATAATCTATAAAGTAATAATTAATATTCAAGCAATTCCCTACTTTATTGTTACCTCATACTTCAACCTGTGTCATAAAAGTGAGCCTGCCAGGTCCCTCTTTAGTAGATACACTGACTTTCACATAGCCAGATTTGTTCAATAAATTCATAAGTGATTCTTAATAGCTTTTAAATTTATTTTCTTCAGAAAAATTATTTGTGATAAACTCATCCTAATGGTTACTTGAAAGTTCCAAAATAGTTTCAATATAAGTAACAGAATCTTCAAAATGATTCAAACTTTGAGTTGCTGCTTTTATCTAAAAGTTGGCTAACTGTAAGGACTCTAAGTGTCAGAATAGCATTGTCATTGACTGAATGTTGAAGCTTGAAGCAGAATTAATTAAAACAATTAATCAGTTACATCTTATTGCCATTTTTTGTACTTAAATTGTATAGACAACAATTTTGCCACAATCCCAGTCTCATTAGGGAAGGTTCAACCAAAATTAAAAGAAATTAGTTTTCTACATAAGTGCACTGTTGTTATTCAGATACTTAAAAACACACTAAAAATTTATACCAGCACAATGTGAAATGTTTATTTATGCAACCAGGTTGAAACCAATGGTTATAAATTATGTGAAAAAGAATAAAAATAATGTTTTTTCCACACATAAATAATCTTTCTTCTCACTACAGCCAAAATTCTTCAAACATCAGTCTGAAATGTAGAATTATACATTCTATTAAAAATAGTATTCAACTTTCTAAAAAGTTTGTAAATGATGTGAACCAATGTAGTACTCTTTTAGTTTACATGTGAGTTATTCTGTGCTTCTGTACTTCTTTCTCCTGGCAGATTAAGACCTACAACAGCTTCCCTTGACAATCAGTCGACCCCTGCTCCTGCCAGGTATGACATTGTTGCAAAGTCGGTATGCTTCAACAATGCTTTTTGAATGGCCCTTGGGTCAGGAAGGGTAGGGACATATTCTCACTTAATGTTGCTTGTCTTTGCTTGTTTGCCTGTTGAATGTTAAAAAAGTAAGCACAAATTTCAGTGCATGGCAGTATTTATACATTGCATTGAATACAAATAATAACTGGTAACAGTAGTCATGTTCACAAATGTTGCTATTTGCATGACCTAGTATGTAGTTCTCATGTATGTACAAAATATGTTTAGACACTACCATCTCATAACTTCAAACGCATGTCCCTTTAAAACTTCTCTCATTGTAGCAAACAGGCAACAATCATAACTATAATAATTAATTCAATCACCTCTTCTAATGTTCTTGTTCATATCAATATATCACTAAATATACATTTTGCTCTAAACTTTATCAGGAAAAAGTGTCTTACTCAAGCCAGTCGTGTTGCATTTATTCTTTTTTGTGTCCTGTAGCATCATAATCTTCTGCAGTGTGGGTAGCCGATACCACCATACCTAAGTAAATGTGATATTGTGAAGTATATTTATCAATTCAAAGATTAAAGAGAATCTAAAGTTAAATACTTCAGAAGATAAACTAGCAAATAACAGAATTAGATGATATGGGCATGTTTTAGGAATTAATGAAAATGGGAACAACAGGTTAGGGAAGATATTATATACAGGGGAGGAATACCGTGGGAAGAGCCTAAGGAAGTGTTGTGGGAAAACAATGATGAAGAGACTTGCTTGTCAGATGACACTTTTAAAGTTAAATTATCTTAGGAAGAGGAAGAACAAGGGAGCCTATTGGTTTCAGGATATGACACAACACTCTTGTTTTGAGAGCTGTATAATTCCAACCCCTGCCAAATCTTTTCTTCCCGTCTATGGTGCAACAGCCCAAAGTCGAGCCTTGGCCTCCTCCCATGTGGGAGGTTTCTTTGTCTTTGAAGTGTGCATTTATGAGTAGTGAGTGACAAGCCCACTGCCTCTGCACAATTTCTTCTCAATCCTAATTTGTCTACTAGAGCCATCTAGTAGTGAATCAAGAGAAAGTTGGGTGAGAAATGGCCATTGAATTTTGCATGTGAAACATCTCGTTTCATGCTTGAAAGTTTCTTTTACATGCTGTAAATCTATGATATGGGGTCGCCAACTTTACTTCCTCTCCAAAGGAAGTAGTGCTACGGATTTTTATCACCCCTAAAAATCCATTGACCTTGGCCAGGTTTGAACCCCATGAACCTTGGGTTCAGTGGCAAGCACACTAACCACTAGTCCACTGAGGGTGACCTGCCCAATCTATGTATACAGCTTTTATCCATACCAAAGCTGATACCAAGTTCCCAGTATGATTCAGAATATACATTCAAATGTGAACCATGATATGCCTGACAAGTTGCTTAAATTACAAATGAATAAGAAGGAATAAAATGCATAACCAGGAAATTAAGAATGCCCAGAAGCAGAACTTTTGCAAGAAAAGTTGGTCGTCATTTACAGGTATATAGTTCTGTTGAGAGCAGAAAGTAAATGTGGTGTGTTGAATAAGAACCATTGGGGAGACCATGGACAAGGTGGAAAGGTGGTGAGGGAAGTTAAGAGAGCAGGGAAATTGTGGACACAGATGCAAGAGGAGTGGTTTTGGAAAGACAGAGAAGGGTGGAGAAGGCCACTCTGGTGGTAATGTGAATGGACAATGATAACTTATTTAAACTGAAAACATGTTCTTCATATAGAAATTAACTCTTAATATAAATGGTTCAGTCAAATTCAGTTATTTAAATTTACGAAACACAAGCAGGCAGGCAAGTAATGTAACAAGGACAACATTAAAAGTTAATATATGTTTTGATATACTGTAAATTTTCAGCAGCCCAAGGGCACATTATTAACTATCTTTGTGCCTCTACTGGCAGTATACTGGCTTCAGTTCCAGAAATTTTCATACTTCTATTCTGTGGACAGTATTATAGCCCTTCATGTGTCTAAGTTCATAAGACTGACCACTTCTGTACATTATGAGCTAATACCAAATGCAACAGCACAGATTTAATTTAAAAGCAACAGAATCTTTTGCCATCACTCTGAATATTTATTATATTTCCAATCAGAAACGAAGAATATAATTTAGCATTGTTCCTTTCAAATTTTATATTCCATTGTTGATAACCCAATGTTTTCTTAATGAATACACTATTATAAATAAAGTGACAACAATCAACTGCAAAGTGGCAATTATAAGCAGAAATAATCCTTTGAAGCAGTTCCAAACATAATGGTCACATGTCTGATGATAGTCCCCTTCCTCTCAGAATACTGAAGCAATTAAGTCACACCTTCCTGGTACAGTATCATAAAGTTATAACATTAACAATAACATATATATGCATGTGCTAGTGAGTGATAAATACTGTGCAGTGCTGATATTCTTCTCAGTCTGTTTCATGATCTGCAGTTAAAATTTCTACATATACATAGATTAAACTTCAAAATAATGTGTTCACTTGTATCATTAGAGGTTGAGCGTATGTCTTATTCTTCATGTATTGTGCTAAAGAGCCTGTTACACCTCCAATTAATTTCTCCATCACTTCCTTGGTCACCCCAATCTTCCTCTGCTGCAAGTCTCATATTCAGTTACTAATGTACTCCATTCTTTCTCTTGTGGACACCATTTCTCTCTGTGTTTTCCAAACATTTTATTTAAGTGTTTAACTTTTAGTTGAGTTCCAGTATAATAATTTCATATCTTATCAGCTGAACTGAAACCTCTCACAAGTTAGAAACTTTGGGCTGCAGTATTTGCCAATCAGGAACCTTAAACACTGGCAAATGAGACAATGGCTCAGCCCTCCATTTTCAAGGGTTATGCATCAGGTTAGTGGCCTAATGATATAATAACCGAAATACTAAAATCTGTATAGGGTTGTGTACTTTTACCCTTCAGTGATGGCACCCATTTAAATAGTGTAGAAGCTGACTCTATGTGATGAAACTGAGGTTTATACATGTATGGAGGCTAGTAATAAAGCTTTACAATTTGAAATGGAGAAGCCAACTTGTCTAGTCAGTGGATGGCAGAAGTTGTGGGCTTTTATGCATGTTGATGAAAATCACACCATCCCAGACTTTAGAGGTTTTTCTATTTATCATGATAAACAAATTGTCAATTGCAGATAAAGCATACCTCAACATGTATTTTTAGTACTTATTTTGTCTGTAATAAAATTCCTCTGCATAGAAATACAAAGTCCAGGAAATCCTAAAATCTGAAAATCTTTAGTTGCCAGGCTTTCTGGACAAGAAATCCAGTACTGTAACACTGACCACGACAACAATTTTTATGCCGATATAAGGAAAATAGTATGTGTCAAGAATAATATGAGGTCTCAGTAAGCAGCACAATGATAACCTATCACCATAAGTCAGGAGTAGAGCCAACATATGAAATGCTTTGTATATCAAATATACATCAGATAATGGCTAATGACCAACATGATTGTGATGTAATGAGTCAATTATTGTTAGACCTACAATCCTTTAGAGAATCATTCTGTTTCTGCCATTAGTGTTCAAGCAATGTGATGTGATGCAGATGGAAATTTAAGGAAAATTTCTGAAAATGCTTGAAGTGTTAAAAAGTGAATAATGTAATTGATGTGAAACTTCACATCTTATATAAAGATTATTTTCAATTGAAACATAAATGGTGAAAGATACTGCAATACAGATAAGAAATGGAGAATTATCTTTGATGCTCATTAATAATGGGTTAAATCAAATGCAGTTTTATTGATCTAAGCCTCTCTTATGAGAATATAAATAAGCACACAAACAACTATTAACACTATAAAGAAGACACTATTGCCATACGCTTTTCAACCTTAAAAGGTCATCAGTGGCATCAGGGAAATCAATTCATTTAATTAAATGGCTCAAACTTGATTTAGAAAATAAATAATGAATGATACATTTGACGAAAAGTATTTTAAGCGACACTGCACCAAATGTTGTTATTCATAGGAATAGACTCTGCACTTAGCTATTTATCTGGTGGTCTGGTGGCCGTAGCTGGCCTGCGGCAAGCTGTAGTTTCGTCGTCCGTACCTGTGAACTCCAGAACATTGGGCTATCTTGAAACAGAATAAGGTGTAATGTAGAATATACAATACATTGAACTCTGAGAGTTTATGTAGGTATGCATGAGAATTACTCCCTCAAAGCATGTGATACTCCACAGTTATCAGATACTGCTACCTGCTGTCACACGAATCTGCTAAACAGGTTTCAGAATCAGCACTTCATATATAAAGCATGAAGCTTTATAGTATGAAGATGTCACTACTGAATGAATGCTTAGCATTTACAACACAATAACCTTGCAGATATATGCAGAAGTTTATACATGTTTCAATGATTATGCATAACTTTATATTTCACCATTTTCATATTACTGTTCTACTGTCATTCCCAAGTATAATGTAGGATTTGAGGTTTTCATGGTGGTGAGTCTGAAGATTTCTGTCTTCTGGATTGTTGGGCCATGTAGTCTGGTAGATGTTTACCGACGTTGAAACGTATACTGTTCTAAATTCTCTATTTATTTGATACTTGTAAAATATCATAAATTTAAATCTAGGGGATGAAAAATATAGCAAATCAAAATTTATGTCTATATGCTGCAATTCCTATGTCAAACAAATCTTTAAAATGACAAATTTTAGATATATTCTACATTATTTTTAAAATTAATTACTGTTATTCTAATACACGGAATTCTATCTGAGGATTGATTTTTTTCTCAGCTATTTAGAGTCTGATATTGAAGAGTAAGTCATAGTGTAGCCAACAGGCCTTCTGTATAAGTGGTTGAGCTTGTGATGATAAGCAGTTCTGTGTGTGATTTCATCTTGAAGCATTCTATTTTCTGTTTCCTAGGCTACTGCATCTGCTGAAATTGTTTGGGGTTTCAAACATATCTTCAAGCAATAACAGATACAAATTTCATTAAGTGTGAATAAAAGAGTAAAGTAAGCTGTCCCTGTATATGCCATATAGACGCTTAGCGGGAGAGGTGGTATAGCTCCTATTCATTCTTAACTTCAGTACTAGATGGGGTGAGTGGTCAGTGTCACGCCCCGGCCACTGTTTTTCTCCAATGGACCGCAGTACCCATTGGACAAGAGGCTGGGTGAGACCCGCAGCCAGTCTGGATGCAAAGGCTAAAAAAAATCCTTTGTCTCAGTCTGGGATCGAACCCCAGTCGTCGAGTCCGTAGCCAGTCACTATATTGACTGAGCTACCTCAACATTTATGTAAACATAATATGAAATTTATTTCACTTAAGTTATTATTATTATTTAGTGTTCTGTCTGACGACAGGTCCATTGTTCTGCCCAAAAAGAGTTTGCCAGTTTTCCTTAAGTATCTATAATTAATTAATTTTTTAGACAGTTTCTGAATATCTGTAATACGATAAATATCTGGTTAAATTTGTAATTTTTGATAAGGATTTCTCTGTCACTAGAATCTGATAATGAGTTCTGGCAACTGGCATTATTTAATCCTTGCTTCATGTATATGCATACACAATGCCTATGTAAATAAATCTGGAATACAGAAGTATTAAGTAGTTTCCTGTTGAAATAATGATAAACTAGGTTCCTGAAATTTTCTGTCATCAGATCTCAATGTACAAAAATTGTGATAAAACTGCTGCTTCACTAATGTAATTAATATTGAATTAAAAATTAAATCAAGAATCATTCAAACAAGAAGTTAATCTTTGAAAGGCAGTATTATGCTTATACTAATTTGTCTTCCAAGAATCATTTTATGCAATTGATCTTTTCAGTAACTCTTTCTCACAGAGTAATTATTAGAAAATTGCAGAAACATTCATCCTGAGTTTCTTAGCACTCCTTAAACTTCTAGTGCAAAGTCATTACTTACTTCAATTTTTATAATTTAATTACTGTGACATCAGTGAACATCAACAGTGAAGAATGTGTTGGCATTTGAAATATGCAAATATACAAATATGTAATCTTCTGCACAATTTTGCATGTTTAATATTTGCCAAGCTTGGTGGTAGGAATATAGGTATTATAAGCACATATAATTTTTGTATAAAATTATGCTGCATGGTAATATTTGTAAATGCTTTTTATTTTTACTGCATTATAATAGAGCATTCATGGAAACCACATCATGCCCCTTATCTTCATTATTGTGATTTATTTTTAGAAATTTAGATATTTTTACAACAGGATTAATAAAAAAGGTGAAATTAGAATAAACAGATTTCTGTTGTTACTTCAAAGACATGTTATTTGCATGCAAATTGATTCTAGCAAATCAGTATTCTTTTCTATGATAAATTCCTCCATACATTTTCATTTATTAACATATTTTTTGTGTACTTGTGTAGTTATTATATTTTCAATTATAAACTCAGACCAAAAATAAAATAAATTTGTTTCATGTAAATCATTAACAAAATCTGATGCAGTAACATGGATTGATATTTGGAATGAAAGTGGTGTAAGTTGAAGTAATGTTAATGGTAATAAGAAAACAGTAAAGGGTATAGTAGAAAATTCTGTGCAAGTTACAAGTAAATATAACCTTACATACTATCAACTTATTAAAATGAAAGATTCTCTAAATAAAATTTTTGTGAATATACGAGAAAAGAGAGCTTATCCATGAACATATTGAAGCAGAAGAAAGATATTAGACATTTTTTTGTGTTCAATAAACAATGTTCACTGTTGTTCTGTAATACATGGATTTTGATTTATTTATTGTCGCAATAAATGTCCTTTTATTGCATTCTTGCACATAAAAGATCATATTACCAAATCATGTAATATAATTGACAACCCTGAAAAGTTGAAAGAGGATGTAAATTCTCTTTGGAAAATTAGGTAAAAAATCACAGCTTTTCACATAAATTTATACTAAACAAGACATATTTTTAACCTCTTAAACAATAAATGAAAGGTGAAAAATGTCCGATATGTGATGTCTTTGGATATTTCAGATCTAAAATTTATGGATATAACAGTTTGTATTTGTGGGATGAAACTACATTTTTTATCAATAAGAACTGTGGAAAATTAAATATTGCATTGCAAATAAATTTTGATGCAATAAAAAAGTTCAGAAGAGCGAACATGTACGGTGTCAGAATATATATAATTAAGATCCTGGATATTTATTACCTCTTATCTTATTATTTTGTGTATTACTGGATTATCTGCAGAGGCAACAATGCTGGAAGGCCTCGTGGAGATGGTTCATATACTACAGGTAGTGGGGCTGAACCAACTGTCAACCGTGGTACACCAGCCACTGTCAGGTGAAATGATTATTTAAATAATTTATTATGTTACAGCTACAAGCTGTATAAGTGAAATAATCTGAATACAAACCTTACAAACTTATGAATGGAATAAATAACTTAAAAAACCCAAAAATGTTTCTGAAATCAGTAGAATATAAACGTGATTAAGACAAATATATACTGATAGCTTGAATGCAGGAATCATGAATTAGAATTACATTTAAAGTGTGAATGTTTGTGCACATTTATCTGTTGGGTTGTCCTATGTAGGTAGGAAGAGACCTTGTGTCAGAGTGATCACCCATTCAAGGATTCTCACAGATAGTCTAAATGGATTCATATTTTCAGGAGTACTTTTTGAAATGGAGCAGGCCAAAATGCCTAATATATATCAGCTGAAGAGGAATAAAAATAAATAAACATTACAATATAAGAAAGATTTAAAAATATCTTGTACTATATAACAATTAGATGGAATTGCTTCATAATTGATACAGACCTTAAATCTAAAAAAAAATATATGTAATCATAATTTCCACATTCTAGTTAATCAGTGTTGATTATTTAGGATCTGCATTGAATTCTAACATGTATATTATTTTATCTAAAACTAACGCTATAACCTGTGTTAATATGCAATGCCGGATGAAAAAGTTTTATTTGATTATGTTGCATATAATTTTATAAAATTAATCATTACTTTAATTAAATAAAAATTATTGTATAATAACATACAATGGAATTAATAAATTCATTTTATTTCAGTCGTTCCCGCCCCACTCTAAAACCGTCTACTGCTATTGTGTCCAAAGCTCAGGAATTTGTGGATATATACCAATATCCAGCAAGAAGGTAGGTGAAGTCTGAATGATTAAACCAGGAGTGGCTAGTCTTCAAACATTTATGTTACTAGCAGTACTCGACAGTCTCTGACTGTTTTGAAGAAACATATTTGCATAAATTACAATATTCTCATTTTTGATATTATTTTGTTTATATATTTTGACTGTGTGAAAATACTGTATTGTGTATTAATGCTACTATTATTGGAAGTTTTATTATAACAAATAACTGGATTCTATTAGAGATAAATCATATTATTTACCTCATACCAGTTAAAATGGTAGTAGCGTGGAAGAGATATGGGATAATTTCAAGAATATAATATTCCAGAGTATCCAACGTTTTGTGCCACATAAAATACTGAGAAAAAATTCGGACCCTGAATACTACAATAAGGAGGTGAAACGATTAAAGTCAAGGGTGAGAAAAGCATATAACAGCAGAAAATTAGGACAACAGCACCAAGAGGAACTGAAACGTCTATCAAAGCAGTTGCTATTAGCTAAACAAAATGCGCAGGAAACATTTTTACGGACAATATTAAGAAATGAAGGTAAATGCTGGACCGATTTCTACAAGTATGTAAAACGACGTAAAGGAAACAGGGAAAATATTCCGGCGATCAAGGATGGTAATGGACGGCTCATTACTGACTCGATAGAAAAGGCCAACTCCCTTAATTTCTATTATTCTTCGGTATTTAGCTGCGAGCGTAGCATCCCGCAGATACAATGCGCTAACTCAGGCGAACCCTTCGCCATTAGTACTAAAATCATTAGAAAAAGGCTAGCAGGGATGGGAAAAAGCAAATCAGTAGGGCCTGACAGCATTTCTGGGGAAATTCTAAAACTGGGTGGGGAAGCCATGATTCCATACCTGGCGCGATTATTGGACGTAACAATTAATAATGCCACTATACCAAGGGACTGGAAAAAAGCCATAGTGGTTCCTATTTACAAAGGAGGTGATCGATCATTGGTCACAAATTACAGACCGGTCAGTTTAACATCGGTGGTCTGCAAACAAATGGAACACGTTATAGCATCGTACCTGAGGAAAAACTGGGAGGAAAAGAATTGGTTATTCGAGGGTCAACATGGGTTCAGGCCGGGATATTCATGTGAAAGTCAAGTAATCACGGTTTGTCAGGACATTGCAGACACACTGGATAACGGAGGAAGGTTAGACGCGATTATAATCGATTTTTCGAAGGCCTTCGATTTAGTTCCTCACGATCGGCTGCTTATGAAAATCGCGGCATCGGGCGTGGACTCGAGGATAGTCGTATGGATAAGAGAATTTCTTTTAGGCCGAACGCAGAGAGTTAGAGTAGGAGGGCAATTATCAGAGGAAGTCAGAGTAACATCAGGAGTACCGCAAGGGAGTGTATTGGGTCCACTTCTATTCCTCGCGTACGTAAATGATATTTGGAGGAACATTGAATCGACTATTAGACTTTTTGCAGATGACTGTATAATATATAGGAAAATTATAAATAGTAAAGATATAGAAAAGATGCAGATGGATCTAAACAGTCTGGGGGAGTGGGCGGTTGAAAATGATATGAAAATTAACCCAAGTAAAAGTAAAGCAGTTAGTTTCACGAGAAGTCGGGTGAAGGAACCACTAAACTATTCGTTACGGGACCAAATAATTCCGGAAGTGAGCAGTTGTAAATACTTGGGAATTATCTTAAGCAGCGATTTAAGCTGGGCTGAGCAAGTAAATTATACGGTGAAAAAAGCCTGGAAGGCACTTCATTTTACAATGCGTGTTCTCAAAAAGGGGAATAGTAACACTAAAAGTCTAGCCTACACATCACTAGTGCGTCCGATTCTGGAATATGGGGCGGCGTGCTGGGATCCTTACAGGGAGGGGCAGATAAATGCGTTAGAACGGGTGCAAAGGAAAGCATGTAAATTTGCATATCACAGGAGCGATTCGAACTGGGAAACCCTGGCACAGCGTAGAAAGATAGCACGAATATGTGCTCTCTTCAAGGCGTACACGGGAGATCGAGCATGGAAAGCTATAGGTGACAGATTGCAAAGGCCATACTACCTGAGCAGAGTCGATCATATTCGGAAAGTTAGGAGCAGAAAACAAAGAACAGATATCGGAAAGTATTCCTTTGTAAATAGGACCATCCAACTCTGGAACCAGCTACCTGCTGAGGTTTTAGGGACTATCTCCTGTAAACCAAGTACGTTTAGGAAGAAGGTTAGGAAAGTGATAAATGAGGTGAAGTAAAGGGAATAGATGGGTGGGTGCAGTGAAGGGGGGTAAATTGGGGTGAGGATGGGAAGGCTTCATAAGTGTAGTGAAGTGAAGAGAAGGTCCTGATGAAACGTGTGATTCATTACTGTTACTGACTTATGTCTAGTTGGTATTAATTTTTAAGTTATGTACTTTAGGTTATACGGTTTTGTAATATTATGAGTTGTTTTATTTTGAGTGTGGTGTGTTGTTTTGTTGTGTCTTATTGTTCTTGTTGTGCCTTATGTTTTTTTGTGTCTCATTGTTTTTGTTGTGTCATGTCTTTTTGTCTTACTGTATTGTTGTGTCTCATTGCTTTGTTGTGTCTTATTGTTCTTGTTGTGCCTTATGTTTTTTGTGTCTCATTGTTTTGTTGTCTTATTGTTTTTGTTGTGTCTTATGTCTTTTTGTCTTACTGTTTTGTTGTGTCTCATTGTTCTGTTGTTTCTTATTGTTATTGTTTGTGTTGTCTTATGTTTTTTGTGTTATTGTTTTGTTCTGTTTCATTGTTCTGTTGTTATTGTTTTTGTTGTCTTATGTTTTTTTGTGTCTTATTGTTTTGTTCTGTCTCATTGTTCTGTTTCTTATTGTTTTTGTTGTCTTATGTTTTGTTGTGTCTTATTGTAGGACCACTGCCACCGGGTAAAAACCCATTTGCAGTCAAATAAATAATAATAAAATCATTCACTGAAAGAAAATCTGAGTCCCCATTGGAACATCTGCCTAATAATAATTTTTCCCAGCAAATGCTTATCACAAGTCTATTGAGAAGAACAGATATTTTTTCGATGTTATTTGACTTTTCATAATATTCAGAGTATATTACCATTATTTGTCAGTGGTTTCTATTGTATGTATTTTGTTTTTAAAACATTGTTTTCAAAGTCATCTTAGGTTTAACACTTCAGAAAATAACATGAACTTTGCATAAAAACAGTGGAATGTGCAGCAAACTCCACTTTTGTGGTATGGTAGAGTTGCAGCTGTCTTTAGGGGGCAGGATACATGAAGGAGTGAATTCCATCTCTAGTGTTTACGCTATAAAAATCCATGCAGTGTATGAACAGAAAACTGTGAGGAAATCAACAGCTAGGTCCACCATGTCATACCATATATCATTCAAAATTCTTCAAATGTAAGCAAACCCAGTGTATGGTATGAACTACCATGCTGATGGCTTGCTTTGTATTATTAACTTTTAAAACAGAAAACAGATTTATATGGCTTAATGATTAGTTTGTATAGATAGAAATGCTTGGGTCTTACATGAAAAAAAAAACAGTAGCTGGTGAGGAAAAACTGTTTTGAAGAGAAGAGCCATGGGAATATGTGTATTGAAACTGGGATCATTTTGTGTATTTGTGAAAAGGGAAAGTTTATTGCACTGTTTAAAATTCCAGATTTAATTGGGAATGTCAATAACAAATTAATAAAATTTACTGATTATGAATCAAACTGTAATTGAGTTGGAAATCTGTCAGAAATGGAGGAATGGTTTAGAAATGCCTATAATGAATTTGTTTTGGCAGGCCTGATCCTGTCTACCCAACACCACAGGTGGACAAGACAGCTGCCAAGTGTCGTAAAGATGTGTGTCTTCTCCCTGACTGTTACTGTGGAGGCAAAGATATACCAGGTACAGTGCTGACGTCTTTTAAGTTTGAAATAAGAACAGTACTTTGGCAACAATAATGCCTTTACTGAAAAACTCTTTTTTGGACTCCGAACATACAAGGCAAATGGAGCCCTGGCAAATAAACTTTCCTATATGGAAACTTTGATGGGTGAAACTCTCCTTCCAGTGCAGTTCAGATATATTGCTTTTCACACTTTATTTACAAAGAGTGACTGACTCTTTGATTTAATATTGAAGGATACATTCTTTGAAATGCTCTGTTACACTTTGAAAACAGCACATCAAGTGAAATTTATGATAAACTAAATGTAATGTAAGGATGACATAACTCTGAACACAAAACTTAATATTTGCTGCTCTTTAACTTTCAAGCAATTCAGAATCCACTACCAGACGTCATAATTATGAATATTAATGTTCTAAATTACAGTATACCCTAATCCAGCATGTGGGATATGGGATTAATGGGCATACGGGAACATGGCCATAGAAATTCAAAGCAAAGTCATAAATATATTGCAATGATATTTATTTCTGAAAAAAACTTTAATATATTTGAAGTATCATCAGAAAGTTAAGCATTTAAATAAAATATCAACAGAAAGTTAAATTTTAGAATAAAATAAAAAAATGTAAGGCTAACGGCTGCTGCACTCATACTATCACACAACTTATCTAGAATCTGTTTTCTTATTTAGTGTCATAACCTTATCAATTTTCTTTGCTTCATTACCACTTCTACATTTATGCTGTGATTCCATAATGCTGTTCAAGAGCAATACCATAAACTTTGAAGCATAGGATAAGAATGCAACACAGGTTAACATGATGACAGCAAAAGCAAGACTGAGACTACAGGTTACATGTAATTTGTCAGATGAAGAGGGGATGAAAGACACAGAAGGTTTAAATCATGGGATGACAATTGAGCTGAATGTTTACACTCTTACATATGCTAAATAAAATGGACCAAGCTTGTTTTTAAATACTTACACAGAACCTAAACCATCTTTAGCATTTTAAATAGCAGAGGTATTTTTTATATGCTACTGTATCATGTTCAGCAACCTGTGTATGATTGAAATTTCTGCATTCTGCAAATAATTGTTCACATTTAATTTATTTTCATGAATCTGCATTGCAGGAGGGTTTACCATATTCCTGTAAAATTATCCATTCTCATTCCATGTGATGTGATGTGAAGTGATGAGAAATGCATACAAAATTGTAGTTGGAAAACCTGATTGGTAAAGACAACTTTAAAGACATAAGCATAGATGAACTTAAAAACTGATGTATGAAGGTGTAAACAGGAATGAAATGGCTCAGAAAAGGGTCCATTGGTGGTCTTTTGAAAACATGGCAATGAAACTTTGGGTTCCATAAAGGGCAGGAATTTCTTGACTAGGTGAGCAACTGTCTAATTCTTAAGATGGATTTTGTTCTGTGGACTTCATTAATTTATTTGTTAAAATCTAAGATAGTGGTTCAGGGATATACAGCCTTATTTATTTATGCCTTTCATGATTTTTATTATACTAATCAAGTGCATTACCATGTTATTCTTGTTTAGCAACTATAAAACATTCCAGTTTTCCAGGTGACCTTCACATGTGACACAAAGTTTTATTTAGCTCTCCCAATACACAGCAGTACATCAGATTTACTGCAATTTACCAATAAATATGCATGCATAATATGTGCATCATGATTCAGGCGACCTGCCAGCTGAAGAAGTTCCTCAGATAGTGCTGCTTACTTTTGATGATGCTATCAATGATCTCAACAAAGGGCTGTATCAAGATATATTTGAGAAGGGTCGCACTAATCCAAATGGATGTCCCATTACGGCCACATTCTATGTGTCACATGAATGGACTGACTACAGCCAGGCACAGAACCTCTATGCAGATGGTCATGAGATGGCATCACACTCCGTCTCGTAAGTCTGTGTACTTGCCCAACTGCTGCCACCAAGAATTGTTTTCTTTTCTACATTTTAGAAATATACAAGGTCTGAGAATTAAATAACTGGACTGTTTGTGTGGGATATATATCACCAACATTAATGAGAATGAAAATTTTTTATCATCTTACTTTATACATTTCTTAATTTCTTCAGTGTCATGAAACATCCCTTGAAATCATTTAAAGATGTCCTCTCATTGTTGTTATTATACGGCCCTGAATGTCTAAAAGAGAATTTAAAAGCAGACCCTTTCAAGGGCATTTTTAGTCTTAGTCAGAGAACTGTCACAAGTATGGTGGATGTTCCTGAACTGTATATGTTCCTTGCTTCAGAAATCACTTACCAAAATTTATGTGAGGGAATGTGAAATGTGATGTTGCAAACTCCACATATGTGGTCAAAGATTTGGTCAATTCATGGCAAACGTGCTGCCATATACAATCTGATACTTGAACATTAAATGATTCTCTAACTATTCAATATGGAGAAGTAGAAAAAAAGCAGATCATTGCTTTGATCTTAAAATTCACACTTTATTAGGACTAACAGATTCTGGACTTTTCCATTGGAGACTTTTGCTCTTTGTTCCAAATTTATATAGGGGACCCAAGTCTCCTTACCCATTACTACATTTTTCCAAGAATTCAGGTTTTTGCAAGAATCTTTGTGAATGGAATGAGCAAATTTCTTTTCTTCTTACTATTGGACAAACAAATTACTGCACCAATAAGACATTACAACCAAAAAACAAATTCAATTCTAGTGTTTATGTGACACAAAACTGCTGAATCATGTACTCATGTGATTTGACATGCACCAGCTCAACAGTGTTATTAGCTGTTACACAAACATGTCAGTCCAATCATTTAATTGTCATTCCTTTAAATGGGTGATTTTTATATTCAGTATTTATCTAATTTAAACACAAAGTATAGCTCTCTCTCGCACAGCATATTGGGTTATGTATATTTATAGGTTAATCACAGATTTATTGAAGTGTAAATAATGCAGTTAACGTGGTGCCTGACAGAGAACTAGCCTAGTTTGCTTGATGCAGGAGGCAGTCTATGGCATCACTGCCGACCACTGTCCTGCAAGAGGAATCTTGCACCTATCTTTGTCCTCATTCCTAGAGAAGTTAGAAATGGGCATTAGTTGGAAATAAACATAAAAAGGCATTTGACACCCTAAAATAAAAGCTTGTTAAGTCTATAAAAAAGGCCCAATTTACAGAGAAGAAAAGTGGCATAAAATGCTTTCTTTATTAATGTCTATTTTTTTAAAAAATTAGCATATATTAAAAATATGAAGTTAATTTCAGGTAAGTGAAATTCCATCCTAATTGGCCATTAAACTAAAAATTTATGAACATGACTTTAACAAATTATAAACATTTTATGAACAAATTTTTAATATAGTGCATTTAAATGCACAATAAAATTTTGCTGCAATGAAAACATGCCTTGTTAACACCATAAAAAAAGAGAACGTTGGAATATTTCGGTCATATCATGAGAAATAGTGATAGATACGGGCTGCTTCAGCTGATAATCCAGGGAAAAGTATTCAGAAGGAGGGGACTTGGCAGGCCAAGAATCTCCTGGTTTCAGAACCTAAAAACTTGGTTCTCGATGTCCACTGGAGGGCTGTTTCAAGTAGCAGCCAGTAAAGCTCAAATTGCTATGCTGATCGCCATCATCCAGAATGAATAGGCACTTGAAGAAGAAGAAGAAGAAAACATGCCAATCTGTATATTTTAGTCAGTTTTGCTTACAATCCAACCACATGTATTGTCTCGGGTCACTGTATCTCTCTTCATAACTTTCAGTGACCACATTCATTTTGTAAAATGAGAAGTTAGAGTTTAGGTCACCAGTAAGTCTTCCATAAGATTCTGACAAATCGAACATATGGTGAAATACTTAGTAGAGACATCAAGTATGTATCAGATTTTCTTAATTGTTTATGTTGCATACAGATAATTTGTAGCCCTGCCTATATCATTTATTTACACAGCTTAACAACATTGGAATATCAGTTAATTTAACTGCCCTGCCCAGCGAGAGACAGAGCTATACTGACTGTAAACAGGTGCTGGAACTTCAATGGATGCTGCCAGGAAGATTGCACACCTTCATTGCTTTTTGCTGACTAAACAGTGCTTCATGATCATGCTAGTAACATGCTTTACATCTTTTCTCTTTTCCTGAAACCATTCCATCAAACACATCATAATCCTATGCCATTTTTCATAATGTTATTGTGTATATTACCAATCACTAATTTTCACAACTTAAATCTGTGATTTATCATAATGATGACTATAATGCTTTGTATCCAAATTATTTAAACTTCAATATGCTGTCACACTATCAAACTTTCTGTGTGTCTATGTCACGTTCACTATACGCAATGTTAAAATGGTTGCATATTTCATATTCAAACATACTTCAAGTAATTTTTCATACTTTCTTAATTTCTCATGCATTCTCATTACAAATGTTTTCTGCACTATTGACTATGTCTTGCTCCTGCCAAAATTATAATTTAAATATATTTATTGATTGGTCTGAACAACAAAAATTTCACCATTAACACTGTTACTAAACCATCAACACTTCACAATCTGTGATTGTTTTTTTTTGACATGTGCCAATATTCAACTGCAACTTGGATTAATCCATCATCCAATAAAAATAAATTATCGAAATCATAATGTCACATAAAAATTATTTTCCTTCATACCTGAGAAAATTATTGCATTAATACATTACCTATTTAAATTCAACAATTACAATAATATTACATCAATAACCTCCACACTCCCATTTTCACATATCTGCTCACTCCTTCTTCCTGGCCAATGACAGGTGGTTTTGCAGCAGAGGAGATTCCACAGCTTGTTCTGCTAACATTTGATGACTCAGCAAATGATCTCAACAAGGGGCTGTATACAGACCTGTTTGAAAATGGCCGCACAAACCCTAATGGCTGTCCTATAGCAGCTACTTTCTACGTATCTCATGAGTGGACAGATTATAGTCATGTCCAGAACCTGTATGCATCTGGTCATGAAATTGCATCACATTCCATCTCGTAAGTTTCAGTTGCATTACAAAGTTGTGATTAGAGGAAAAGATTACACAAAAGTCAGTGTTAACACTATTAGAGACATACCACTTTGAACATATGCATATCACCTTTGCACAATCAATGTTGAATTTGAAATTTCACACATACAGGCAGATAGATATTTTTCAAATACATGATCTAATTTCATTTGAAAAAATTGTTCTTCTCACTTTTAGAGTCAAAGTAAAGAAAACCAAGGTGATCATTAAAATTCTGGTCACTCATTAGACTGGTTTATAGTTATACATATCTTGCATTTTTAATGTTATATTTAAATAATGTAAGTTTATAAAGTAGAATGGATCACACATTAATGCTCTGGTTTCGTGTGCAATTGGCCATGCACTTTAATTCCACTCAGGTCACATTTTGTTATAATTTCTTGCAAGTGTAAATATGTTACCAAATGTTATTACTATCACTAGGCTATATTTTTACTACTGTTAGGGTCCAGTACCATTTTAATATTTTCGGGCAAAACTTGTTACTTTTTTACAGATATACATAATGTCAAAGATTTACATCATCACTATGTTTGTATTTGTTGACTTTCATAGTGAATTTTTTGTCATATTTATTAGCTGTCTCTGTATCAGATTTCATATGTTTAGTTCCATTGATTCATTAATTATTCCATTAAAAACTAAATCTTGTCTGTCTATGCTAGATTCATCTCTGAAAATTGTGAATGAATTTTTATTGAATTCAGTATTGGAAGTGTAAGGAGCCAGGGTAGCTCAGTTAGTATAGTGACTGGCTTACAGACTGGATGACCGGTGTTCAATCCCTGATTGGGGAAGAGGATTTTATCTCTAGTCTCTGCGTCAAGACTGGTTCTGAGGCCCACCCAGCCTCCTTTCCAATGGGTACTGTGGTCTTTTCCCAGGGGTAAAGCATGGCCAGGGTGTGATGCTAAACACTCACCCACATCTAGTGCCGAGGTTAAGAATGAGTAGGAGCTATACCACCTCTCCCCCCAAGTGCCTATATGGCATAGAGTAGGACAGCTTTTTATTGGAAATGTATATTAAATTTTATTATATAACTTTAATTTTGATTCATATTGGTCCAATATAATCCTTAATTTTCTCAAAAACTGACTCATGATCTTTTCAAGAGATCTACAGCCTTTGTTTCAGTTTTTTATATGGCAAATGCTTAACAAAATAAAGGAAATATAATTTGTGCCTGTTCAATGTGGTATCTGCAGTAGGATTAACTTCGCACCATTAGATTTTTATCTGCAGTTAATGAACATCAAAGTCAATGAGGCATGCAGAGTAACTAAGAGAGCATGTGGTCTTACTCCACTACAGTACACATTTTGATTTTTTCTACTGCCATCAGTTACAGGGATTGCTTCACAGGGTAACTGAAGAGATTATGGTTCATGACGCCACAGTTAATTCACAACACAGTAATATAATATTCTAGACACTTTTATGCACACAAACTGACAAAACTGAAATGGTAATTTTAAATTCTGTGAATATCTTTGCTCTCACACAAAAACTGCCAACCTTCTGTTTTTTCAAAGCAGTTAGTTAAACTGAGAACTTATACGTCTATTAAACATTCTTTTGTTAAACATTTTATCTTTTTATTTCATTAATCTGTATTTGTCACTTATCTTACAAATTTCTAGAAAACTTATACAAAAATTACTCTTTTATAATATGACTAAACATTTAAAATATCAAACACAAAGAATTAATAGTTTCAGCTACATTGCAAGTGATTCACATGTCATCCACCATTTCATGAATCATGCCACTACATAACCGATTTCTTTGCACAATAATGAACTCTTTGCTTGCACTTCTGTCATTGCTTTGCTTAAAACTTATGTATTACATTCTGCACAGCATGACATTGTATCTATATAATTTTGCTATTTTCAGTCCAGACTGTTCCATATCTGAGATTCTAACATCAAGGACAAGCTCAAAAGCATTATGGCATGATTATGTTGAACAACAATTTCATATTAGAGAACCCCTTTATATGGCTTTTCCCTACCTTGAAGTCTACAGGTTTGCTGGAACCACTAGCCAGCCTCCTGTTGTTGCATGTCACAGCTACTAATTCCCACTCCGACCTACAGGTTTGCTATAACTGCTAGCTCCTTGTGATGGTATACAAGAGCTACTGGCTACCAGAGAATCTCTATAAATAGCAACCAGGTTTATCACAATAAGTGAGCCCTGCCCCCAGTTGTCTACTCAGCTTCCCCAGGTTGGCTTATACTGTCAGCTCCCCTAGGTGGTATACCAGATCTGCTGGCTTCCTGCTGAGAAGAATCAGCTTTCAGATGTAGAATCTTTTTCATAGAACTCCTTTATATGGCTTCCACCATTTATCTTTTATTTCTCACTCTCCATAAAAACTGGGGAACAAAACACACCTCCCACAGAGTATGCTATCAAAACTTCATCCAGAGTTTACATTATTATGAGTTAAATCAGCATAAACAATAATATGTCAAAGAATGTTAAAAATTATTAGATCAAAGGAAGCAGGTTAAATATCACTGAATGGATTTAACAATCTGCCTTGAAATACTGGTAGCTTGATAAAAAATGAGAATGGTGCTTACTACCAAATTCCTATAATATTTTGAAGGGCTGAAAAGCTATCAGCTACTGGGTGTACATGTGGTTAATGATGTTAGACTGAAATACATACAGCTTAGCATAGTCCTCTTAATGCCAAGATTTCTACTGAAAAGTTTAAATGGTATGAATTACCAAGTTTAGATCAAATTCTGGCATAACTGATTGAAATAGGCAGTAAATGATTGCATTATGAGATCCAAACTTATTAATTCTATTTGTATTAAGTATGAACTGCTATAGTAGTAGAAGTACATATATGAGATTTCAGGTTCTTACCATGGTAAAGATGATGATGTTATTCTGGGTTTGTGACATCATCTAAACTCATAGGAATAAGGGCTGTTCAATAAACATTGAGAACGATTTTTTGCAAAATGTTTGGAAGTCTTGAAGGAACCTGTGTTTATAGTTGTCAGTAGTACTGACAGGTGTGAGTCAGCATCTGCAGTTATAGGTTGTTGTGTTTGTAGTTGTGCTTGTACTGTGTCCTTGATTACAAACTATGCCTATCTTATTTTCAAAGTCACGCAGCCATCATAATGGATGTCAAAGCAGAACAGTTCACCACGTTGCAGAACAGGGATATGAATGATTATAAAAGCTGACTTGTAACAGCTGATAAAATATGGAGTAGGCTATATAGTCCAGAGAGTAAGCACCGAAGCACCCAGTGGGTCTCTTCAAGCTCACTAAGACCAAAAAATCTCTTAATCAGGAGTTAAAGTTATGGCAACAGTGTGATTTGATTGTTCTGGAAGGATTTGCATGCATATAGTACCACCTAAACAACTGTCATTGTTGCTTACTACAGTTCAGTTGAAGATGGCTGTCTTCTGGGTTGTTGTACCATGTATTCAGCTCGAATTTTACCAATGTTTCAGAGGTCCTTGCTGTCTCCATCACCAGAGTGATGATGGAGGCAGAAAAGACCTCTGAAACGTTGGTAAACTTTGACCAGAATACATGGCGCAACAACCCAGAAGACAGCCATCTTCATACTTACTGCCATGAAAACCTCAAATCCTACTGTTCAGTTCCAAAAACTATCATGGACCACACCAGAAAAATATGACAGGACCTTTCTGGGCACTGGATGTTTCATCATGGCATCATGTTGCAAACATTTCCTTGAAATTGTGACAAATAAATTTGTTCAGTATATCCCCCACCATTCCTGCAGCAGAGATCTAGTGCTGTTTGACTTTCTTTTTGTTTCCTACACTAAAAAGGCAGCTTTGGGTACAGCACTTCCAGACCACAGATTCTGCAGTCAACACTGCAGATGCAGTTTTAACGAAAATGTCCAAAAATAGCTTCAAATATATCTTTAATGAATGGAAAAAATGGTTGGATACGTTTATTGAGTTCAGGGGAGCCTATTTTGAAAAGGAATTTACTTGTAATTATTCAGAATAAATGAGATATGTTAGGAAGAAAAACATTCTCAATCTTTATTGAACATCCATCATAGATAAAATTTCAAAAAACATACTATCTGCATTTTCAGAACAATCAAACTCACTAGTGATTTTCAGAGAATATTTCTGTTATCAACTATATACCGAATCTTATTAACACGCTTCACCCAGTGTAAATTCCATACACAGATGAAATTATTAGAGATCATGAGCATAAATTTCCAAATAAGAAATAAGATATTCCACATTCATCAGATATTGGAGGAAAATGGAGAACAATAGGACAATAAATCAGCTATTTGTAGATTTAAGAAATACATATGATTCAGTTACAAAAGAAGTATTCCACATTTTTACTGAATTCTGTATAAATGTAGTTGGGATATTTAAATTAAACCTAACTAACTCACTGGTAGCAGAACCCGCAGGTGCAATACCAACAACACCAAAGCCTGCCACCGGCCATGATCCTGAACCAACTACATCCATTTGCCATACTCACTGCTCACCACCCTAAGAGCCATCTTGATGTTATCCTCACATATCCTTTTTGGTCTTCCCAGTGGTCATTTTCCAGAAGGATTCCCTGCCAAAATTCTGTGTGAATCCCTTGCCTCTCTCATCCATGCTACATGTCCAGCTCATCGGAGCCTCCTAGATATCACTATCCTCACTATGCTAAGTGACCCATACATTCAGGCAAGTACCTGGTACACACAATTCAATTTGAGCCCTTCCTGATGAAATGTTCTACAGCAAAATTAAAAGTCATTGGGAACAAAGCATTCCCCTGTTAGAGGCCATTGTGCACTGGAGAAGGATCCGACAGAAGGCTACCTATATGAACTCTACTGGATACCCCTTCCATACACGTCTTAATTAACCTCAAGTTTCTTTGGTATTCCAAACTCAATCAAAATACCATACAGTACCTCTCTTCTAACTGTCACATGCCTTCCTAAAGTTCACAAATAGTTTGTGAACTGACCCATTATACTCTCACTTTTTCTCTACTATTTGTCAAATGCAAAATATCGATCAATAGTTGACCTATTATGGCAGAATCCACATTTATCATCCGCAATAGTTTCATTCATAAATGGCGTTGACCATGCCAGAAGAATATTCAATAAAATTTTGTATGACGTTGACAATAGAGACATACCTTGGAAGTTACTGCACTCAGTTTTGTTCCTGTTTTATGGATAAGAACAACAATTTATTCTTTCAACTGTTGTGGTAGTACCTTTTGGTTCCAAAACGGGACTATAAGCTCATGTATCTATGAGTGCAGTGTCCTACCACCTGCATGGATTAGTTCCGCTAGAATTGAGTCGATGCCTGGAGATTTATAACATTTTAATTTCCCAAGAGCAATTCCAACTTCATTAAGGCTCAGTATCAGGATGAGGGCTCTGCTGTATGTACTTCAGGCTCAATTGATCAGCTACGCAAACGTTTAGTAACTTACTAAAGTAATCTTTTGATCTGTCTACAATGCCATGTGAGTCTGTGAGCATATCCCTGTTCTCGTCCTTGATCAAATTTGTTCTAGATTTGTTCCCCTTCTTGAATTCACTTATGCTTCTATACAACTCTCTGAAATTTTTATTTTTGCTGTTAGTTTCCAGCTCCCCTATCTGATATTTGAGATACTCCCTCATCTTATTCCTCAAAGTTCTGATGGCTTTACACTGACATATCTTTACCTATTTATTCGAGTATGGGCCTATAGTATTTAAATGAAGTATACAGTATTTAAATTAAACCTACATGGTACAGTATAGTGTATAGTAACATCTGTATCAGTAAATATTTGTGTGATGCATTTCTTGAATAAAATGGCCTGAAACAAGGAGATGCTTTATTACTGTTGCTTTTCAACTTTGCTTTAGAGTACACCATTACAAAGGTCTAAGGAAACCAGGGGGGGAGGGGGGTTGGAATGGAACTGGAACTGCTTGCATCAGCTTTGAGTCTATACTGATTACGTTTGATGAAAGACTCTCAGGCAACAAGCCACGTCAGGTGGAAGAATGGTGAATGAACCATTTCTTTCGCCAACATTTCAAGAGCCATCTCTGCTCTCATCCTCAGGGCAACTGTGAAACGAAGCTGGTCCTATGTAGCATGCTCGCCGATGGGAACTGGCGGTGATCAGCAGGTAGTATCATTGTGTTGCCGGTGGCCCGTCTGTTGCTTTGTTTCACACTGACCAATAGGAACTGGCAGATGAGGTCAAGTGCTCACTCTTGCTGGCTCGGCCTTCCAGGCAAACAACAGTTTTGTCACAGGATACCAGGCCCGGCTCAGGACTAAACCATCATCCCTATTGAAGTTGTTCGCAGAAGAAATGTTTCATTCACCATTAAGCCACCTGATGCGGCTTGTTGGCGGAGAGTCTTTCATCAACTTCAGTTGCCATGAAAGCTTCACTTTATACTGATTATATTTGTTTATTGGGTGAAAACATAATTACCATACATTAAAAACAGAAGTAAATGCAGATGAAATTAGGTGTATGTTCATGTCTACTTACCAAAATACAGGATAAAATCATAATGTACTAAATAACATGTAATAACTTAGGATAATTCCTATTTAACAGGAGTGGCAAAGTTAAAATATTTGGAGACAACAGTAACAAATAAATTTGTATTTATAAATAAATTAAGAGATAAGATATGGGTAATGTTTGCTACTATCTGGTTCAGAATCTTTTGTCTGCATTTCTGCTAAGCATAGAGGTTAAAGTGTGCAAAACCATCATTTTACATGTTGGCTTTATATGAGTGTGGATCTTTGTTTTTAGCCATATGCAAAGAAAACATGTAAAGGGCAATTGAAAACAAAGTGCTGAGGATAATACTTGGGCCTAAGTGGAAGGAAGTAACAACATACTGGAGAAAATTACATGATTTGACACTTTATGCTTTACACTCTTCACCATGTATCAGGATGATCAAATTATGGAGGGTGAAATGGGCAGTGCATGTAGAATGCATAGGGAGATGAAAAATGTGTGCAAAATTCTATTGGAAAGCTTGAAGGAAGATACCATTCAGAAGACCTAGATGTAGATAAGAGGATAACACTAAAGTGGATTTATTGGGATTAAGATATGAGGATGTGGAATGTAATCAATTTGCTCAGAATAGGGACTACGGGTTAGCTTTTATGAACGCAAAGGATTCTTGAGGTTCCATAAGTTGTCAAGAATTTCTTGTCTAGCTTAGAGATTTGCCTTCTTATCAAGGGCTCTGCTTTTGTGGCTAGTTATTGTATATTCTTTTCGGCCATTAAAGGTAAAATTATTCTAAAACACCACCTTTCTTTGGTATTGTCAGTTTCTTGAAATATAACTTTTAATTGTTGTTATTATTACATGATTGCTTTCTGTGTGTTATAATTACTATCATTATCTTAGTTTAGAAAATAGAGAGAAATTTAAATATGGTCTGTGCATTCTGCTAGTGTTTCTGTGGATACCATATTGCTTCCTGCAGTCATTTTCATATTATTATCAAATTATTATCTTATGCATATTAACGTTTTATTTCTTACATCCGATTGCAATTAAATATACTTTGATTAAGATGATACCAGGAAACTGAGCAGCAAGAGAAAATGTTTTACTTTTATGGACTGGATGAATAACTTTCATAAATCCACATTTAAATTATGAACCCATGTTTTCTACCAGAAAAGTTTGGAAAACATGTATATAAATTATGCATTGACATGTGGTACATATTCAGTTCGATAGTACAAGCCATTTTCAACTTTTACTACACAAATTCTTCTCTGCATTTTGTCCCAGACACAATAAATCTTATGTAATCAAGTACTTACTCATGCATATTGTTAATCTAGACTAAACATTTCTTGGGCTGGCATTAAATGTGTTAATGTATTATAACCATTTACTTAGATTTTATGATACATAGAAGTTAAGGTAGAATAATTTGGACATACAACATATTTCAGCATAGACATTCAAATCATAATTTGAAAAACTTGCAAGTATTTTTGGCCATATTAATATATTTGAACCACCAGATATGACTGAACTGATTACTTTATTAAGATCTGTCATGTTCTGATTCTTTTGATAGGCACAGTTTTGGGGAACAGTTTTCTCAGAAGAAATGGACTAAAGAGATAGCTGGTCAACGAGAAATCCTTGCTGCTTATGGTGGTGTGCATTTAGAAGACATCAGGGGCATGAGAGCTCCATTCTTGGCTGTAAGTAGCTGTTTAGATTAATTTATAATCTCTAAGTAAGTATACTGGGGCTCCTATACTGCAGAACTTGGAATATCATGGATAAATACTGGCACTTTGAATTACTTTTGTCATAATCTAGTGCAGCCGGCCACAGTTGCCATGCAGTCTGAGGCATGGACCTTGTGCGCCTGGCCGCTGGAACCATAGGTTCGAGTCCCACTCAAGGCATAGATGTTTGTCTGCGTCCTTTCTCTTCCAGTCTGATGGATAAAGACTGGCCACGGAAGGCAAGGCGAAACCACCGTGGTACTTTCACAAGAAACAACCCCGAAATGGGGTTGCAAACCAATCCTAGGATTGATAACCAAAAAAAAATCTAGTGCAGTCCTACAAAGTGAACTCACTGAACCACATTACTACAAACTTGAAGTTTGATTATAGATTTAAGTTTTACAAATATGGAATTCTAAATATTGTATTTAAATGATTGTATGACCACAAAATTCTAGGGATGAGAAAATAATGTGTAAAGTGGAGAGACCCTTCAGTTTTTAGGGTAAAATGAAATGAGTAAGAAGTAAAACATGTTACTCACGTGTTCTTGACATATTCTGCAGAGAGTCCAAAATTAAATTTCCTTATATACTGTTAAATATTCACTACAAAAACTAGGATTTCTAGGTAAAACTCAGAAGCCTGCTTTCATATTGGCCAAATAAATAGTCCTGAAAATGATGTGTTGTTAATGTTATATTTAAGTAATGCATATTAATACTATTTTATTCTGCTTTTGGGAAGAATTTATTACACAAATACAAATTTTATCTGCATTAAATTCATTGGATATAATCTCAAAGATTCACACCATTTGTCATATTGATTTATAAACAATATTTCATACATAATTTTAGGTATGTCAATATGTCTAACTCTGATAATTCATTAAGTTATCAGTGTCAAACTGAAGGATGAAGAAAATATCTGCATAGCCAAAACATTGTTAAATTATGTAATTTTGCCTGAAGGGACTAAGGAAATCCATAAAAAGAACTTCGGTTATAATACCTGGTCTTTGGTCCAGAACTTAAAACTGGGACAGAATAAGAAGCAGGAAAGCTAATCACATTTGGTCTTATATGTAAGCATTTCAGTGTGATACTGGATGTTATGTAGTAATTGAAAACCTTTAACATGTTTGATATTCTAAAGTTTATGTTCTTTTATTATTGTAACATGTTTTGGTACAATTATATCATCGTCAGTCCAATCTTTGTATGTTATACCAAATACAGGTCAAAACAGAATTAAAATTGAACCAAGGTTAGAATTGTAATGGATGCTAAAAAGTGCTTAAAATTATAGTTAAAAATTAACACAAATTTGTAATAAAGTTAAAAGTAACAAGAATTAAAATAAAATAAAATTGTGAAATAGGCCAATCTCTTACATAAGGAAAATTATCTGGAATATGCTGTAGGTTGCATAGGCAATGTAGGTTTGTTATGTTATTTTATGTTATGCTTCCTGTGGAATGTTTGATGATTGAATCTCAGAGATGAAATTAAGGTGAGCCAGAATGGGGAATGTGGAATTATAATTTAAATAAGTGTGTGTTTTTTGTATGCTTGTACTTAAGTAGGTTGGAATGGAAATTACTTACTTAAGTATGGTGTTTATGTGTGGAAATCTTGAGGTAAACTGTTTATGGAAAGTGTGCAGGAAGAGTGGGTGTATATGTGTGTAAGTGCTGCCATCTTTTACTTTGTATAGTTGTGAATCATTTTGCAAGTGTTTTTGGTTTCAGTATATTTATCATTTAGCATGTTACCGTAGGTTTTTCTATATCTTTCTATCATAATCTTGTATTGCCCATTCTTAGTTGTGCATAATATCCATGGTATTGTGTATAGTCCCATAAGAATATTTATTATCTAAAGTGTGTTGGATGCATGTGGAAATTAATTTATTAGGTTTTATAATGTTTATATTTTTATTGAATGCAACTTTAAATGTGAAGTGATTTTGTGGGGTATTGGTGGTTTAAATGGCTGTTTTTAGATTAGCAGTTTTAAATACTTTGGTTATACTGCTAGTCTCTTTTCATATATAAAAGTAAAGGTGACCCATTTTCTGTGGTGATTTTGCCATTATTTTGCACGTTATAGTTCCTTATCTTATGGTTTTTGTTATTCATGTTATTAAGAGTTTGTTCAGAGTATTGATTTTTGGTCATGGTGTGATTTACTATATTTTCTTTGCCAGTTTTTTTCTGTATGGGATATGTATTCATTCTATTGATGACATGAAGTGATGTGAATAATGTTGTCTGTAGTTGTAGGTATGTTGTATGTTGTTGGATTTCCTAATGATTGTGAAGTCTAAAACACAGCCTACTTATTTTTTTAAAAAAAAAATGTTCTCATGCAGTCAGTCACTGCAATTAGTTCCACGAAGCAACCAACATTTTCTTTAACTAATTATGACATGGCCAAGTGCCCCAGAAGATTTTAGTGCATTTAGTTGTCGCAAAAGCTTCAAGTCTTATATTTATTTTTCAATTGTGAACTGTAATTTCAGATTTCTTTCATTGAATTATTTGAGGGTATTGTTAATTTCAGTAATTTTCTTATTATAAACTAATAGTAAATTGTCCACATATCTGTAGCACCCAAGAACTTTATGATTTTGTAATATATTAGCAATAATACCATTTTTTATGTTTTGTATATATGTTCCAGTAAGTAATGGTGAAAAGAGGGTTCCAATGGTTAGTCCATCTTTTTATTGATCTGTCTTATTAAACTGAAAGAAATCTTGATCTAGTATTATGGTTAATATTCCTATTATTTCTTGCATATATAGATTAGGGAGATGATATTTGTTTTGTAAGATATCTTTCATTATATATAGTATCTTGCTTTGGGATATTTGTATACATATACATAATATAAAATTAACAATATATATGAAATATTGTATATTTAAGTTTTCAATTTCATGGGTAAGGTTTAGCAAGTTATTTATATTGAATGCATTATTATATAGATTTAGCCTGTTGTATGTCAAAACATTTTTAATTACTACATAAGGACATTTGATGCCATTTTACATTCTACATACAAATGATCTTCTCAGAGATATATTATATATCATTTATCAGCCTCATACTAAGTGGTGCTAGTGCTGCTCCCATCATACATGTTTGTGAATCAACCATGTTGTTGTAAGACTTGAGGTTCTCACAGCGGTGAATATGAAGATTTCTGTCTTCTGGGTTATTGCGCTGTGTAGTCTGGTCGATGTTAACCAACGTTTCAGAGGTCATACTGCCTCCGTCATCAGGGCGATGACCTGCCCTGATGACGGAGGCAGTATGACCTCTGAAACGTTGGTTAACATCGACCAGACTACACAGCGCAATAACCCAGAAGACAGAAATCTTCAACCATGTTGTTGTCACTGAATAAATCAGAAATTATGATGGCCTCCATTGGCATAATGTTTAGACAAAGTTTTTGAAAATCAGTTATCTGGATTGGCACAAACCTTAAAAGGAGGCAGACACACAGACAGCTTGCTGGTCTTAAAAGTATACATCATTCCTTAAGAAAGGAAAGTAGGCTATAAATGATTGAAGTAAAAACTGCAGATTTTAGAAATTTCTATTCTTTATGTGACAATTTTTTCTTTGGAAGATTAATTAAGTCAATATCAGTCTCTTATAAAGTATTTATCATGTTGGAATGATACCAAAACCACATTTGTATGAAAGTGAGGCTTCCATGATGTATAAAATATGGATTGTGATCTGGATTATAATGCCTTGAAGGTGATTACCAATGTTTTGGAGGACATAAACACTTTTTAGGTAGAAAATGGAGGTGATGGTTTCCTCTAAAAAGTTAGTAAAGGTAACACCAACTATACAACCATGGATAAACTGTTAAGATATATGAAGTTGAAACATTTATGCAATGCTGTTTCATCATAGATCGGAGGCAACAAAATGTTCAAGATGCTGTATGATTCAAACTTCACCTATGACTCATCAATGCCTGTTTATGAGAACCGACCTCCAAGTTGGCCTTACACATTGGACTACAAAATCTTCCATGACTGCATGATTCCACCTTGTCCTACACGTTCCTATCCAGGTGAGATCTACATTACATAAACATAAATATATTTTTACAAAAGCATTCTTCAGCTACAATGAAAAACAATTCTTAGAGCAGCAGCATAGCATTGGTGAAGAAAGAAGAGCATAGTCATTTTATAAACACTTCATAGAGCAGCTATTGGTTTGTTGTGCCTGTCTGTGTGTAAAAGTACCAAAACTACTGGACCAATTTTCTTAAATGTAGTATGGTCAGTTTACCTAAATTTTGTGATGTCTCTTGATTTTGGTTCAGTGGAAGAATTACCTTACTTAATGACCTAAATTAATTTTTGCGAATGTCTTTTGAGACACTTCACAGCTTTTGATGGAATTGGAAATGCAGCACTTTTATTATTGAATATTATCATGTATGAGTTCATTTACTTTAATTCATTTTCAGGCCAAGTTTTCTAATGGACCTCTGCATATGTTCACCCATACTTGCTGAACTTTCATCTTAGAAAAAATGTAATGAGTCAGAGTTTTTGGTCTCTTTAAATATGTGTTATATCTTATAAAATGTTTATCCAGTTCTCACTGATTTCAAGATAATCTGTAACTTATTCAGTGATCATCAGAGGTGTTGTCAAAGGTCCTGTGATTGTCCCTCCATGTTGAATGAATAAATGGGAATGGGCAGTTAACTGCACTTTCACTGCAACTGTCTGCAGTCTATTGTGCATTCCCCTCTGTTTCTGGCTCTCTAGAAATCTTGTAGCGTATATAAAGTGCAAAACTTTGCACAGCAGGGCATTGTAGTAGTTACTTGGTTTCATAAAGTGTAATTGTAGGTGACAAAATCTTAATTCATTCAAGACCTCACAGTCTCATAGAATATGTGAGGCTGTTTCTTCTTTATTATATCTTATACATACCAGTCCCAATTTGAACAAATATCCTGTTCAGTGACAGAGTCCTGTTAATAATCTTGTCACTTGTTTCAACTGGTTCCTATTTAATTTTAACAGTTCCCTAGTTCATTTCACAGATGATTCTTGAAGGAAATGCTTTGCATGTTTATGTTAAGGTGTGAACTGCTAGTATTCTTGGTGTTCATTGAGTGAGTATATGGTCCTGTCTGCATGAGCTGTCCTCACAGCTCTATTTATCCTCAGACAGGCCAGCATTTGTAGTTTGTCAAGTTTCACCATACTGGTTTTATGTTTAATTCTAAGACAACGTACTATGGCGGCATAGGTGATTATGGGTCTTATTACTACAGTATATATCCAATATAGCACCTTCAGTTGCAGTACCCATGTTTTTTTTTCAAAGTGCCTCTGCAGGTCCAGAATGCCCTGTAGGTTCTAATCATAAATTTGTCCACCTGTGCCTTCCATGTAAATCTCTTATTCAGTGTTAATCCATGGTGTTTTACTGCTGTGGATAGCTGCACTGTTTTACTGGAAGGAGTTGGTTCCTTGAGTCCTATAATATTTCTCTTTTTGTAAAGGATATCACCACCATTATGTTTGGGTTGATAGAAAAGTCTGTCTTATCACAGAACTTTCATACTATTTAGAGGGCTGTTTGTGTGAGCTAGGTAGATCAGTCAGTATAATGACTGGCTACAGGCTGGGCAATCAGAGTTTGATCCCTGACTGATTATTTTAAATTTCTGATGTGGGTAAAATTGATTCATCCCTCATGGCCTACATTTCATTAAAAATCTGTGAATGGGCTTTAATTTATTTCATGACTTTCTGTCATTTAAAGAGTTTAAAGGCTTAAATAAAGCATGAGAGCTGATTATTTATTTTTATATTGCTTTTCACTGAACTTTATTCCTACCTGAACAGGTGTATGGGAGGTTCCTATGGTGATGTGGCAGGACCTGAATGGTGGGCGATGCTCCATGGGTGATGCATGTAGCAATCCACCTACAGCTGATGGAGTATATAAGGTGCTCATAAAGAATTTTGAACGCCATTACACAACCAACAGGTAAAAATAAATTTATTGTAATCTTCACACATAAGAATTGAATCATTTATATAGGCACAGCTACTTGGCTGCATATTGTGCAGCTGAAGTTAACCAGACTGTAGAGGTATATAATTTGGAATTGAAAATGTTCCATGAAAGGTTAACATTATTTTACATTACACAACTAACTTTGCTTATCTTGACATGTGGTACAACAAGATGGACTAGAAAGGCATAATAACAGCTTAAAACTGTAGGGATGAAGGTTTTATTGATTATTAAGAATGAATAAAGAGCTGGGTAACTCAGTTAACATAATGACTCACTATGGGCTGGACAATTGAAGTTTGATCCCTCTGTGTCCTGACCAGTTCCAGGGCCCACCCAACCTCATATCCAATGGGTACCATGGGATCTTTCCTCAGAGTAAAGCATGGTCAGGGTGTGATGCTGCCCTTTCACACCATATAGTGCTGAGGTTGAGAATGAGAAGGAGTTATACCTCCTGTACCCCAGAGTACCTACATGGCACATAGCGGGATAGCTTCACTGCTTTTATTAAGAATGAACAAGCATGGATAAAATTCAGTATCAGAAAACCAGGCTAAATCTGAGAGTAGAAATTAAGGATACAGTGGTACTGACATGTATTATACAAGGATGATAAGAAGATGACTCTCTTCTGGGGTGTTGCATTGTTCAGTATAGTAGAAGTTTACTAATGTTTCATGGCTTTCCAGAGGTGCTTGCTGCCTTAATATGGGCATCAAAAAAGAAGATATCAAATAATCTTACATTAAGGAGATAAAGTAATAGGAAAAGGGATCAAATAAGGGAAAATATACAGAAAAGATCAAGAAAGGAATGGCCACAGTTACTAATCATGTCCTAGGTCTAAAACTGCTCAAAGAATGCGGAAATTGTAGGGTAGGTTGTGTTGGAACACCTTCAAAAAATATAAAGAAATTTGTATAATATACAGATAGAAAGTACAGTCAAACTCAGTTATAACGAGATCCAAGGGACTGAGGAAAAGTGATTGTTATAACCGTTACTTGTTATATCTGTTATTGTGGCTATATGTTACTTTTGCTGTTGCTCTCTACTGTATTTGCTGTGTTTGCAGAGTTGACATACTATTTTCCTTTAGCTTATATCAGGTGTTACCAAATAGAAACGTAACTCATAATGAAAGATCCGAAATTGATATAATATACAGAATTTGGGAAAAATGGTGAATACGAAAAACAGGGATGTGTAGAGTACCAAGATACAAAAGAAAAAGCTGCGGAAAAAGTCCCCTGTAAGTTGTCACTGAGATACTGAGCCATAAAATACTATAAAATGGATAAGCATGTAGTCATGCTGTGTCAGAACCAAGATTCCAACATTAAAGGTGAATGTCACACACTAACCATAGCAATGTGCAGTGTTAGCTGTACGATTGTACGTGACAGTATTCCACCAACAACAAAGGAGAAATCAAACAGACTACACCCTGAATAAATATTACAAAATATACCTAATGCTTGGTGTGAGTTGTAACAGGGTTAACATTGCAGCTGGGGACTAAATGCAGAGAACTGCATGGCATGCTGCCTTCCTTGTTTCATCAGCTGGACCAGAGAATGAGGATGAGGGGTAATATACTACCAGTGCCACTGATGGCTAGAGGTCGGTGACTCACTCTCTGGACACCAGCACTAGAAGAGATTGTTCTGAATAAAAGAGCACAGGTTGCATACAATAGTACATGTTGAACTTCCTGACAGTTGTGTTTGGACCATTTTACTGTCCACTTAACTCTCCAGGACCATAACTTGTAGTCATAGCATTACATACAGCTCTAAGGCCTCATGCCACATGACAGTTTCCTCCTCACCAATACTGTTAAAGGCTTGTATGGGAACAAAATGTGATCCTGATTTTTTGGATGGACAAAGCAGCATTCACATATGAAAGTGTTTCTAACAGTCACAACAGCCACTGGTGGGTACAGGACAGTGCCCATGTAACACAGGAGAGGAGCTACCAAATTTTCTGGGCATTATGTATGTGCCAGTATTATTAACAATATCTACTTCCCCACAATCTTAATGCCTCCATGCAGTGCGTGTTTCTGAGAGAAGTTGTACCAGTACTACCTGACAATGTGGCACTGGCTGCTCACCATGAAATGTGGTTTTGGCACAGTGGGTCATCTACCCATTTTGAGTATGGACCATACAGCATTCAAACACATTTTCCTGGCACATGGATTGAATGTCATGGTTCTGCATCATGACCTGCAAGATTGTGAGACCTGAACCCTGTGGACATCTTTGTTTGATGACAGTGAAGCTACTTGTGTAAAAAAATAAACAGTTTGACATGGAAAAACTGATGCCAGGTGGCACAATTGGCAGCATTTGAGCCAGTTCTCTATTTTTGCCATCATCAGACTTAGATCTACCTTCACATCTGTCTCTGACTTACTTTATGGTGCAGGATATTCTTGGAAAAGTCAATTGTATACTCAGCTTGTCAATGAATAACCCACTTTCTTTATGGAATGCAAAGGTCCATCACCATGTTCCCACAAACCTGTCACTAGACTCTATCCTTAGCTAGTTAAACCCAGTTCACTCCATTGATTCCATACTCTTTAAGGTCCATTTTAATGTTATCATCTCACCTGTGCCTAGATCTTGGCAGCAGTCTCTGCCCTTCACACCTCCAAACCAATACCCTGTAAACAACCATCCCTTCCCCACGCATGCTGCATGTCCCACCCCTCTCATCCTCCCTGATTTAATCACCCAACAATATCAGATGAGGAGTACAGAGCATAAAGCTCATCATTATGCAATTTTCTCCATGATCCATCTCCCTCCCTTTTAGGTCCAAATATCTTCCTCAACACTCTGTTCTGAAAGACGCTTAATCTGTTTTCCCCTCAAAGTACGAGACCGAGTATCACACCCATACAGCACAACTGGAAAAATTACACTTTTGCATATTTTAATCTTCAGTTTTTTTATATATATTAGATGGGAGGACATAAGATTTTGGACTGAATGATAGCAAGCATTCTCTGAATTTCATTTGCTCTTGATTTCATCATATGAGCCGGGATAGCTCAGTCAGTATAGTGACTAGCTACGGGCTGGACGACCGGGGTTCGATCCCCGACGGGGGCAGAGGATTTTTCCTCTAGCCTCTGCGTCCAGACCGGCTCTGGGGCCCACCCAGCCTCCTCTACAATGGGTACCGGGGTCCTTTCCCGGGGGTAAAGCCGGCCGGGGCGTGATGCTGACCACTCACCCCCATCTAGTGCCGAGGTCAAGAAAGAGAGGAGCTATACCTCCACTCACCCCAAACGCCTACATGGCGTATAGTGGGACAAACTTTAATTTTTACTTGATTTCATCATGAATGTCATTCTGACTTGTTAGTGTCATCCCCAAGTACTTGAATTTTGTCACATTTTTGAATGATTCATTAGCTATACTTATATTATGGTTCTGTCCTGAATTCTGATTTTGAGACATGATCATATACTTTATCTTTTTCGCAGTTATTTCTAGACCAACATCCCTGCAATCCCTTAAGAGTGTTTCTGTGTTTGCCTTTATAGTATTTATATTATTGTCCAACAGATTAATAAAATCAGCATAGACCAAAAGCTGATGTATCCCATTCAATTACAAAGCACCCTGATTTTCTTGGATTTTTCTGATGGCACATTCTAAGGAAAAATTGAAAAGCAGTGGTGATAGACACTGCATTTTGTTGGCCCAGGACAGGGTCCTGTGGAGGACTTTGGTCAGTTCAGTGATGAACCTTCAGGTTCCATAAGCCATCTGGTTAGTTAGTTAGATAGAGCTTCTCCCTGTTTCAGGCCATTCTGAATAGGAAATGTATCAGACAGATGCTTATCTTCACGAATTTTGCTAGAGGTTTTACTTAAACACATTTTAATTAGTCTACCTTCTTAGGTACACCAAATTCAAGTACAATATTGAAAAGGGTTAGTCTCTCTTCTCTTAACATGTTACTCTTAGAAAAACACCTATCACTTTGATCTCCAAAAGAAATAACAATCATATCTTTCTCCCGGTCCTGCAGCTGGAGTTTCTAGACATGAACACAGTATCCCATCAACTTTGAAAATGTAGACCTGTTTCTTGAAATTAGTTCCTTTCATCTGTCTCTAATAATTCCCCATTCTTGGTGCATCTTTGAACACTAGAAGCATGTTGTTCAAGGGAATCATTTTGAATAAAGTCTTCTGTCTAATACTGCTTCTACTCTCCAAATACCATCATCTACAAGCTCTTGTGATCATTTATCTTTTGAATCATAAAAAATGTACATTCAAAACAGATGGCTCCTTATCTACAAATTTCTCTCCTGAATCATTATCTATATATTGTCCTCATGTCATATTTTCTTCACTCCAACAGATATCTTTCAAGGGACCTAACATTTATTTACTGATAATCCATTTTGTTATGTAAATTAGAAAACTAATGCAAATACACAGTGAACAACAAACCACTAGACCATGGCAATAATTAAAGTATGGTGAAATGATCCACTAAATCAAAGCAGGCACATATTAGCATACCATCGAATGACATGAATTCTAGTATTTGTTGCTTTGGCAAAGGCCAAAAATATTAGTTGTGTAGAATCCCTAAATGGGGCACAAGTAGTCCCAGTGACACATTTTGTGTCCCTGGAACTACACTGTAAAAATAATGTTATAATTAACCTACACATAAATAAAAATAAATATATAAATGTTTCTAGGCCAGTTATCAGTATGAAATCAGGAGTTTAATTGTGCCTGTTCACATAAAGTTATTGATCTTTGCAGCCTTGTGTTCAGTGTTTTTTTGAAAGTTGCAGAGTATAACCAAGAATAAGAGGGTAATTCCTGCTTAAAAATGTTAGTTGTTTGTTGTTAAGGGAGGCTGTGAAAATATATATATAAAAGAAAGGAAAGAGGCCCTTTTGATAAGAATATTTATGAAGGTTATATGGTTATCTTTCTAGAGTATACTGACATTGTTTTCATTGATTAGAACCCAACATGACTATCACAAAGCCATGTTACATGATGTGATTCACAGTGTGCCCTATAGTCTACGGTGAGCCAACTTGGGATATCACTACCATGTATTAAAATATATGTTGGGCCTTTAAAGATTGACCTGGGAAATCTGGGATAATAGCTGTCATTGATCCTACTTTCCATTGTTTTTTTGATTGCCCTACTTTGTTGGAATATGTTGGTAGGAAGAACCATCATTCGCTAAAGTTAATCCATTGTCTGTTGAAACTGTCAGAATGTACCCAGATCTCAGTGGCCTCTTCCATTAAGAAATCCATGTAGGCTGCCATTCCAGTCAATACCATGGTGACCTTGAAATTTATATGATGCCCATCCTCAGTGCTATATTTGGCCACCACCAACTTGTCCATTCAGTATAGGCGTATGTGCCATCCACGCTCCTTAAAACTCATCTCAGTGGTTCTTGCTTTCCAACATATACACAAGATGCAGTCCCAGGCTACACACTGCATGAATACAATGGGCATTTGTGTCTCTCACCATCTCATCTCTCATCTCACTGATGATGATGGTAGAGATAGTCTCCAAAACATTGGCAATCAACTCCATTCTTATATAGGTTATGTCCAAGAAGACTGCATTGAAGAAATTGCAGTTAAAGCTTGAGTTTTCATATGAACAATCTTTATTGTGCATGCCAATATTACTCTGCTGCTAGTGCTGTATTTTTAATACTTTTACAATAAAAGGTAGCAAAAGTATGCTTATTACTTTCACCATGTCTATATGTTTGTCTGTCCATATGTAACAAACCACGAACCACTGAATGGATTTTCATAAAATTTGTCAGCACAATCCAGTTTTAGTTAAAACTGATGAGAAACATTTTCACTCCATAATGAAGTGTGGGCAGTTCATCTAACAGCAAAAATATATTTACTTTTCAAAGAAAGCTGTTGGACTAATGGCTGTTGTCAAACCTAAAAGTTCATGTAGATGTCTATATTAGAGATTAGAGATCTTAGGTTTTCAATGTGAATTCATATTTTCATTAATGCACTTACTTGCAAAAATTAAGAACACTTTCATACTAAACATTATCAACACACACAATAAGAATAAGCTTCACAGACTAAGTGCCAACCTCATATGGTTTTAAAAGTATGCAGGCATCAACATTTTCAAGATTTTACCATCAAGTCTCATGAGTCTTGAAAACACACACACACAAAAAACAATAAAAAAAACAATCTAAAGTAGCATAAAAATATACTTAATTACACTCCTCTTACCTGTTGACGAATTTCTAATGTTTACAAATAAGTCATCAAATTCAAATTTTCTTGTCTTCATCTAATATAAATTGGCAATAGAATTTATTTATTGTATGTGGTAGGTGGATGTAACTTAAACTCCTCTAACCTCACTTAACTTAACCTCAAAATCTAACCTAAAATAAACCTACCACAGTGTCGGACTTCCATAATTTTTATACTTTCATGAGTTCAACATTTATAAAACTGAACAAATCTCTCAAAATTCCAAATTTGAAATAATTTTAATATCTCTAAAGTTCAAAATCGTCTAAATTTTAAAAATTTGTACACACTTACAATTTTAAATTGTTTTCAAAATTTCAAAATAGAAATAAGAAAAGGATAATTTCTATATCGGAATTCCAACATTCAAATATCTTATTTAAACATTTATCCTAACTTAACCTAAATGGACCTGACTTAACATAACCTAACATGTTCTAACTTATCATATTCAAACAAAAACAAACCACACACAGATACACATACACAGATTCCCACTTATATATCTAGGCACCAGAATGACCATGGTAAACATTTAATGAACGCAAAAATATGGCAACAGTCATTAACAAAGAAACCAGTTCCCATTTTGGCCACCAACTCATACCACTTCTATGTCCAAATGTCCACCTCATGACTTTCTTCATCAGTAATATAATTATCCCTACACTCCTAGCATATTCGGAAGTATGGGTTTGAGGTCACGCAGAATGGTACAATTACCATACCAAAATTTCATCCCAATTCATCCAGTGGTTTACAAGTTAAATAAAATGGACAGACAGATATGACAAGCCCATAATGCATTTTCCTCATGCACTTTTTGCAAAGAATGCTTAACAAGCATTGTATTTCTCAGTTTCCTTGAAACTGAAAAAGAAATACCCTGCTTTTAAAAATAATATGAAGTCCAAGTAAGCTTTAATATAACAAACACAAAAATCTAACTTAAATGTAATATTGAAATGAATTAATATTTGTCTAAATGGTTTGGCTGGTGATATACAGTTACAAGAATTTCTCCAGACCCTTGAACTAGTCTCATGCTCTTTTATGACTTTCTTAATCAAGATTCACCTTAGAATACTCAGTTGCTCACTTCACTTACATAGGGAAAGCAAATTGTTTTTCTTGCCTCTTCATAAAATATTTTGGTTTTTAGCGTGGATAAATAAAGCAAATTATTGAAACTGTTGTATTCCACAGGGCACCATTTGGTTTGTTCTACCATGCTGCATGGTTCACCCAACCACATCATAAAGAAGGCTTCATTGCATTCCTTGACACCATTGTCAACATGCAGGATGTCTGGCTGGTAACCAACTGGCAGGCTCTTCAGTGGGTGCGTGACCCAACACCTCTGTCTCGCATCAACAACTTCCCACCATTTCAGTGCAATTACCCAGTAAGATCAGAATTTTTGGATTATTTAATTACATTCTTTTAACTACTCAGGTTATATAGTGCAATATGTGAATCATGAATAGGGAGGAACAGGATTTGGTTCATTGTGGCCTGGGACACTATCTACAATGTCTGAAGAAGAAAAAAAAACATTATAACAGCTGGTCTCCAGGCCAAGGTACATTGTCATCAAAGTACTAATCACTCTATGGAACATTTAATATTCTAGATGAACTCCAAGTACAGACTCTTGCTCAGCATATCAGTACAAAAAATATTTATTACTATACAGCCCAAGATGCATAATCTGAATCAGTTTAATCCAACTTCACTACTCATAATATGTATCTGTAACATCCATTTTAATATTATCCCCCTACTTACACCTTGGCCACTCCCCAAAAAGTTTTATATCCAGACTATTGCTTGCTCTTGTTTCCTCCATGTCAGCTTCCTTGATTAATCACTCTCACCTAGAACTGTTACAAAACCTCATTATGTGATTTTCTCCATTCCCTTGTTACTTCAGCTTTCTTAGATCCAAATACTTTTCTCAGAAGTTTGTTTTTGAATATGTTCATCTTCTGCTATTACAAAACAGGTAATCTTGTAGTTGCGTATACTTTTAAATATTTATAGTGGATGAGTACATATTATGAAAAATAATTTTATAGTGTAGCAATGTGTGGAATTACCAGCTTGTTGTGCTGAATATACTCAGGTCTCACTCCTCTAATTTCTTCAAGGTGAAAACGTTTGGCCAAAAAACTATATTTATTACAAGTAAATTAAAAAGAGATTTAATTCTCTATTAATTACAGTTACAGTAAACTCTGCATTTAACATCTCCCTAGGGGAAAAATGTACTTGGAAAACTCAGTCAGGCTGGATGGCTGTGACAGGTATTTCTTATTTGCCACCACATCCATAACAACTACAAGGCCCTCCCAGACTCTTGTAAAACGGTTAATGGGTGCTCTCACCTCATGAGATAAAGCAGCTACACCAGGAAGACCTCCATGTAGAATAAATGGATCTTTATCTTCATGGCATGGTGTTAGGCAAAGGAATGTTTATTTTATCTGGAATATAAGTAATTTTAATACTAAATCAAAGAAAATCTTAAATTGAATGAACTGAAGTTCAGATAGTAGGTCTAGACCTTAGAGGGAACTAAATGAGAAAAACTTTAACTTAAGAAACATTAAAATATTAAATGGGGCTTAGTATTCAATTCAGAAACTTTATCATCACATTATCTAACTTTATAATTATACTATCTAAAAAACTGAAGTATACAACTGCTTATATAAAGAATAGTAACTGTGCCAATTGTTTTCTATGCATGCAAAATGCGGTCGGATGTCTAAAGAAAGAACATAAATTATGAGTACAAGAGTTTAAAAATGAAGCACTCAGGAAAGCATTTCAACCTAATAATGATGAAGTGGACTATTATAACACTATAAAATGAGGAATTCCATTATTCAAGTCACTCAGTAGTGAAATTAAATGGCTATGATGGGTACAGTGGACACAGAATAACTCTGAGCTTCAGCTGTCATTGAAAGAGAGAAGGGGAGATGGAAAGGGCAGGGAGAGCAAGATGGCAAAGAGTCTGTCTGAGCATGTATAATGTAAATATTTTTCTCCTATTAATAATTGGTAGCATTTTCATACACTGACTTGAACACTACACTGAATTCTGTGAACCAAAATGACTACAGAACACAAGCAATGTAGGTACACACTTTTTCCCTCATGTGCTACTTCTAAGCTTAAACATAATTATTTCACACCTTATAGAACACAGGGAAGAAGTGGTTTATCTTTCCATATAAGCTATTGCTTCACCATCTTCCTCTTCCTCCCACATGTAACAGTCATCCAGGCTCAGAATTGTGTTGCATCCACTGTAAGGTGTGTAACTAGGCTGGAAACACAAATAATGCATACAGAATTTTGATGATGCATACTTTTGAAAAATCAGTTTTGAAGAGCAAGGATATGGGCAGCGAGGATAAGAGGTGAATGGAAATTGTTAAGGATCAAAATTTTGATGTGGTTACAGTTGATACTACCTGAGAGAAGAATGCACTGTAAATAAAATAATACTTCCCATTACTAACTAACTAGATGGCTTACCGAACCCGAAGGTTCATCACCGAATTAACCAAAGCCCTCCACCAGACCCTGTCCTGGGCCAACAAAATCCAGTCACCTTCAACTCCTATCTCCCATAGATCCCGTCTGATATTATCCTCCCATTTATGTCTAGGTCTCCCCAGCGGTCTCTTCCCATCAGGCTTCCCAACCAATACCCAGTGCAAACCTATTGCCCCATTCATGCGCGCTACATGCCCAGCCCATCTCATTCTTCTTAACTTAATCACCCTGAAAATACTGGAGGAGGAGTACAGATTTTTAAGTTCGTCATTATGCAGTTTTCTCCATGTCCCATCGTCTTCTCTCCTAGGCCCAAATATCCTCCTCAACACCCTATTTTCAAACACCTGCAATCTATGTTCCTATGTGAGAGACCATGTTTCGTACCCATACAAAACAACAGGCAAAAGTATTGTTTTGTATACTTTAATTTTCAGGCTCTTAGAAATCAGATGGGAAGACAAAATATTTTGAACTGAGAAGTAGCAAGCATTTCCGGAATATAGTCTCCTCCTAACTTTCTCATGAGTATCATTTTTATTTGTTATTGTTGTTCCCAAATATTTTAACTTTGTAACACTTTAAAAAGATTTATTAGCCACCCTAAGATAATTTTTCCCGCCTGTCTACTGACGACGAGATACTAACATGTACTTAGTTTTTGCTGAATTAACTTGTAGCCCCACCTGTCTACTAGCCTCTAGTAAAACTTCTGTGTTCCTCATTATTGTTTTTATGTCGTCTCCCAATAAATTAACATCATCAGCATATGCAATAGCTGATGTGTCCCATTCAATTGCAAACCCTCCTGCCTATCTTGGACCTTCCTGATAGCATATTCTAGCGCAAAGTTAAAGAGCAAGGGAGACAAAGCATCTCCTTGTTTTAGACCGTTCTTGATGAGGAATGTCTCAGATACATATTTACCTACACAAATTTTGCTACAGCTTTCATTTAAGCACATTTTTATTAGACTCACTAGCTTCTTTGGTATACCAAATTCAGTAAGAATATTATATAGCACTTTTCTCTTCACAGAGTCATAGGCTTTTTTGAAATCTATAAATAATTGATGTACCGTCCCACTGAACTCCCATTTTTTCTCTAGTATCTGACGAATGTAAAAGATCTGATCAATCGTTGATCTGCTTCGTCTGAACACACACTGATGATCCCCTATAATTTCGTTCGCATATGGGGTTAATCTTGCCAAAAGAATGTTGGATAGAATTCTGTATGAGGTTGATAGCATCTCTTCCTTATCCCAAATTAACCGAATAAGCTTATGGATCCTCATATGCAACCCTTTGCCACCCACTTTAATTAATTCTGCTGGAATCTGATCAATACCTGGAGATTTATAACTTTTCAACTTCCCAATGACTAGTTCCACTTCATCTAAGCTAGGTTCTGGCACCAACAGTTCAGCTTTATGTATTTTAATCTGTCTAATATCACCAGTTTCATGAACATTTAAGAGCTGGCTAATGATATTTTTCCACCTATTCACAATTTTTATTGGATCTGCAAGCAAATTCCCATTATCATCCTTTACCAAATTGGTCTGGGGTTCATATCCTTTCTTAAAGTTATTAATGCCTCTGTACAGGTCTGATATTTTTCTCCTTATTATTTGTCTCAAGTTCAACAATTTTGCCCTTCAGGTATTCCCTTTCTTATTCCTAAAGGTTCTACTAGCTTCACGTCTCACGTTACATAGATTATCCGCATTTGTTTTGTTTGGGTCCTGCAACCATTGAAATTTTGTTTGCTTCCTTCGATTTATTAATTTTGAACATTCTTCATCAAACCATGGTTTATTTTGCTTTCTCCTATAGTATCCTAGTTTCTCTGTGGCTGAGATCTTGATGCAGTTTCTGACATTTTCCCACTCCCTGTTGATATCCACACTTTCATTATCTTCATCTGTCTCTAAAATTTGAAACCTATTCGAAATTTCAACTTGATATTGCTCCTTCACCTCTCCCTCACTTAATTTTTTCAAATCAAATCTTTCTGTGTCGAAATTTTGCCTAGTTCGTCTACTTACAGAAAGCCACTACCTCACTTTTGCTACCACCAGATAATGATCAGTGTCACAATCTGCTCCTCTGAAAGACCTCACATCAATTAAATTTGTCTGCCTTCTATTATCTACTAAAACATGATATATCTGATTGAATTTGCTACCATCTGGAGAAGTCCAAGTGTATTTATGAATATCACGGTGTAGAAATTTTGTACTTTTTACAATTAAATCTTTTGACGTAGCGAAGGTTACTGCTCTAACACTGTTATCATTACTAAGTGCATGGAGACTCGCTGCCTGTTGTGGGTTTGAAGATATCCTCCCTCCCAATTTTTGCATTGAAATCTCCTAGCAGAATTTTCATGTGATACTTGCCAAATGTATCAAATACTGATTCCAATTCTTCATAAAAGCTGTCCTTGATATCATCGCTTTTGTCCTGAGTTGGGGCATGAACATCAAGGACAATGATTTCGCACCAACATCCTTCCAAAATTACGTAACAAATTCTACTCTCTTAACTGCTGCCCTAATTCTGATATGAACAAAATAACCCGTCCCTAACTGATGATTTTCATTCCCTTTTCCATAGAAAAATGTGAAATTGTCCACAGGGATCGTGCCCTCCCCCTCCCATCGCACTTCCTGCACTGCCACTAAGTCTAACTTATAATTCTCTAATTCCCTACTCACTGATTTCAGTGCCCCAGCCTTATAGAGACTCCTAATGTTCCACGTTCCAAATCTCATATCCTTTTTCAATTGCCATGGTCGTGCCAAAGAGTCCATCCTGATCAGAGGCTTGGTTCATGTGTTCATAACAATGCTTTTTTTGGGGGGTGAAAGGTTGTTAGCCTGGAGGACCAGGGTACTTCCCATAGCCTATACAATGATAGCAGTTTCAGCGACGGGATACTTGAAGCTGTATAACAGAGGAAAAATTGTTATATTTTATAGACCTTGTTTCATAAAGAAGTGAACAATGTGCACTGATAATTGCCTGCTTAATAAACAGGAGCGACCCAGGAGATGTAACAGCCCCAAAGTATGTAACCTGTGGCACAAGTCAGGTGTACGATATATGCGGACCTGTCAGCCTTGCCCAGATGTCTACCCATGGACTGGCAAGACGGGCGTCAGAAACAGCAGAGTTGACAATGAAATTACTGAAGAGTCATAAACCAACAGGAAAACAACACATCAGAATTCAGACATTTGTAAACAACTGATTCTTGTTTAAGAAATGAAATCCTAATTACATGCACAAACCAAATTTTAGAAAATCATGAATTTATTTAAAACTGACTTTTGTAAATTTCTTGAAGATGAGTGTCTTCAGGGTTGTTGCACCATGTAATCTGGTAGAAATTTACTGATGTTTCAGAAGTGCTTGCTGCCTCCATCATAAGCACTTCTAAAACATCCATAAAATTCTACTAAACTAATGGCACAACCCAGAAGATGGTCATCTTCATACCTGCTGCTGTGAGAACCTCAAATCTCACTATGTAAACTTATTGTTTATAAATAATCCATCTAAGGGTTTCATGTTAAAGAAATAATGTAGTTAAGATAAACTGGCCTCACATAAATTATTTCCAATTGGAATACACAAGATTATGCAAGAGTTTAAACTGAACAGACACAAGAGAAACACACCATATTCAAAAGCAGTTTTTGACAGTAAACTACATATAAATTAAAAAGTGATGTGACTACAGAAATGTAGTTACTTGAAATCTGAACAAACTTTAATGAGAATTTTATTCTTTACTGTGAAGCACATTATCAGATGGCTCAACAAGTCAGCACATTCTTTTATGTACATACACATATATGCCATTTGAAGGTGCTTAGACTCTGATAATAAGGACTCCATTGAAGCATTTTTATATTCTTTGCATTGGTTATTAGCAAGAAAAATGCTTCACTAAAGCCCTTAACCACAGGATAAAAAGCTACCTTTGAACAAGGAGTGAAATTCGGGGTATCAAGAATTGGTGGTTGGGTTAATAATGTTTCTTGCAAAAATCCTTTGTTGATGGGGCATATACGCATGACAGCTGCGCTTCTGTCTTTTATTATGCCATACACATTTCATACATAAACTGAAAAAGAATTATTTATATGTGATATACTAAATACATTTACAAAGTAGAATACATATGAAATATAAATTATAACATATCTGAAGCACAGCTAAGATGCCCTTTTGGTCATTGCAGAACAAAACTGACTTCTTGAACACAATGAAAATATGTGCCCTGAATACTGCTTAACTGATTATATTACCATTATAAAAGATAAAATATAACTTACACAGCACTACAGTAATGTGAAAGGTTCTGGGATCCCTCATTGGAATTTATCGATCAATAATTATATACATAAGAAAGATGCACATTCCACTTCTTTTAAAGTTCAGTGAAATTGTTTAGTTTTATTTTGTACACAAAAGTCAAGCTACACATATTCAAGTTAACAATTAACTTTTAAAAAATATAACTTATTAAATATTTCAATTATAATAGAGATCATTTGGTAGATTTAATTAAATCCAAACATGTGACAACTAAAATATCACCAAACATTTAATGTATATAGTAAATAGATTTTGGGGTAAACAACTATTTCTTAGCTAAGGGAAATATGCAGGCATGTTGCAACTGTTTCAAATCAGACTTCATGAACTTAATACAGTATGCCCCAGAAACAAAGCTTTCACGCTAAATCTTCCAGTACCTAGTTGTCTCTACTGTATGCGTATGATTGTGTGTATGTATGTGTTGTGTGCCCTGATACCAATGACAGATTGATAACAGTATTGATGTTGCTTATTATAATTATTATTTATTGACCCTGTTTGCCATTAATTATACTCATGTAGTTTAACTTAAATGTAAATGTTGAAAATGGAGGCAATCATCAAGTGCACTATGCATGTGTGGCTTATCAGGTATATTAGCCATGGAAACAGGACTAAACTTCTGCTGCCATTTGCACACACTAACCCTGAAATCAAAATCTTAGAAACAAGGGAATCACATCTTGACAAGTTTTATTAAATAAAAATAATTCCTCAGAGCCATTAGACTATGTAATTGAAAGCACACCAAGATATAGTCATCATGCATACTGTTGGATACTGTGAAGAAATTAATGTATAAAATGAAAAAGCAACAAGCAGTGTTTGAGATGCAAACACCCAATTCAGACTGGTGCACTAGAGTATACTATTTACATTGTCATGTGTTTAGCAATATTTTGCCATTCCTTGTTCTGAATGAGTTCTACAATAAATATTTAAACTACTGGGTTAACACACAGAAGCACTGTAATGCTACTACAATCAAGCAGTTGTATTCAAAATTCTCTTTTCTTTTAGTAAGGAAGTATTCTTTCTTGACTTAGGAACATCAAAGTTTCCATTATGATGATTAACTGTTGGTTGTTATAACATATTTTGAACAAGCACAAGAACAGTCAAGTAATGGTTATATAATTCTTGAAAAACTATAGTGGCTCTAGACTTCATACAATCAAACATACATGAAAATGGTATTAAAAATTACAATACAAAATACAAACTGGCTTCACTTGAGTACTTCCGCAAAAAAGTAAGACAATACAATGCTGTATGTTTAATTTATTTCAAAAATATGTATTTTTAAGACATATCTGTTGCTCCAACTCATAAGACCCTTCAAATTTGCTATGGCTGATAAAAATATGACAAGTACATAAACATTATTTGCTTATAGAAAAGATGAACATTTTAAGTGATGCACTTTCTAAAGGGAGACACAAAGTATGTTTAAAAAGTATGATCTGCTTGCCAAACCACTTACAAAGTTTTCAACTGATATGTTTGAATGGAATTCAGACAAGAACATTTTTTGTTGGCTAAGAACCCAGTTTTAATAATTCAGTTTACAGATCTGTTTTTTCTTCCCCTAACAGTGCTGCTTCAAATTTTTACAAATGTATTGGTCATTCCTTAGTCAGTGTGTTCAATTTTTGTAAAACCCCTCATATTCACTATAGCATATCTGATAGCCAGCTTTAAAATTACCTTTTGTTTATAGGCACAAACAATACATAAAGTTACAATTGACCTATAGTGAGATTGTTCTCATTTGCCAATCTATCCATAGGTTTCAACTACAAGAACACTCAGAATTTTGACAATATTCACTATTTGAATAGAAGTTTAGGCAAAGTCCATTTAATCCATACTCCCTAATTAGAGCCCCTAAAGGACACAGATGGATTTTTGTCTCTTTTTAAATTCTTTTATAAATAAAATAACATTTTGGATTGATACATAGTCTTAAATTGAAAGTACCTGAGTGGTATGGCACAGTTCCAGTTTGAAAGAAATGAGCTGTTTCCACTATTACTTCATGACAGTTCATGCTTTCAAATGTTGAATTGAACAATAGCTGAAAAATGGATAGCACAATTAAGGAAATTTTAATTCTACAGCAAATAACTTCTACGAGAGCATACTTCATCTTATATTTGTGAGGGCTCACACACACCTTGCCCTTCCATTACACTGCCTATGACTGATATCTCCAGTGCTCTGGTGCTGAAGAAATCACCAAGGTGCACTCTGCCCTGTTCAAGGTGGGGAAGGCTTTCAATGTGACAAAATCTAACTTTAGCACTAAAATACCAATATATATGACCTTATTCATTGGACTAAGGTTTAATTAATGGAAAGGGTATTACTTTTCTCTTTATCACTGTGGCCCACTGAGCTTCCTACCTAACAAAGTATGAAGATCTATTTTGAATGCACGAAACAATGTTTACAGGCTCCCTGTACTGAAATTGATGAAAAGAAATTCTTTCTTCTGCGAAAAATAGTAACATTTCCTTCAAAGAATATCTGACTTTAACAAACCACATAATGAGTTCGATTAACATGCAGAATGGTAAAAATTTGGCTGCAGTGCAGTAATTATATTTGTTAATCAAATCCCCTAGCAATCAGTTTCTTAAAATTAAACTATATATGAGGGAAAGGAGCAACAGTTTCTTGGAAAGTCTAATGGCATTGTTATGTGATTGATACAAAAAACAACACTACTATAATATATATACACACATATAAACAATTGCAATTATAGTAAGCATATAAATCTCACTGAGAATCAGCGATATCTTTGCATGGTTAATTTTTTTTGTATTGTGATACCCATGCAAATCAAATATTAAAATTAAAAGTTTCTGTAACTTAAGAAGCAGACATATTTAATTTTCCTACCAGAATGAGGAATCCCAGTTACAATAAAGACTACTAGTTACTGAGAAATTAATATATCCAAATCCTATGTTCTTATGGAACCCAAGTTGAATACCATCAAACTCAAAAACTTGTTTACAACTACTCTCAGCTAGATCAAGCCACCCCATATACCATGTCTTCAACCTTAAGACCCCACCCCACCTATATGTTGATCCTCAATGAATTTACATCATTCCTTTCCCTTCAAGCCCTCTCTCCTTCAAATGTTTTAGTGTATATGAAGAGGATAACAAGGATTAAAAAATGTAGTGATCCATTTCTGTGCATAACTTCACGTAGTATAAACTGATTACATTAAACTTGCACCATGTCCTGAGTTCCTGCAAACACTGCCATGTTTGTAACTGCTAACACATAAAAGAATTAATTAATAGGAGCTACACTTATGATGATGATCTACCTGCATAAGAAATTTCAGACACTACTTAGATCCAGTGGTTTCTTACTTATCATCATCAAATGGAAACTGATATGTTTATTGTGTGTGTGTACACATACACACACACAGTTCCATGAAATGTGGTGGGAAATCATTGATTAGGTAAGTAGGATTTGAGGTTTTCATGGGGGTGAGTATGAAGATGGCTGTCTTCTGGGTTGTAGCTCTTATAGTCTGGTAGACATTTACCAACATTTCAGAGGTCCTTGCTGCCTCCAACCCAGAAGACAGCAAACTTCCATTTAAATTAGCTAGTTTTGAGTCAACAGTGTTATATAAATGTGTGTCTGATTTTTGAGCTCTACAGAGTTATAAGCATATAAGTTACAGACAGATTTTACTCTGCAGTGGAAAATCAAAGGAAAATGAACACAATTATTTATAAACACTGCTAATAGAGGGTAGAATGTCTCAGGGCTGTGAAGACTAGGATTATGGTATTTTGAGTTATGACATCATATAACCTGAAGGTGGATACCACTGTTTCAGAGGAACATTTGCCCCAAAGATGGAGGTGATATGCCCCTCTGAAATGTTGGTAACCATCTACAAGAATCAGAAAATCATGGTCTTCAGTGCTAATAAAGTCATAAATGTAATATGCAAAGCTAATGTCAGATACAAAGAATAACAAAAATGAAGATCAGAATATAAAAAACAATAATTTTGCCTGTTACTTTATATGGCTGTGAAACATTGTCTCTTACCTCGAAGGAAGAACTTAAATTACAAGTGCTTGAAAACAAGGTGCTCAGGAAGATATTTGGACCTAGGAGGGATAAAATAAGGGGGGAATTAAGAATATTGTATAACGAGGAACTGCATGAATTGTACAGGTCACCTAGCATAGCGAGGATACTGAAATCGAGGTGGATCCGATGGGCTGGACATGTAGCTCGCATTGGGTGGAAGGCAAGGGGTGCATACAGAATAGGGAATCCTCCTGGAAAACGACCAATGGGCAGACCAAGGAGATGGGAGGATACCATCAAGATGGATCTTAGGGAGGTGGGCTGCGAGGATGGCAAATGGATAAAGTTGCCTCAGGGTCAAGACCAGTGGCAGGCTTTGGTGTTGTCGGTGTTGAACCTGCGGGTTCTGCTACCAGGGAGTGAGTGAGTTAGTAAAACTGGGTTGCCTTCATTGCCCCAAGGTAGAGGCAGCCTCATACCTACAAACTAGATCACCTTGAACTGATGCAGGAAGAGGTCCAGAGCCTGGCCAGGGAAAGGCAACATACTGTATTTGTTTGGCACATGGAGAGAACAGATCAAATTACAATTGTGTCAAGAGTGGAGTGTGACTGTGTGCACTGCTGCTTCAAGACTACCACACAAAACTTGATTTGTGAATAATAGAAGAACAGAAGCAATGAAGATATAAATGTGATATTCTAAACAGATGAGAGTAAAAACATCAATTTTATATTTCTGTTATAATAAATCAATTCAATTTTAGATTTTGTGTACAAAATACTAATTCCCCCCACAAGGTTTGAAATGTATTTATCCTGTTGATTTTGGTGCAACAGTTCCTGAGATATCAATTCTATTGTAAAAGCTTGCGTAAACAATTAAATACCAGTAAATTAAACTCGGCCATGCTGAACTGTACACCGGCGATTTAAAAAGGTACTTCAAAGGTTCAGAAATAACTAGTATGTTAGTATAGTAGTTAACTATGACATCGCACTTGTATTTCTAATTATGAAACAGTACAGACACGTGTAAGAAAATACTTTAGTCTGTAAACTGGATGTTAAAAGTGACTTACAACCAGGGCTGTGGAGTCAGAGTCAGAAGCAATTTTAGGTGGAGTCGGAGTCGTTAAAATGTACCGACTCCGACATAAAATCTTAAAAACACTTTCACTACCATGTGGGCTACTGGCGGCCTCACGCTTAGGGAGATTCAACAACGCGTTGAGCCACATGGCGTGGGATGCCTTGTAACTTTGGCTCCAGTACCTTAAGAATACAAACTGTCTACAAATCAACAGATTTCTGCAATAACCATTAGACATATATTTAAATACTGGGATACTGAGAATGACCTGTTCAAGTGCCTGAGCACTGCGGGTCCCAACTTTTCGTTGGCTTGATCAGTAGACATTCGGTAGGACTCATTGGACGAGGGATCGGCCCGTCGCAAGGCCTCTACCTGTACACAGGACAGCACAATACAAAAAGACGCAAACAAACATCCATGGCTTGAGTGGGATTCAAACTCATGGTCCCAGCAACCAAGCGGCACAAGGCCCACACCTCAGATCGCACGGCCACTGCAGATCCCGTATATTTAAATATAGGTTATAAGTCTAAAAAGTAGCCTGATGATTAATGTGGTGGTGATGAAATGGCTTGTGGTACCAATTACCATTTTACCAATTACCAATATTAATACATATTGAGCTTTCATGAAGGGGTAGGAGTCGGAGCCGAAGATTTTAGTACCGACTCCACAGCCCTGCTTACAACACAGAAAACATTTGCACTCTGTACTGAAAATTATTTTGTAACATAATTTCCATAACTGTTACTAGTATTTCCAAAATTCAATTCAACAAAAGTACATATTAAAATGATAACAACTAAGTCCTGCTTCTAAGTTTATTTAGTGATGCTTTTTCTTTGGCATATCAAATAAACAGATATTGAATACTGGACTGACACAGATGGAGAAAGAATCTGTTGTGGGCTATTTAAAGAAAGGCACAATCCCAACATTTGTTTGAAAAAAAGTCAGGAAAGCTAGCTAGGTCCTCCAAAATATAAAGCACATATGCTAACCATTAAACATGACCTTTGGTTATACATTTACTGCAGTATCAAAGTATCAATGTATATGTGTTTGTAACCAGCCTCAAATTTAACATCATAATGTTGAATCTGTTTCAGTTGAATTGTGTATATTTCTTCCTGTTCATTAAGTTTCATTAGACTACATTCTTATTTATGAGGAAAAATAATGATGTCATTGCCTGTAGCTATACTCCCAGAGATAAATGACTATCATTAAGATTCATCAGACACCGAGTGGCACCAAACCTTATTTACATATACAGTGTCCCCACAAAGTCCCTTCACAGTTTTGAAAAATTGGGGAGCGCAAATTGAGCTACCCACGTGCGGTTTGCGGCAGATTACAGTGAAACTCTGGAAGGTTTTTGCTGACCTCAGTAGACCTCGATGTGGGCTCCCTTGCTAGCACGGAGAACGTCCAGACGATATTCGAGCTCTTGCCATGTTCTGTGGAGCATGTCCACTGGAATAGTCGAGATCGCATTCCTGATATGGGTCTTCCGGTCATCAAGTCCATTAACTGGTGTTCGGAACACATTGCTCTTGACATAACCACAGGAAAAATGGACCGTCTCTGCAAAACCATCTTCCTGGAAACATGCTGGAACTGTACACAGTACCACAAATTGAGACTTAGAGCCACACATCATTCTGCAACAAGATAGTGCTCCACTTCATTGGGGTCTGCAGGTACGCGCGTACCTAGACAGGACATTTCCAGGAAGATGGATCGGCAGATTGGCCTCCACGTTCACCAGACATAACACCACTGGATCTTTTCCTGTGGGGTTATGTCAAGAGCAATGTGTTCAGAACACCAGTTAATGGACTTGATGACCTGAAGACCTGTATCAGGAATGCGATCTCGGCTATTCCAGCGGACATGCTCCACAGAACATGGCAAGACCTCGAATATTGTCTGGACGTTCTCCATGCTACCAAGGGAGCCCACATTGAGGTCTACTGAGGTCAGTAAAAATCTTCCAGAGTTTCACTGTAATTTTCCACAAACCGCACGTGGCTAGCTCAATTTCTTTGTGCGCCACAATTTTTCAAAACCCCGAAGGGACTCTGTGGACACACTGTACAATAGTACCATTAATACAAACATGGCAACTGTGCAAACACCTGTGATGGGTGCAACATTAACACACTGTAAAGCCACAGTTAAGAGAATTTTCATTATTACGTGAATCTTTAAGATTACTTTCATGTAGACTGTAACATATAATGGTACTCATAAAAACTTCATATCTAATGTTTAATTTCATGTTGAGTGACTGCATCTAGGTATGGATCATATGTTACTGAGTGGCAAATGACATTAGATGATCACATGTGGCAATCTTGAAAGGATTAGTAAATGTTCACAGTTCTTTTTTAAAGTATTATCTCCCATCTGCCTGGAGGATAGCTGTATATTGAGGCTGATATTCAACTTGGTCATCTCCCAAATACATTACCACTCAAGCAAACTTGCTTACAATGGATATGGTCTTATAAAACCAACAAACTTTGTAAAAAAGTGTTATAAATTACAACCATGGCCATATTATGAACATTTAAGGTTCCTCTCCTATCAAGGTTGTAACACTCAGGATGACATTAAATATTATTCTCTCAGAGAAAATGGAAAGAATATCTGTAAAAAATGGGAAATCCCCACAGCTGACTTGTGCTGGAACATCTTGCTTCTCACAAACATATGGCATGGGCTTCAGACACTTCATTATCATCAACTTTATTGGAATTACTACAGTAATAATATAAGCAAAACATTTACATATAGTAATTTCTCCACTTAATGTAAAGTAAAGAACACGTACCACTTTTTAATTCACATAATTTTATTTCTAATTTTAATATGATTAGTAATGAGCAACATGGCAAACAATGCTGATGAACACAATGTTGCTTTCTTCTTCTTATACACTTGTCTCCTCCTACTTGGAGCATCGGGGCCACCTTTAGGAGGTTTCTGATATATTTGAGACATTTGATAAGGATTCCTTGGAAGAGTGATCAGCCCATCACAAAGCCTCTACCAAAGACATGGGTGAGAAATGGCTGCTGAATTTTGCTTACAGAACATCTTGTTCATGCCCATAAGGTTCTTTTACATGCCGTAAATCTACGACATGGAACCACTGGCTTTACTTCGCCTCTAAAGGAAGTCATGCTATGGATTTTTATCACCCCCTTAAAAATCCATCAACCTCAGCCAGGTTTCAACCGGCAAGCATGCTACCACTAGACCACCAAGGTTAACTAAAATGTTATTTTTCCACTTCATTTACGTAGCATTTTTCAAAAACACAATCACTATGTAAATCAAGAAACAACTGTACTTCATTTCTAAGGTTATTAAACATTATATTTGTGCTTTCTTGTATAATGGTAGCTCATGATACCTTGGCAAACCACACATCAAATGCAACAATTGTCTCACATGTACAATTTCATGTGTGTATATATATGTATATATCCAAATCATACCTAATTGTAAATCCAAAACCATCAAACAAAACACTGCTTGAATTATTACTACTATAGCAGTTACTGGGGTTCAAAAGTAAAACCAAGTTTTAGAAGGCATTTTCATCCAACCTGAAAACAAGTATACACAGTCTACCATACCACATAATAAATAAAATCCTTCAGTTTCAAAGGGTAATGGACCCTTCCTATATCCTGAAGAATCCAGGAAACAAAAATATAGAGCACCCATCAACATTTCTTCATTTTTAATGGCAACTTAAAAAGATACAATAGCTTCAGATTACACAAGCCAATTTTTTATGAATTTTTAAGGCATTAAAATATGTTTAAAGTTCAAATTTTGTCAAAATAAAAATGTATTTATTATGCTTACAACAAAATCTTTCTCCTAACATCTTAACAAACAAAAGTTACCAGTGTAAAACAACTTCATTCAGAGCAAACTAATTATATTTCAATTAAATGGAAGAAGTGTTAATGAAATACCATAATTCATCCCCCTTACTGAGAAATGTTCACCACAGTAACTTGCAGATGTTATCAAGACAAATGAGTATTGTTGTACATGTCCGAAGTGCCCCACAATGTAATGTTCCCCACAAAAAGTTTTAAAAGTCTGAGATGGTTGTACCACATGTAATGATATCATAGAGCTATTTCCTTCAGATCATCAGGCATCTCATTCTTTGGGTGTTTATTCTCAAAATGTTGCTTGTATGTTTTTGGATCTGGCATTTGGGCCTGGAAAAAGAAATGGACAAAGCATTATACACACAGCATGACTACCATACAATTATTGTACTATCTTACATGGGATCTGTGGTTTGAAAAAGCATAGCAATATTATGTAAGAGACAAAATTGGATTCCTTCAAAAGTATAAACAGATGAAGTTGTTGAACAAATAGTCATTGTGGAGACTAGTCTAGTGAGGGAAGATATACAAAACAGGCCAAGTAAGAGTGGAACTTAACAGAGGATATATATATATGAAAGGAGAAGGCTTTGACATAGGATCCTGAAAGAAATGTCAATGTATGATAATGACAGATAGTGGTGTATTGTTTGGTGGACTTTCGCTCATCTTTTAGATCATTTCACTATTATTCCTCTTATAATAAAGATCAACAATATGGCATAACTTACATACAGTAGCTTTGATGACAGTGTGCGTTCCATGTCTGTCAGAATTAAAAGGTGAGGGGTTTTGGGGGTTTGTAGGGGTACCAAGTAGGGTAGCATACACTGTCCATATAATAAAAAATACATATTTCCCAGTAGCAGTACCTTGTAGCTTACTGTCTCATTTCCTACAGTGGTAGTATCTTTGGTTTACATAGTATATGTGTTTGTTTTCCTTCTACCCATACGCTGGTGACATGGCGAAACGTAGTTTAGTCCTGGAAACTGTAATTAATATAGCACCATAAAACAGTTTCTTTAACTGTTGAACTGAAATATGAACAAAGGTATGCTACAAATGTTTGAAATACTTAACATATTACAATTATTACTTGTTAAAATATTTATGTTACAATGGTCACGCAAAGTTAATGTGGACTGATTTTCATAACAGTCAGCAACTACGTGAAATGGTGTGCACATCAAATTGTTGGCTAAGAGAATGTGAAACCAACTAAATTCTAAAAATGTTAGGTTCACACTTAGGCTGGTACAGGCATTAAGTTGCCTAATTCATGAAGACAGGAAGAAAAGCACGAAGTATTTCTTATGTCCCTGACCTTTTACTGAATGACAGATTTAGTACCTACTTATGTGCATCACAATTAATCGAAATTCTTTCACTTGCCACAGGCGTATGAATGGAGTTTTCATGTCAGAAGTGAAGACATGACTTAAATATTTTCTGAGAGGTCTGCTTATTATGAAGATTGAGAGGAAACAGCATTCCATCACATAAAATAATACTGAACTGCTATGCAGGACAACGATTTCCTGCAAGTGAATTGTAAATTATTATTATTATTATTATTTAGTGTTCTGTCTGACGACAGGTCCATATGAACAGGATCCTTCCATCCTTTTCTCGGACTGGGACCTGTTCATATACGTTCTTGGCAGATGATCCAGAAGTGGTTTGCCATTGCCTTCTTCTGTGTGAATGGAGTAATTGTTGGGATGCCACAGAGGAAAACTCCGTGTTGCCTAGACCACGGCCTTGCCCAACACAAGTTATAAATTCGGGCACCGCCGGGAATCAAACCCGAGACCCCAGGATTGCAAGGCCAGCGTTCTAACCGCTAGACCACCGTGGCTTGAATTGTAAATACAAGATATTAAAGGTTAAAATGAAATCACATAAGAATACTTCATATTTCCTTATCTTGGTCCAATGCTGAAACCACCTGTGAGATACCCAGGTTACAAATATGGCAGTTATGCAAAGATACAATAGATTATTCAGGGATGGATTAACTGGGGTCTATATGGTTTAAATGAAAATTACAAAGTAATTTAGAAAATCTATTGTAAAAGTTAGAATGTTTAAAAAGAAAGGAATAAATAGAACAAAGACTTTTTAAAGTGCATTAATATGAATAAATTGGAATCCTTTTTTAAAACTTACATATTTGTTACATTTGCATTTTTTTATATATCTGGGATTTTAATTATCCAGGAAAATATATTTCCTAGCCAACTCAGATAACCAGGAGTCTACTGTACACTGAATTGTAAGCACCTTATACCCCATCTTGCACTGTAACTTTTATTCAGTTTTATACCTTTTCAATCAACATGATATAATTAACAATCGTTATTGGAGCCACCACACCAAACAGATTTAAGTACACAGAAATGAAAGTAGATTCATATTACATGGACAGATCACAAATCTATTTCAATAATGTGGCTAATTCTTCCAAGACATGGACAGTAGGCATTATTTATGAATTCTTGTAAAATTCAATATTTATAAGCACAAAATTAATAACATAGCTGGTAACTAACAGCATGTGAAAAATACTATAAATAAAAGATATAAAAAATATCAAGCATGAAATGATCACTTTTTATATGACTTGAAGACTTGTGCAATTACATTACACAACAAAAATTATTAAATATTCAGTTACTAACACTCAGTATAAGTTAATATTTAAAGGAAATTAAACAATTTTAAGCAGCTGAATTTGAATCAAATTTATGGAAACATATATGAAAAGAGGCAAGGATATTTTGGGTTTCAGAACTAGACAAACATTTGACATTATGCACACATAGCAAGACAAATACATCATGGACAATTTCCTGACTGCTGTATCGGACAATGTAGACGTGTGGGGTGGCCACCACATTTACCAGACTTAACTCTGTTGTTATTTTTTCTTTGGGGAACAATAAAGGATAAAGTTTATCAAGAACCACCAACCACAGCAGAAGAAATGCAACAATGCATTACTGCAGTATGTGCTGTTGTATCACTTCAAAAATTATTGTCTGTGAATTGTTTCTTAATTCAATGCTTTTGTAAGTGTGTTGATGCCAATGGTCACCATTTTGTACAGTTATTAGTAACTTTTACACGAACATTACAATATTCAGTGTAAATGCATACTGATGCATTTGTTTCTCATACTCTGGGCGGTGTAATCTCTGTAACGTTTAACAAAAAACGAGTGTGATGTGTGAACTAATCTCAAATCTGGCTATAATTCAAGTTTAAAAATAAACAAGTTCCATTAAAAAAGGTTACATTGATAAATTAATAATAATTCCATAATTCATATTTTACTGCTTAATGTTTACCCCATTGGATACTGTGTATTGCATACATTTTATTTGAAACATTTTTTGTATTTATAGGTAAGACACTATACAGGGGTACCCCGGGTTTCGACCATCCCATAATATGACCAACCTGCAGATATGACCCTAATACCGTACCCTATGAATACGCCTGACTGGCCCCGACATTATATAACCAATGTTTTATTTGGTCTGCGTGACGAATGAACCAAACAACTGCTGCAACGGACAATGAAGCTGGTACAACCCTTAAATAATTCTGAAAGGGCTACAACATATGGAATTTAGTCTATAACATCGGAGATAATGGAGGAAACTTGGCCCACAATTTGTAACAGACATTCAAGACGCTGAACAAATCACAAACGCAGTTACTGACCTTGAGTGGCAACTTAATTCAGAAATGGACGCAAAAGAAGTTGAATTAATTGGATCTCATTCTGAGGAATCATTGTCCAACGAATATCCCAACCAACTTCAGCAATCCAATGTGCAACTGCAAGACGCCGAATCAGATGAAGACGTTATGGTTTCTGAGCCACCAGCAAAGGTCATGAGAATGAAAAGTTGTGCTTCAGTTTTGTAGGAGAATGAGCTTATAAATATGACTGAGCAAGAAGACCATAATGCAGAAAAGAGTTCAAAGGTGCGCAGAGGTGCTGCATGAATGAAGGCTGCTGTACAACAAAAGTTAGAAACGTTTTTCTCTAATCTTGGGAAACCATCACTACAGTGGGATTTAAAAAAAAGCTTACACTTCTGCAACCTCTTACAAAGACAATTTGTATCTCTGGGTTCATATTTTATTATAAATTCGTTTATTTATTTTTCTGAGTGATTTGATTATTATATATCTAGGGTTCTTATTAATAAATTATTTGTAATAAATTTAAACATTGTTAAAATGTAATGATTATTTAGACATGTTTATCATTACATAGCATTTATAACAATCCCAAACTAATTTTCTATGAGCTCTGCAATGTATCTGAATTTATAACATACAAGTCTATGGGAAAACTTACTCCATGATACAACCATCCACAATGAACATAACCCTGTCGTATCATGGGGTATGCCTGTACTAGCAAAGAACAACTTCAGTGCAATAATGCCTGTACAAAATATAAAACATTATATGCTACTAAAAAGTCTCACATGCAATGCTTTTTGTTATGCCTTGGTAATCAGAAAAAATAAATTGTTCACAATTCGGGAAAAATATTCCATTATGTCATTAACAATCTAGCATCGTTCAGGTTTACCTATGTGAACACCTCCAACTCTGGTGGGAATGATCTATATTCCTAACATTCTTATCTTCTCTCTGCTATTTAGTACACAATAAAATACAATACATGCTTCACACACAGACTGCTTATTGACACATCTTTGGTGTGAAGTCTTGAAGTTCTGTGTAAAAAGAGGAAGTGATGAGACCTTCACTGCCGACTTTCATAATATGTTATTAGTATCCTTCAGCAGGTACTTGTGCAGTTTACAGTGTAAAATTGCTAAGGAACTTCTGGGGACCCTTACTTTTAACATACAGGGTGTCCATAAAGAACCTTTACAATTTCAAGACTTGATAAAAAATTAATGAGTCAAGATAACTGGATGGGGTTTGTTGCTTGTTAAACAGCGTCTCTCAAAGTTTTATGCACATAGGTCAGTAAACCTCTACATGTGAACCCTTAGTTGCACATAGCACATCAAGCCGATACTCGATTTCCCTCCACGTTCGCTGAAGAATCTCTGCATTAATGGTTGCAATGACTTCCACAATCCTTCACTTCATTTCGTCGATGTTGGGAACCTGTGTTCGGTACACAAGATCCTTAACATAACCCCAAAGAAAAAATCCAGCGGGGTTATGTCGGGCGAACGAGGTGGTCACGGTATTGGACCATCTCTCCCTATCCACCTATAAGGAAACTGTTCGTTAAGGTAGCCACGAACCGCCAACCCCCAGTGGCATGGTGCTCTATCCTGCTGGAAGATGACATGTTGTTGAATGTCCTCCAATTGTGGGACAGCAAATTCTGTCAGCATGTCCAGATACACATTGGCTGTGATTGTTTTTTTGGCGAAGAAGAATGGCCCAATTATTCGGTCACACGAGTCCGCACCACACGTTAAATTTCAGGCTATCGCGTACAAATTCTCTGGCTGCATGGGGGTTTTCAGATCCCCATATCCTTACGTTGTGCCTGTTCAGTAACCCCTACACATGGAACGTTGCCTCGTCACTAAAGAGAACACGCTCAAGGAAGCCTTCCTCGATGTCAATTCGAGCCAACATGTCGACAGCAAATGCTGTGCAGCGTGGCCCATCATCTGGCTCAAGAGCTTGCACCACCTAAACTATGTATGCGTACAGTCTCAGATTCTTGTGCAGCACTTTGTGGATGGTCGAACATGGCAACTCCAATTGTCTGGCGACAGTGCGAATGGGCTTTCCAGGGCTACGGACAAATGCACCGTGCACACGTTCAATGTCCGCTACGCTTGTGCTTGGTCGGCCACTGCCGTTTTGCTGCAGAACACTGCCAGTCTCCATAAATTTCCTCTGCCACTCACGAATTGTGGGTCTTGATGGCGGTTCCCTTCCATATTAGGTCCTGAACTTGCGCTGCACCTGTGTATCTGATCTTGTCTCGATAAATCAGGATACACATTGTGCCTTCTCCTGTGGAGTAGCCATTTCCTGTAATGTTAAATGTCAGTCGACGTGCACACCTTCAATTAACAAAAGTTATGTTATTAACACTAAACAAAATTCCCTTAAAAACTTTGAGAGATGTTTAACATGCAAAAAATATCATCCAGTTATCTTGTATCATTATTTTTTATTTAGTGTTGAAGTTGTAAAGGTTTTTTATGGACACAGTGTATATTACTGAAAAAATGTCACACAGGAACAACTTAAAATAAATTACAGGAAAATGTTTGTTTATTATACAGTATTCTGTAAGTGAATTGCAATTCTGAGAGATGAGGTTGAAATTAAAATTGTGAATGAGCAGCGCAGTATGACCATTCAGTCAAAAGCTAATGTTGCTTTGATGCTGGAAGAGGAAAAAAGTTTTAAGCTAATGTTGCTTTGATGCTGGAAGAAGAAAAAAGTTTTGTTATCAGACTCATGAAAGCTGTAAAATTATACAATAAATGCTGCTGTACTGGTATATTTGACCTTGACCATTCATTTGTCCATAGTGCCTTCATAGTATACGCCAATAATGTGGAACACGTCACAGTACGAATATGAAAACTCAATACAACAAAATACCAAAATAAAATTATAATTGCATACTTACTACAGCAATTACAGAAATATTTACAGTATTTAAAAAATTCAATTGAGAGTAGGACTGAGATAAAAGATAATCTTTCTATGCTGGCTTAAACACTTTTACACAATGATTTAAACTTTTAATGCTATCTGGAAAAGTACTGAATAATTTTATCTCTACATAACAAGCATCTTTCTGATAACTAGTAATGTTAGCACTTGGCTGATGGAGATCATGTTTATGCCTTCTTGTATTTATGAAGTGCATGTCAGACTTTTTTAGTCTGTAGGTTTTTACAGCTGTAGTTCAATGTATAACTTGGGCTTTTGGGTGAGGGCCATGACAAATATTTAGTGTCAACCAACGTTTCGGCAAACATTGCAATTGCCATTTTCAAGGTGGGTATGAGATGGGGTCAGTTTTGCAGGCCTTATATAGAGCAAGCAGTGAGTGATCAGATAACTTGATGCAGATTAGTGGAGTAGATTGCTATCCAATGGGACAGTAACATGTGGCTGAAGAAAGGAGGAATTTTGAGAGGAGATTATGAAGGTTCTTGTGACCATGTTGGATGGGAAAGGATTTACAGCAAAATTATGTGGAAGGGAGTGAGTGGCAGCTGTTCACTGATGAGGTTTGGAGACATGATGATGGACCAGCCCTTTTGAGGGCACACAGTAGGGTCAGTGGTTTGGAGGAAAACAAGTCAAAACAGGTTTTGCTTAGCCTGTAGCCATCTACATGGTTAAAGCTAAATGGATGTTTTGATATTCCAATTGCCACTCTGATAATGCAGGAAAAGTAGGTTCTGGCATTGGCTATGACTTCTGTTTTGTCAAAGTTAATGTCTTGCAGAATGTTTGGCTACAACTAATAGTTGGTTCTCCATTCTGTTGTCTCTTATATCTTCCATAATCCCTGATTTTTGAGTCAGGAGTTGTCTGTCTTTTTAAGAATTAGGTTTAGAAGCCAATTTCTTATTTAGTGTCTGCATTATGAATGTCATGCTAAGATCACATGCCAGATCTCCCCTCCCCCCCAGCTGTGATGCTGGCTTCTGGAAGCTCCTCAGCTGGTCTACAAATGTGAAGGAAGAGCATGATCTGTCAATGCCATACAACAAAAATCTCAGCGAGAATTAATCACTCTGGAAATGAGTCCCAGTACCATATCTTGCACATGTAAACTGCAAAAAAGGAGGGAGCAGGGTAGGTCTTACGTTAATTGTCAAGTGGAAGTGATGTTGGCGCAGACCTTACCATGAATACAATACAGCAGGAGGGAGGAAATTATAGGAGACAGGAAGAAATGTACTACAGTGTAGAAAAAAACATTTGTATTCAGAGAATCAAGACTGTTCTGTGATTCATCAAGATATTAATTCAGGAAATAATAAAATGTAATGGTGTGAAATAAACCCATCTTGTGTTTTCAAATAAAGAGCCCACTGTATAAATACTGGTTAAATTATAACTAGTGTCAAAAGAAGTAAGAATAGACCCAGGACTATATTTCATTATGGGCCCATCAAATAAGCTAAAGTCCAGCCAAGAGGTAATGTAAAACAATAAGTGCCAGCCAAGACCTCATGAAATACAGGGTATACACAAAAGAATGGTGCAACTGTGACTGGCGACTCATTTTTGGACATGTTTGAAAGCTGGTTGTTACCCCAACTGAATACCAATTATGACGATTACATTCTACAACTGGACGGAGCTCCCCCCATTTTCACAGGAATGTATGAGTGCTTCTCAATCGTGTTTTTCCACAGCGCTGGATTGGTATGAGTTTGATTACCGTGTGGATGTGTGTCGTGTAACCCAGGGTGCATACATTGAAGGATTGTAATTAACGCATGAGAAACTTGGACAGTTGACGCTGCTGATGGTGTATGTTGTGCCCGTGTAAGGTGAGAAATAAATTTTTTATTAACTTTTGAAACCGCACCATTCTTTTGTGTATACTCTGTATTATGTATGTGCTAACCAGGAGACAATGAAACATGACAATGAGGGGGAAACAAACACTGGCCAGGATAAATAGTAAACAGTATAAGTTCCAGTAAAGAGAAAACAAAGTGGCATCAGTGGCATTCAATATAAAATAAGCACCAACATCAGTGCCATTAGGTCTGGTCAAGAGGACTTTGAAGAGGAAATGATGGACAAGCTAGACAAGCCATGCAGATTATATTAATAAATGTAAGAACATCAAGAGGTAACACATTGTTTGTTGTTTGTTAAACATTCTGCAGGTATTAAAACTTGTTTCAAAACAAACAAACAGGACTAGGCATAAGCCTGTCTAAAAAGTAAAAAATAGAAGGGTTGTAAGATCCCATACACGGTTTAAATTCATTATGGTATAATTTGTGCATATATATACTGTACATTCAGTTCAAACAGATTAAGAAAGTATCACAAACCATATTAGGCAATTTTTATTAAACATATTATTTGTTTTTTATGTCATCATTCATGAATCCCCTACGCAATCGGGCAAGAAGTATAAACCTAGTGTGTTTGAATTTAGAACTGGCACATGAGTACTGAAAGCATGCTGAAAAAAAGAATTTAAATGACATAATAAACTAAGTCACTGACTGAACAGTGTCAGCTACCTTCATAGAGTAGATAGAGTGCAGAAGTTTGTTGTGAAGGCAAGGTATATCTTGGTAAGAACACCACACTTAATGAATTTGATGACATGTCACCAAGTCAGATTTGACTTGACATAAAATATTAGCAGCTGGGACCCTGAAATTAGAGAACCAGGACTAGATCTGATTTGATTTATGGGCTGTCAGCATACAATGCTAAAGCTGCTTTGCTTGTATGGAGTCTGTCCTACCTACCCTTGTCAACACAGACCAACAGGATGAGGTTACTGTTGAAGTGTGGCATCTTGCAGATCTTCATCTTGGTATCAAGTGGTCACTAACTGTTGTACTCCAGTTGTGCCTGCATTCAGTGAGAATTTAGGACATGTTTAGGGAATGTTTCCAGGTCTGATTATTCATTATGATAGGAAATATGGTGCTTGGATTAAGGAAATCAACATAAGGAGGATAATGACCCTAAATCTGAGAATAGTGAAGGGTACAGACAATACAGAGCAGGCTATGAAGACACGAATGGAATAAGTTTCAACTTAATTATACACTCAAACTGTAAAGTGAAGAGATGCTTAATCTTGTTCATCAAATCAATACTCATCCTGAAGGGGTTAGAGGAGGTAGGTGAAGCCTTCCCATACTACTGAAAAGCATGCTGAGCCAAATTATTTTTTTCCTCCTAAGGGTCCTATCAGTGGGGCACTATAGTGGCAGGATTCTTGGACAGTGGTGGCAATGCTACTGCAGTGTTCCAAGAGGTAACTACACAGAACACAACACTATTCCAATATTACAACAATATTTGTAGCAGCAGAAGGGTCCAACACCTAACACAGCAATGTGCTACATCATACATGATGGTTAGGGGTGGCTTTTGCACCCCCTTATTTGAAACAGTGCAAGTGGTGGATAGAGACAGGATATTTCCTGCAGTACCAGCTGGCATTACAGTACTTACCACTATTCCAACAGGGCAGATTTAACTAAGCCCATCATCATTTCACAGTCAACCACAAAAAGTAATGAAATTTAATGTTTCCAAGGTGTTGAAAATATGGATTATGATGCAGCATAATGCTGTAGCAATTACTAATGTTTTGAAGGAAAATGTCACAAACCACAATTCACACATGAAACCACAACTTCATTGTACCAATCTTCATTAACTGAAAATTAATTCACATCTCAACATTCCTTTTGCATTATATGGGCTTCATACTTTTTGTGATCCATGTCAATGTCAGCTAGGAATTACAAAGTAATCTACTTTTATAGCTACATCAACATTCAAATTTTGTATAAAAAGATAAACTCCTACATATTACAATCCTTTTCACTGCCTAAAAATGGAAGTTTCTCCAGGACCACTGGTCCACATTTGCTGAGGCGTAAGAAAAGACATATGTTAAATTACACTGTTGAACAAGAACAATGATTGCTGATGTTACTCTATATACAAACAGGCCTAAAATTTCAACACATTTTCATAGGATACTGAATATTATGAAATTATCACATTTCTGTTCATACAACAAAGTAATAAAATTTTTAATATCAATCCATTGGCCCATACCCTCTTTCTGATAGTTTGTCTCATAAAAACAAACCAAAAAGACTAAAAAAATTGTAAGATCTTCTTATTAATCACCTCAACAGTACACAATTTCCTCAATTGCATAATAAACATTACTACAGGTAGGCGTACTCTCTGGTAGTATCTCATACCTTACATACTGAACAGACATGGACAAGAGCTGCTTGTGCTGCCTTTTTCTGGAGATTGGCATTATGGCCCTGTTGCTTTTTCTGTTTTGCCAGTTTCTCTGCAGCTTTGGCTTGTGACTGAAGCTTCTGCTGTCCTCTGGCCATTTTCTACCTATATAATGGATATGAGTTTATCATATACAGCATTTGCATCCATGCCAAACATTCACTCACTCATGTAAGACTTGAGGTTCTCACAGCGGTGAGTATGAAGATTTCCGTCTTCTGGGTTGTTGCGCTGTGACCAGACTACACAGCGCAACAACCCAGAAGACGGAAATCTTCACTCACTCACTCTATGGCGCAGGATATTCTTTGAAAAGTCGACTGTTACTCAAAGAATAACCAATTTTCTTTATGGAACCATAAGTTTTATCACCATGTTCACAAAAGTCCACCACCTGACTGTGTTCTGAGCTAGCTGCATCCTGCTTACTCCATTGATTCCTATCTCCTGAAGGTCCACCTTAACATTATCCTCCTAACCAACAATCTCCTCCCTTCAGGCCTCCCAACCAGTACCCTGTAAACACCCCTCCCCTCACCCATGTATACCATGTCCTTCCCACCTCATCCTCCTCGATTTAATCACCCTAACAATATCAGGTCTGGAGTACAGGCTGTGAAGCTCCTCATTATCCATCTTCTTCCCTTTTAGGTCCAAATATCTTCCATACTCTGTTCTAAAAAATCCTCAGTCTATGTTCTTGCCTGAAAGTGAAAGACCAAGTTTCGCACCCATACAGCACAAATGACAAAATTACACTTCTGTATATTTTAACCTATTTTTTATACGAGACGGGAGGACAAAAGATTTTGGACTGAATGATAGCAAGCATAACCAAACAATATTAACATTATATAAATCAGTAATATATTTCATATAAAAATAAATGCATTTAACACGTTTATTATTGTAACTCCATTAGAAATATGCAAATATTCCTGTACGTTACATTAAAGACAGTTTAGCAGGCAGAACACAAACATCTTGATTTCGTTTGATGTCAATGCCCTGAATCCTACCAAATAAATATTGTATGTAGCCGTGCGTAAACAATGAACATTTTTAAACTTCAAGAATTAGAATTACACACCTTTCAGACTTCTTAACTCTATATTAACCTTAATTTTTCACTTCACTATGAGCACAACAACCATTATAACACTCCTTACCGTAGGTACTGCCAACTGCCAGGCACAGGCAATAACCGTCTCGGATATGACGTTTTCGGAAGTCACTTTCATTCAGTGGAAAAAATTTTAAGCCACCGTGGGACGTTCAGTATACATAATTTTTATACATATTCTCATAAAATTGCAGTACTCAGATTTCTTAAAAATAAAAACATATGCAATAGTTGGTAGCAAAGTATGTCGCATACTGTGGATTTGTCTATCATTTGACTTCAGCAATATTGGTTTAGATTTCAATTGTCGATTGTATTCTTTTTGTGTTTTGCGATACATAATTATTTCACATGCAATTTGATGGAACTTCATGTGAGTTATACTATCCTCAGGATCAAAAAATTCACCAAGTTTTAAATTCTACACGTTTCAAATAGTAGAATAGAATAGAATTTATTTACATTCCATACATCCTTCATAGGCCCAAGTCAAGGATGTACACCTTGTCATATCACACAAATACAATACTAGTTTTTAATACAAATATAAATTACATAGTTATGACAGTTATTTGCAGTCAATTACAGTATTACCGCAAAAAATAATTACACAAGAAAGCATACCCACAGTTGTTTGCATGTATTTGTAGTAGCTGAGAATTTTTGATTGAACCAAATTTTATGGAGGGAAAGGAGGTATACTTTTAGTGCAGGCTTAAACTTCTTTATATCGTGATTGAGACGCTTTATAGTGGGGAAGATTGTTGAATATCTTAATTCTGATGTATTTAACCCCTTTTTTATATTTACTGAGTTTAGAATTGGCATGTGAAGGTTATATCATATTCTGTACTTATGTTGTGGTTATCTGAGTTTGTTTGAATTTTTTCTATGTTTCCCACAACAAATGATAACAAGAGCAAGAATTCACTTCCTTGTAGAAGAATATTAAATTTCTTGAACAGTTCCCAATATTTGTCTCTCCATTTAGTAGTGCCTGTCATTATTGTAGTGATTTTATTTTGTGTGTAAATTACGTTTTTACTGTCTGTTTAGTTTTCCCAGAATTCCATATGGCATGATCAAATGGAGGTAATCAAAGTAGACTAATTTAGAAGTCTGTTTTTATGAGTGATGTGACAGTTCTCATAGCAAAGCATTTTAGGTATAATGTATTGAATTTTGTAACTAGAAGTTTTGGTGGACAAACCAGAAGGAAAGAGACCACTAGGAATACCTAGATGTATGTGGGAGGATAATATTAAAATGGATATTTGAGAAATAGGATGGGGTGGTATGAACTGGATTCATCTAGCTCAGATTAGGGACCAGTCGCAAACTGTTGTGAACATGGTAATGAACCTTTGGGTTCTGTAAAATGTTAGGAATTTCTTGAGTGGGTGAGCGACTGTTGGCTTCTCAGAAAGAATTTATCTCCATGGAGCAATTAAGTAAGTAAGAAGTTCTGCATCATGATCAGATTCCTGGAACTGTCTGCAAAAATATTGTCAATGGCAGTACTGGAATAATTTTGAATTCTTGTGGGGAAATGAACTATTGACATCAAACAAAACTATGGCTCAGTTACATCTACATCACTAATAGTGATGATGTCACATTTCCAATGGAAGCACAAATTACAATTATCACATAATATGCCTTCATTGACTTTTCTCGGCAAGAGCCTCATTTGCCTGATAATTTGTTAGACATGTCCTTATCGCCATGACAAGACTTATTGAAACTGCAAAAGAAGAGGTACCGCATGAAGAGTGTTTAAAAACAAAATAACAACAAAACCATCCTTTTTGTTAAAGAAATATAAACACTGGCGCACAGTGTGTACATGCATATGCTATGCACAATGGAGCTTCTGAGATTTCTAATTATAAATCATGTCTACCTTTGTTAGGATATGAAATATTGCAGTGCTGGGTTTGATACTTATGACATAATAGTGGATGAGCAATTAAATATTAATCTTGTGTAACCAAGTTAGATTTGGTGTCAGTGGAGGAGGTGCAATGGGAGGAGATGTGCAAAATTTCACGTTTTTCTATGGATAGGACAATGACGATCAGTAGTTAGGGAGAGGGGTTTTTGTTTTATAGCAGAATTTCGTAGTGACAGATTGTCTTACATAATTGTAGAAGGACGTTGATGCAACATTATTGTCCTTAATGTTCATGCCCCAACTGAGAACAAAAGCCATAATATGAAGGATAGCTTTTATGAAGAATTAGAATCAGTATTTGATACATTTGGCAAGTATCACATGAAAATTCTGTTGGGAGATTTCAATGCAAAAATTGGGAGGGAGGATATCTTCAAACCCACAATAGGCAGCAAGAGTCTGCATGCACTTAGTAATGATAATGGTAGAACAATAAACTTCCCTACATCAAAAGATTTAATTGTAAACAGTACAAAATTTCCACATCATATTCATAAATACACTCGGAATTCTCCAGGTGGTAGCATACACAATCAAGTAGATCATGTTTTAGTAGATAATAGAAGGCAGACAAATATAATTGATGTGAGGTCATTCAGAGGAGCAGATTGTGACACTGATCATTAGCTGGTGGTAGCAAAAGAGAGGGAGCGGCTTGCAGTAAGTAGACGAACTAAGCAAAATTTTGACACAGAAAGATTTGATTGGAAAAAATTAAGTGAGGGAGAGGCAAAGGAACAATGTCAAGTTGAAATTTCGAATAGGTTTCAAATTTTAGAGACAAATGAAGATAATGAAAGTGTGGACATCGTCAGGGATTGGGAGAATGTCAGAAACTGCATCAAAATTTCAGCGAAAGAGAAACTAGGATACTACAGGCAAAAGCAAAATAAACCGTGGTTTGATGAAGAATGTTCAAAATTAATAGATCAAAGGAATCAAACAAAATTTTAATAGTTGCAGGACCCAAACAAAACAAATGTGGATAATCTATGTAACATGAGACGTGAAGCTAGTAGAACCTTTAGGAATAAAAAAAGGGAATAATTGAAGGGCAAAATTACTGAACTTCAGACAAATAATAAGGAAAAAATATCATACACCTGTACAGAAGCATTAATAACTTTAAGAAAGGATATCAACCTCAGACTAATTTGGTAAAGGATGATAATGGGAATTTGCTTGCAGATCCAATAAAAATTGTGAATAGGTGGAAAAATATTATTAGCCAGCTCTTAAATGTTCATGAAACTGGTGATATTAGACAGATTAAAATACATACAGCTGAACTGTTGGTGCCAGAACCTAGCTTAGATAAAGTGGAACTAGCCATTGGGAAGTTGAAAAGTTATAAATCTTCAGGTATTGATCAGATTCCAGCAGAATTAATTAAAGTGGGTGGCAAAAGGTTGCATATGAGGATCCATAAGCTTATTCAGTTAATTTGGGATAAGGAAGAGATGCCACAAGATTAACCCCATATGCGAATGAAGTTATTGGGGATCATCAGTGTGGGTTCAGACGAAACAGATCAACGATTGATCAGATCTTTTGCAGTGGGACTTTACATCAATTGTTTATAGATTTAAAAAAGCAAGAAATGTTATACAATATTCTCATTGAATTTGGTATACCAAAGAAGCTAGTGAGTCTAATAAAAATGTGCTTAAATGAAATCTTTAGCAAAATTTGAGTAGGTAAATGTGTATCTGAGTCATTCTTCTTCAAGAACGGTCTAAAACAAGGAGATGCTTTGTCTCCCTTGCTCTTTAACTTTGCACTAGAATATGCCATCAGGAATGTTCAAGATAGGCAGGGGGGTTTGCAATTGAATGGGACACATCAGCTATTGCATATGCTGATGTATTAATTTATTGGGGGACGGTATAAATACAATAAAGAGGAATGCAGAAGTTTTACTAGAGGCTAGTAGACAGGTGGGGCTAGAAGTAAATTCAGAAATAAAACTGAGTACGTCATCAGCAGACATTCGGGCAGAATTATCTTAGGGTGGCTAATAAGTCCTTTGAAATGGTTACAAAGTTCAAATATTTGGGAACAACAATAACAAATCAAAATGATACTCATGAGGAAGTTAGGAGGAGACTAAATTCTGGAAATTCTTGCTACTTCTCAGTTCAAAATATTTTGTTTTCCCAAGTGATTTCTAAGAACCTGAAAATTAATGTATACAAAACAATAATCTTACTTGTTGTTTTGTATGGTTGCGAAACATGGTCACTCACTCAGAGGGAGGAACACAGATTGCAGGTGTTTGAGAACAGGGTGTTGAGGAGGATATTTGGGGCTAGGAGAGAAGACGATGGGACATGAAGGAAACTGCATAATGATGAGCTTAAAAATCTGTACTCCTCCCTCAGTATTGTCAGGGTGATTAAGTCGAGAAGAATGAGATGGGCTGGGCATGTAGCGCGCATGGTTGGGACAAGAGGTGTTCACCGGGTATTGGTTGGGAAGCCTGAGGAGAAGAGACCGCTGGGGAGACCTAGATGTAGATGGGAGGATAATGTCAGGTGGGATCTATGGGAGATGGAAGTTGAAGGAGACTGGATTTTGTTGGCCAGGGACAGGGTCTGGTAAGCCATCTAGTTAGTTAGTAATCTTAATGACATGACATGTGATTGTAAAAAAAATTACATTGACCTAAATTAATAAATCTAAAGAATTTAGAAGAAACATGTTGCTTGAATTTATTTGTTTATTTAATGATGCTTTTTCAGTAGCTCAAGCTGTATAGCATCGAATGCTGCTTGAAGTTGCCTCATTCATACAAGTGAAGTGACTTCACAGTAAACTGCTTCACAACATCCAATGCCACTGCAGTTCCAACTTGATATCTGCAGATGTTTAAACAAAAACTACATGCACACAGTATTTTTCTTTTGAGAATAAAAGTACTTCATTTTGAGAAATTCAAGGTCAAAGATCAGATTTGAAGACTTTAAAACATAACTGTGCTGACTATATTGTGTAATAGGTCATTAAAAAGGGTGTTTTATTAGGTTTGAAACGAACATAAAATGAGCTTTATATCTCAATTATGGCAGAAGTTATGGATCTTTTTTTCAGTAACTTGTGCCCATATTTTTTGATGCTTTGGATGTCTGCTTTCAAAATCTAGTAGCCATAAAGGAATTAAATTTTGCAGGAATACTTACCTCAATTGGACTTAGAATCTCACAAATAATTTTGTATCAGTATTTGTGATAAGATGTCCACTTTTGAACAGGATGCTACCATTATCTTTGTTTCACTTTATGTAGGAGTACCTTCTTATGTTTAATTCATTTTGCTGATTTCTGTGTTTGGGAGGATGTTATTGCTGGTTGGTCATGAAGTGGATTACTTTCCTTTGATGTTTTTTTTTTGTGGGGGGGGGATTTGTGTGTAACCTTCTCCATATCTGCTTTGAGAAATATTTAATTTTATTAACTATTTTGTCTGAAATGAACTTAATTTACACTAGATCAGTTCAATCAAGAAGTGCTGACCAACAAATTCAAATTTCTGACTTTGTCTGTACCTTCAGAAGGTGGTCAGGTCAAAGAGGGAGATGGAACCATATTCCATAAAAATAGTTGGTACTATCTGTAGGAAGTGTAAGAAGGAGCCTGTCAAAGGTGTTCTCATTTTAGGAGGCTGGCATAATATGTTGCATAAAGTAGCCGAAATATAAAACCAGCCACTCACCACCATCAAGTACCAAGGTTAATGTCCACTCTCACATATGTATTAATACTGTGGTCCTTAATTAAACCCAAGAACAACTTTACATTATTTATAGTTATCATGCTTGATCATCTTCATCTCTCACTTGATACTGTATAACCCTGTTATTACTGTTCCTATCTCTCTTGATGCCATAACAATATCTGCAGTTGAATCAGTGTAATTGAATAACTTATGACTCAATCAGTCTTCACCATCAAGGAATGTGAATAAGTATCTTGGATTTAAGTACAATGAGTATTCTCAATGCTACATACCATACATCACTGGAGGTAAACAAATGACAGTTATCCAAAATTTTGTGAATCCTTTGAAAGTTGAGATGATCACACATAAATGCCTTGAGGATGAATTCTTGCAAATTTTTTCCCCTGATAATAATGCTGCGTTATGTTATTGTTTTCTTTCCAGAGCACTGATGAATGCCATAAAGAAGTTAAACCTGTCGTGGTGTGAAAGTAAATGGTTGTTCAGAAAGCATAGTTTCAACAAAGCCACAAACAAGCAATGGGCATGCCTTCAAAACTCTGTACGGCTTTATGTAAGAAGAAAATATCCCATAAACCCAGAGGAAGCAGAGAAATTACCCGGTAATATTTGTGTGTTCAGAACAATCTAAGTAATATTTGAGAATCGTGGTTGTAATCTTTTTGCTTATATTACTTGATAAGCAGCAGTAGCACAACTTTCTCTAGCTCTTGATCCACAGAATTTACTGAAAAGGGGTCTCTGTAGATTTTCACTCTTTAATTTTGCTCCAGGTCTGCATTATGGCAGTTCACTTTTCTCTGACTCCCTAGCCAAAATATTGGCTGTGAACGCTCAAATGTTTCTTTGTAATTTGCAGTTTTATTTTCCACTTTCTTTACGTGTTATTTTGTAAATCTTTTAAAAGGAACCTACATCAGCTTCCCATGATGACTCAGTTGTTAGCCTGCTTGCCTATAGTGCTGGTGACCTGAGTTTGGTTTCCAAGTACTGGTAAAACCTCAATTTATGCGGCGTAAATTGAAACTCTTTTTATAATGTAAATCAATGGGAAGTCAATGACATGCATTCCCGGCACCCAAATATTGACGACTTAAGTTCTTCAAAAATTGACTTTGCCTTATCCATGATAGCAGTTTCAGTCAAGGGAATGTTTTTTTGATTCATGTCAGCCACCCACAGCAACAGTAATTTCTCCATTCTTTCTAAAAGTTTACTTCTGCTATAACTCACTTGCGTTGCACTTACTCTCGTAGCCTGTTGCATTGACTGTTTTATTTTATAGGAATATTTCATTATGGTAGACACAGTGGAAGGAGGCAACTTCATACTTTTGCACACATTACTACAGGTATCACCACCTTCTATTCTACGAATTAGGTCTATCATATCTTTTAACGCAATAGACCTACGCAACTTTTTAACAACACATTCACTTCTCTTACCAGACATGGTGGCTTTTCTACAATTTATAAATATAAAACAGTTGCTACTGCAGAATAGTGGTCGAACAACAACAACACAAACACGTTTAGCACACAGTTTTCAGCACATTCAATGTGTCAACAAGAAGCGAACTGAGCGCATTTTTCCTTACTCCCTTATGAGGCTGAACGCAATTGACTCACCGTGAAGAGTGACCAATGCTCACTTGACTGTTGCGCAATGTTGGCACATTTTTAGAGATTATCTCGCAACTACTTAGCAATAAGTGCAGAGGTGACTGTATTTATAATTTTTATTCAGAATCAGCGATGTAAGAATTATGATTTAGTATAAGAATCAATACAAGAAACACTGTAAAACGTTATAAATAATAGTAAAATATATTTTTTTCACTTTTTGACTTGCTGGTTTCAAAAGCGGCGTTATTCTGAACCGGCGCAAATTGAGGTTTACATGTATGTTCTTTCTATTTCACCGTATCTGTAATGGCTTTGGAGGCTGTAAAATGGCATATATTTCATTGAAGTCTTTGCATTTGTTATCTTTCTTCCTGTATTCACATTCAAGAATGAGAGATGCTCAGTTTACTGCCATTTTAGAGGTGCTTACTGCCTTCATTACCAAGTCTACTTATTGTCCTCATGATGGAGGCAGCAGGTTCTTCTGAAACATCAATGAACTTCTACCAGACTACATGAGCAACACCCTAGATAACAGCTATCTTCATACACAATGGCATGATTTCCTGAAATCTCAGCTAGAAAATTATTAAAAGGATTTTTATAAAATTTGAAATTGGGGATTTTTATGAAAAATTGTTAAGCTGTCAGTTTTGTTTAAAATTGAACATCAATAATTGACTTCATGATGACCTATGTGTGTTTTTGTTTGGCTGTGGAAGTCATGGTGGGAAATCCCTACCCAAGGAATTATAGTTTGGAGAATTCCAGTTGGGAATTTTGCTGAACATTCACAGAGACCAAATGTTGTTGAACTCCTGCATAGGGAATCACAAGGTAGTGAATTATCTGTGCATTTACAGAGGTATTATTCTAGTATACTCACCAAAATTGTTATGGTGTGGGCACATTTCTTAACTTGTTTTAAAACCAGCTGCTCACAAATGGCATGTTCAGATAATTTGAGTGTGATAGCTGCAATCATAAACAAAGCTGGGATTAGATTTTGTGCAAATAGTTTCAGTTTTTTACTCAAAGTTCATGGAATATGTTTTGTGAAATAAATGTACAAATTTGCAAAACACAGATTGTCCCACTGTTAGGTTTTCCAGAGATGTCTTTCATAGAAGGTAAACTTCTACCAGACTTCACAGTGTACATCCCAGACAACAGCCATCTTCATACACCGTGAGAACCTAAAATCCTAAATGTCCATTGACTAATCATGTTACATCGTCGAGTACCAATGCTAGTTTAGAATTCTAATTATTGCTAGCATGTATAATTATATGTAAAATGAAAGAACAGTGTATTTACATGGTATTAAAATTTAAGATCATAATTCCCCAGACTGTTCATTCACATATGGTAATGTACAGTAGAGCATATGAAATAATTTAAATTAATTTTAATTTTCGAGTATCTTGGATTTCTAACACCTCTACCTCCCAATTTTTGAGAGATGCAGCAATTGACTCCAAAATGTGTCCTCATGTCCACCAGTTAGCTGGTCACATGAGTAAATGAGTTAGAAGGGAAAGGTGGGAAAAGTAGTAGCTATTTAGTTACTGTAAAGAAATAAAGATTGATGAAAAAGGCATTAGTTGTAAAATTATATATTTTTCCTGGCTCTGGTGTGATACATATGGTATATAGTTAACTAGAATTTTAGAAACATTCTAATGGTGGAGCAGTTACACTGAAATATACTTCATGTCTGGTGTTAAATTTTAACTGGTAGTGTTTCAATGACACAGTTCAGACAATAATGCAGTTATATTATTTTTTAACATAGTCTTCCAGTATGCAAGCAGCACCCAACCAAAGTGGCGGGTCTATGTTTGGGGCGTGGCAGAACATGGAGCTCTTGGCGTTAACCTTCAGTTGAAGAAAAGCAGAGAGCCAATTAGCTATCTTCAAAAGCCTGTCAGAACACATTTTGCAGAACAACATAAGGTAATGATCTCATGTCACGAGTATTCTGTTAGCAGAGGGGTATTAGTAAAGTTTGTGTTTAGGAGGTACTTGGTTTGAGCCACAGCCAGGTTACCAGAATATATTATATATTTACTCCTCATTCTGTCCAGGTAAATGCCCTGGAATAGGCCTTATCACTTCACTCCAAATCCTTACTTACTCACCATTTATGCCCTTCATCACATCTCACCACTGCAGTTCAAACAGCATCATTAAATAATCTAAAAATCAGTCATCAGATGGTATAAAATTAAATTGCTGAATACTCATGAAGCATTGAATAAATAAATAAAGTTTTGCTTATAGCATTATACCATGCCATCAAGATTTCAGCTCTAAATGAAGGTAAGTTATTAGCATCAAGTCCCAGATGCTGTACACATTGGATAAGACTAGGTGAATCTCAGTGTCACTCTGAACATACAAGGAAAAAACTACTTGTCAGTGGGAATTGGACCCTGGTCACCCAGTTACATTGTTGACAGATTTATCCCGGTGGAGGGCTTTGGTTAATTCGGTGATGAACCTTCGGATTTGGTAAGCCATCTATTTAGTTAGTTGGTGTGGGTACCATAACCAAGAATGCAGAAACTCTCCTATAGGATAGCAAGGAAATAGGTGTAGAAATAAATGTAGACAAAACTAAATACATGGGCATAATAAAGGATCAACGTCAGCAACAGTGGTGGAACATAATTATAAATAACACTTTATATGAAAATGTTTCAAAATTTAAGTATCTGGGAACAATAATAACAAATTGAACTAATGTCCATGATGAAATTAAGAGTAGAATCAATTCAGGAAATGCTTGTTTTTATTTACTTCAAAAACTCTTTATCATTTCACTTGCTATTCAAAACACTATAGATCAGGATATATAAAATAATAATTTTGTCTGTTGTCTTTGACTGTGAAATGTGGTCTCTTACCTTGAAGGAAGAACGTAAATTACAAGTGTTTTGAAAACAAGGTGCTCATGAAGATGTTTGGACCTAGGAAAGATGAGATAAGTGGGGAAATTAGAATATTGCATAATGAGGAGCTGCATGAATTGTACAGGTCACCTAGTATAGTGAGGATAGTGAAATATAGGAGGCTCTGATGGGCTGGCCATGTAGCACGCATGGTGGGGGCCGGTGGAAAGGGTTGCATACAAAATTTTGGTACAGAATCCTTCTGGAAAATGACCACTTGGCAAACCAAGAAGGAGATAGGAGGATAACATCAAGATCGATCTTAGGGAAGTGGGCTGTGAGAATGGCAAATGGATGGCGTTGACTCAGGATTGTGGCTGGTGGCAGGCTTTGGTGTTGTCAGTGTTAGACCTGCAGGTTCTGCTACCAGAGAGTTGGTTATGTAAGGTATGAAGCATTCACAGTGACTAAATGAAGTGAAATTTTCTCATGTGATCAGCCATGAGTATCAGACTGTCTTTACTTTCAGTATCAGGGTTAATGTGATGAGTGACACAACTACCTGCTCTTTGAGCCTGGTTTCTTTGTATGAGAGCACACTAGTAAGGAACAGTGGGCAAAGTCAGGCTGTCAGTCATCACATAGTCCATGTTGCTTAACCTAGACTATCTGGCAAGCTGTGTCATTGATCAGTGTCAGCTTTGGTTGGATTTATGGCTCCTTATGTTAGATGGCAGCCAGTGAGTAATGTCTGCGATATTGCTGGCTTATGCTTCACATTTATATATATGTGAGGGGAATGCAGTCAGAAATCTATGTAAATCTTGCAGAACATTTAGGGTATGTGTATAATATACATAGTACAACTCCATGTATATAATATGGCTTATAAGCTTATAAACATAATGTTCTCTTTTGTTTTAATCAAAGGGAACAACATTATCCCTATGAACACTTAATTTATGAATGCTACATGCTTTGGCTGTTAGGTTTTAACACTGAGAAATTAAATCCCTTTTATTCACCTTCTGACGCATACTTTTCCAAGAAACTGCATACTGTAAAAACTGTTTTCCAAGCCTGACTGCACTGTATTTCATAACTGTGGCCACCATTACCATCAATACCACTTGTACTGCGTCTATTTTAGGACATGTCCATGTACTAACATGGTGTGAAGCTGTAAAAATTATGCAGTGCAGCATTGCAGTGTAGATTCAGATGCTCAAGTGGGACCACCATTCTGAACCCACTTGTTTGTTTATATTATTTCTGGAAAGTTATATTGTGTGGTTCTTCCATTAAAGTAATTTAATTTTTTATGTTAAATGTGAAAAGTAGTTTTGTGGTTTGATTATGTTAACTATCAGTTCTGCTTCTTTGTATACTGGAGTGTTGCACCAGTTTACTGTTGGATGCATGGAGAAATGTTACTTATTTAATTTTATTAATCCACAGATAGTTGGAATCTTTTAATTACATTTAAATATTTCCATTTCATATCTTTGTGTGAATGGACCTACTGTATTATTATTTAGACACTTAGGAAGTGTGTGCAAACAGTGATGAGTGCACAACATAAAGTATCTGTAAAAGTTTTCTTTGAACTAATGCAAATTCATGTTCACAAGTCCTTTGCAACAAAAGAATACCAAACTGTAAACTAAAATTTTCTACCATGCCACTCCTAACATGCATGCAGAACTTCATTGTACTGATTGTGGACTGATCACTGAAAATGTAAGTCGGTTATGTAGACTACAGAAGACAGTAACTCTCATGCCAGTGAGAGATATAGTGCTCGGAACCTCTTCTATGCAACTCTGTGCATTGTTTGAACAAAAGATTGGTAAAAGTTGTATTTCAAATTTTATTTTAGGATCATGTTGTGGATCCCAGTTAGATTCTTTATTGTAATCTACACACAACAAACCTTACATTTGTTTGGTTATTTGTTTCATGTCTAATTTATTATATAAATGGATAATGTGTGGCACACAAAACACCACAGAACACAAAAACGTTATACTATAAACATGGTCCTTGAACAAATGTCTTCCTGAAGAAACAGCATGCAGATTCAATACTTTTTTATCCAGCATCAATACCACCAATAACAGGGCTATAAACATGGAGTTTGCTGCAACACATTTAGAAATCTTTGGCTTCTTATCGAATGTAATATTTTGTCTGACTCATGGAAACTTTGAGTGCAAATGACATTTACATTATACCTCTCACAGTTAACAGTTTGAATTTTGTAACTAGGCAATGCAGCAGCACTGTGATTGGTTTCTCCACTTGAAGTGACCACACCTGATATGTCAGAAGCTTTGAATCTTGTAATAGCATTGCCATAAATGATTAATTTTATGTCAATATTTCAATGTAGCTGATCAGTATAATGTTCTCTGCCCCTCAGATAGTTGATATTGCCTGTGGATATGGGTTTACAGCACTTGCTGCTGATACCAGAGAGAATGCTAAAGTTTTTGGATTTGGCATCAATACAGATTCTCAAATAGGTGAGTTCAGTAGATAAAAGGCTTATTTATCCTAAGACAGAACACTGTTTAAATGTCCTGTAATGATCTGTGAGTGAGTTACATGGATTATGAAAGTATTGGCTGATCTCTGGATCTAGCCAGAAACATGCTTGAAATAATGTCCCCGTGCTGGTATGATATTAAGTATTTAAGAAAAAGAAATGTCATAACCAGGAGTATTTTTTTGATAAATATGAAATTGTCTTCACCATATGTGGTCCTCCAGTTATTACCAGACAGAAAGGTTGGAAGGAGATGGAGAAATGCATTTTATATTATAGACTTCACATTAATGTGAATCATGTCACATCTCACTTCATGCTACACAAAATATTTCATTCATACATTTTTGTTAACTAACGACCCATCCTCCTATTCGTTATATACTAGGAATTATTTCTCTGGGAGTAAAGCAGCTGGAGCATGAAGCCAACCATTTACATCTACCTAGAACAAAGGTTGAGATTGCGTGGAGCTGTATTGCCTTGCCTGCATATTTTTCATGGTCATGTCATGTTATTGTGTCATATTTTAGCATGGATAGTTTTGCCTCTTACCAGCTCAATAGTAAGAGAAAATAGTGCACTGATAATCGAAGAAATTACAAAGCCTTATTCCCTTCAAGTACTTCATTATATAAATTGAGAACAGGAGAAATTATAAATTATACAATTTATTGATAAATTCTTGTGCATATGTTCTACATTCAGTTTTTCAGATAAATCCTCAAATTTTCACACTGATGCCGTATCTGTAATTAAATAATATTATATAAAATATGGAAGCCTCTCATTCATGACCTGAAAGAATGTAAAGTCTCTCACCAAGGAATCACCACCATCCTATGATCGTAGAAAGGGCTGACTTCTTCTCTCCTACCCTCCCCTTCTATCACCCCCACCTTCTCTGACACCTGCTTGGCTCAGTCCTTCCCTCTTGATTGGCCTATTCCTCCAGACATTCCTTCCTTCCACCCTATAGAATCCCTCTTCATTCCCAACATCATCACTCCAAGGGCTGACTGAGGTCACTCATGGGCAACTGAGATGGCTGATGCTCAACAGGCCAGCTAAGGCTGTCCCTGAAAAGATGATTAAATCAGTGCAGTGAGTTTTCTAACTGCTTGGCTACCCTGATGGAGGTCTGCCATGTTTTTCCTCAGTTGTAATGCAAATGCCAGGCTGTAATTCAAAAGGGGCATGGCCTACCCTCCTAAGTCACAGAGGCCATCAGCCAAAGTAATCCCAATATTTGTGGTTTCAAATCCCGGAGAGCCATATAACCAAAATCCTTCTTACAAAGGACAAGTTGCCTGATTGGATAATCACCCATTGGTAGCAATAGCCACTAGTTTTAATAGGCAAGGTTTTCTGCCACAACAAACATCCTGTTAGCATAAGCATATTCTCATTGTAGGTTTAAGGCACTGTTTACCATTTCTGACAATGCAATTTGTATGCAGGAATGGTGTAACCTACCAAGGGATGATATCTTGTGCTTTTGCTTGTGCATGACTTTGCCCTTAGAGTTTTTTGTTTGTTGGTGGCATGATCACTTACACAGTAAAATGGCTGTATATTTCCAGTGTAATATATATATAAATGGGACAAACACAGATAATAAATGACAAGACCTGCAAAAATGACATACTGTAACAGTCAGACCCAAGACTTCAAATCTGGTTATGATTTTCAATAGAGGCTTGACACCAAGACACTGGGTAGAAATTAACAATTACAAAGGTGGAACGACTTCAAGTGGCATGATCATAATTGAGGTTCATGAAAATCTCTTTATTGATTCACATATTAAAGGGAAACAGTTTATGCCATGAGCATATCTGTCCTTATAAAGTAAAATACCAACAGGCTAAATAGTATTTTTCATCACAAAAGAAAGCTATCTTAACAAAGATATTTTATGTACAAATTAACAGGTTATCATGCACCACGAAAAAATCATCCACTACAGCTTATACTGACACCAGCTCCAATTGAACTACCCCTGGCAGACATACCTAACACAAGAGTAATAAATGTAGCTGCAGGACGAGCTCACCTTCTTGTGCTTACTGACAAAGAAGGTGTTTTCACATTAGGCAACAATGCATATGGCCAGTGTGGCAGGCAGATTGTGGAGGAAGAAAAGTATTCTGGAAGCCCCATTATTTATAACATCCCACACTTAAATGGAACCAAAATCAAGAGCATTGAATGCGGTCAGGACCACAGGTAATACATTTTGATGTTCTGATCATTTCGTATTTTTATTTGAAACAAGACAAGTAGAATGAAAGTTGTCACATATAAGTGAGTAATTCACACCATGTGATTCATGCATCCTTATCCTTAATTATGAAATTAAAATAATCCCATGCCCATTGCCTAAAGGAAGCAGACATTGTATTTGGTATAGTTCTGCATGATTTGTTCTGCCATTGATATCAGTCATTGTGGCTTTGTAACCATATGAATGTGATGACCTAGTGCTGCCCACAAAATACAGATGAAGGTGGTACTGAGTTAACATATACATGGAAAGAACCTGTATTTTGTTACCTGTTAACCTTGTGTAGGGCCTACAAGTACATCATGTAGACATTGAAATTTACTGCCATGGACAGTTTTCATAAATCATGATACAAGAACTGATGTTCTGATAATGTTGATTTTTGTAAACTGTATGCATGAACTGTGCAATGAAATGTGGCTGGGGATGGCACCCTTTCTGCCATGTGGGAAATAGTTTTCACAAGTATCATTTGTAATTGATAAACAAGGCCTAAAATATATTTTGTGTGAAATTAAATACCGAAGAAGAACCTCTAATCCTTCTAAGAATGAAATTAATGCAATATTCAACTGAAAAATGTATTTTTCGTTTCCCATTCAACATTTTATTGTAGTACAATTTATTATGGAATCCATTTAATGAAGAGTTCATTTTCATGAGTGGACATTATTTGATTTGGAATTATTTTAACAGAGTCAATATTCTGAATATTATGAATGTGTTACACTCATGTTTCACATCATGTAACTAATGGAAATTTGTTTATTGAAACTGGGCTTTGAAGGTGTTTCAAGGTTGATGTGGAATTTTTGCTTTTACAAAACTAAGTCTGCACCAGAATGACGAAATACCCTTCGTGACAGATTGTGGCGACACTGCTATCACTCTCATACCCTTCACATTAAAAGCAGTACAAAATGGTGTCGGATTCTGTAACTCCTGGTGTAGAACAGTGCTGTATCATCAAATTTCTGGTGAATAAGAAAGTGAAACCAACTGAAATTCTTTGCAGGTTAAATGCACAGTATGGGGAAGAGACCTTATCCTGTGTAAGTGTGCATCATATTTTCTAAGGTCATGAACATGTAGCTTACTGCATGGTCATGTGCAGCTGACAGCTGTCACAAATGTGAACATTTGTTGCATTAAGGAGGTAATTCTGAAAAAAAGTATGCATAAGTGTTGGGAGAATAGAGACATTTATAGTGTATGCACGATGGTTTCCAAAGATGCTGATGGCCAACCAGAAGGCACAATGTGTTTGTGTGTCTGCTGACCATCTGAATCAGATTGAACTGGAGGGAAATGCATTTCTGAAGCAAATAGTGACTTAAGATGGCTGTCTTATGGGTTGTTGTGCCATGTAGTCTGGTAGAAGTTTACTGACATTTCAGAGGTCCTTGCAGCCTCCATCATCCCCCTTCTACCAGACTACATGGTGCAACAACCCAGACAACAGCCATCTTCACTCACCGCTGTAAAAACCTCAAATCCTGAATAGCGACTTGTGATGAGACATGGGTACACTGCTTTACTCCAGAATCAAAGAAGTCCAGTTTGGGATGGTGCCACAAAGGATATCCACCACCAAAAAAATTGAAGACAGCCTTCAGCTGGCATGGTAATGACAAATGTCTTTTGGGATTTAGAAGGGGTAATTCATATTGATTTTCTGCCACCTCATACAATAATTAATGCTCAGTATTTTTCTCATTGATGTGTACACAGCCACTTGCAGGAAAAGGCATGGGGAACTGTTAGGGGGAGTTATCGTACTGCATGACAACACACATCCAGATATTTATTATTATTATTTATTTTGACTGCAAATGGGTTTTTACCCGGTGGCAGTGGTCCTACAATAAGACACAAATAAAACATAAGACACAACAAAAACAATAAGACACAACAGAACAATGAGATAAAACAAAACAATGAGCCAGAACAAAACAATAAGACACAAAAAAACATAAGACACAAGAAAACAATGAGACACAATGAAACAATGAGCCAGAACAAAACAATAAGACACAAAAAATCATAAGACACAACAAAAACAATAAGACACAACAAAACAATGAGACACAACAAAACAACACACCACACTCAAAATAAAACAACTCATAAGATTAGAAAACCATATAACCTAAAGTACATAACTTAAAAATTAATACCAACTAGACATAAGACAGTAACAGTAATAAATTACATACGTCATGAACTGATGCACTCACATTTCATCAGGACCTTCTCTACACTTCACTACACTTCTGAAGCCTTCCCATCCTCATCCCACTTTACCCCCCTTCACTGCACCCACCCATTATTCCCTTCACTTCACCTCATTTATCACTTTTCTAACCTTCTTCCTAAAAGTACTTGGTTTACAGGAGAGAGTAACTAAAACATCAGCAGGTAGCTGGTTCCAGAGTTGGATGGTCCTATTTACAAAGGAATATTTCCCGATATCTGTTCTTTGCTTTCGGCTCCTAATTTTCCGAATATGATCGACACTGCTCTGATAATATGGCCTTTGCAATCTGTCACCTATAGCCTTCCATGCCCGTTCTCGCGTGTACGCTTTGAAGAGAGCACATATACGTGCTATCTTTCTACGCTGTGCCATGGTTTCCCAGTTCGAATCGCTCCTATGATATCCAAATTTACATGCTTTCTTTTGCACCCGTTCTAACGCATTTATCTGTCCCTCCCTGTAAGGATCCCAGCACGCCGCCCCATATTCCAGAATCGGACGCACTAGTGAAGTGTAGGCTAGACTTTTAGTGTTACTATTCACCTTTTTGAGAACACGCATTGTAAAATGAAGTGCCTTCCAGGCTTTCTTCACCGTATAATTTACTTGATCAGCCCAGCTTAAATCGCTGCTTAAGAGTATTCCCAAGTATTTACAACTGCTCACTTCCGGAATTACTTGGTCTCGTAACGAATAGTTTAGTGGTTCCTTCACCCGACTTCTCGTGAAACTAACTGCTTTACTTTTACTTAGTTTAATTTTCATAGCATTTTCAACCGCCACTCCCCCAGACTGTTTAGATCCATCTGCATCTTTTCTATATCTTTACTATTTATAATTTTTCTATATATTATACAGTCATCTGCAAAAAGTCTAATAGTCGATTCAATGTTCCTCCAAATATCATTTACGTATGTACGTATGGCGAATTTGACGAAGGTACCGTTGGCAATCTTGGACTGGGATGTCTTGAACTACCCTCTTCACAGTAAAGATTTGTACCCTGTTATCAGTAGTTTGGGCTATTGAAGGAGCATCTGGGAGAGCAGAAATTGAAGACAGGTTATAAACTAAAGTGCAGTGTCTTGAATTCATTACACAGTCAGCGTACTTCCTTCTATGCTGCCTTGCCACAGTGATAGCAAAAACATGTCAGTATAGAGGGACAGTGTGATGGATTAATAGTTTGGTGTATGTGTTTTATGTAAATAAAAAAAGTCTGGGTAATCCTTGATCCACCATCATATTAATGTAATTGGAAAAGAGAATGATCTCTGGTTTGAAACTTTCAGTTTGCTATGCATGCTGTATTTATCAAAATGCATTGTTCACATTTAGTTTTACTGGAAGGTATAACTTCAGATATCATTACTGAAATTGGTTTGTTTCATTTTATGTTGTGACAGTGTCAGATAAAATTATGGTTAGAACGTCTGATTGAAATTCATTTCCTTCCCAAAAATGTGTATGCAACAGTGAAGAAATTGTATACATGACTATGTTAGTCAAGAGAAACAATGTGTAAACACTCCAAATTAATAGTAGTAAATTTCTGTTTTATATTTAGTGCACTGATAGCTGTTTATATATTCAAAAATTATTCAGTGCATTTTGTACAATTCATGTGTTTGAAAGCTGTGCTATTAATGACCTAGTATTGTGCAGAAAGGGTTTGCATTGCTGCTTGTCCAAACCAAATGTAAGGACTTAAGCATATGGACATATGATGACTTCTCTCCTTGACATGCTTCACTATATATGGTTGGGCTGGAAGGAACTATAAATTAATGATCTTACAATTTAGTGATACATTTATATAATGTATATAATATTTAATAGTATTATCAAATTTAGTTGAAGGAATTTGAAAAGTGTTGCACTTTCACCATTTTTACAATTGTTAACACACTACTTTTCTCAAAGTAGATTTGTATGTACATTTATGCTCTGTCTCCTTACATGGTCTCCATTAGTCATTTGTAATTATTAAAAATTGAAACAATTCCATTATGCACCATTTACAGTGTAAGACTAATCTTGAGACTTGCGGGGTGAGGAAGTGGGGTGAAGGAGGAAGGAGGAAAGATAGCGTCAGCCTTTAACGCTTCAGACTTCCTGCATTCCTTGCAAGTCTCAAGATTACAGTTGCGTACTATAGGTAACTTGGGGGGAGAGAAGGTATGCTTCCTACTCATTCTTGACCTCAGCACTAGATGAGGGTGAATGGTCAGCATCATGCCCTGGCCATGCTTTACCCCTGGGGAAGGACCCTGGTACCCATTGGATGGGAGGCTGGGTGGGCCCCAGAGTTGGTCTGGATGCAGAGGCTAGAGGAAAAATCCTTATCACTATCAGACCAAACATAAATTAGATTTCACACTACAGTTTTGACTTACATTCTGCATTAAATAGCTTTTACAAAAGTTTCATATTTTTTAAAGGTATTAATATTGTTCCCACCTCACAAATTTGAATGGCCACAATGTTAGTACGTATGATGGTAGGAAATTAAGAAGTTCAAAGTTGGAGTGACATGGTGTTTTTATGAAATTTAACCCTTTCATGGTTATGGATGGAGAATTTCCACCATGTGAAAGTCTTCACTGTAGGTTATGAGTGGAGAATTTCTGTGATCAGTACTCGACATAATTTTATTTACCAATGGTTAAATGCAATTTTGTTGTTATGAAGTTGTTAGTAACATGTTAGACTACAGTGAAACCTCGATGCATCGTTTTCGGCGGGGGTGGGAAATAAAAACGATGGATGCGGGAAAGCATTAAAAATTTAAAAAAAAACAATGTTTCTCTTTCAAAGTTACTTCTTTTTACCAAAAACGTCTTTAATGGACAACTGGTTTGTCGAAACTTTACGTTTTAGACCAAACAGAGCACTTTCCACGTTCAAAATGTTTTCCTCGTCACGTTCACTAATATTAAGCGCATAAAAGAACGACTTCACTTTTGCCAATGCAGGGTGTGCTTCGGCAAAACTCGGCAAAGCTTCGGGCTCGCATTCGTCGTCTTCCTCTACCTCACCACTCCCACCCTCTTCGCGGACAATAACAGGAAGAATGGAAATACTATTACTGCCGAACTCAACGAAACGTAGCTGTAGAAGACCCTGAACCGCTGGAACCGAGATAAACCAGAAGAATGAAAAGTGCCGCCAGCCTTTCCTTTGTACTTGTAATAAAAGCATTTGTGAAGAAATTCACACTGCACATGCCATCTGGCATCGCTGGAACGAAATATGAGTGCACCCTAATTAAAATCGTAAAATTTCTGACAATGAGCACCGCCATTCACTCCAACTATCACCCCTGCACTGCTGACCCTCATTCCAAAAGAATGTGCTGGTTGGGCGACATAACAGGTTACCGCTACTGTGTATTCCAAAAACATTATGCGTCTTTCGGTATTAATTTATCTCTAAACCCAACATTTTAAATTCTCAGAAACGATCATTGCGGGAAAATTGTGGGCCGGGACTAAGATTTTTGAACGATCGATGCGATAAAACGATAGTTCGAGGAACGATAGAAGCGGGAAAATGTAACATTATTTTATATGGGATGTATTCGGGACCGAACAAAACGGACGATGCATCCGGGAAAACGATAGTTCCGGGAACGATGGATAGAGGTTTCACTGTATATTGTTGAACCTCTAGAAGTTGTGGTGTGTGCAATTAATCTGGAAATAGGGCTCATAACACATTGGAACATCTCTGCATGGTGCACACATTTGATATACTACCTTTCAGATGCCATTGGTCTTGCACACAATACATTGATGGAAGGAATACTTTTTTTCTGGGCTGGCCAGATGTGGGTCGCAAAAGTCTTTCAAACAGACGGTTGATGGTGATGTTTTTTTCTTACCACCAAATTATAAAGGACATGGCCCATGATGCTTCTCGATTAAACTGTGCTTAATTTTAAGTCTGAAGTCCAGGTGGGTACTTTTTTTACCTGGATTCATGGTTATCCAGATTACAAGGCTTTTACATATGTGATTTGAAGCTTTCGTGGCGACGTAACTCAATAAAATCGTCTCGGGCAATCAGCCATGTCAGATGGTTAAAAGACAAATCCAACGTTTCAGGAACCCTCTGTCCCCATCATCAGGGTTCTGATGTGGCTGGCTGATATGGTTGTATATACCTGCCTTTCCAGTGCTCATGGCTGGACCCTAGCAAGTCCTACATATGGTAATGTCTAGCATGTGCAAGGACAGGTTTTTGTACTATTTCATGGTTTTGCACATAGATTGATGTGTTTGTGTAACCTGGTCACCTGAATCAACACCACCATGCACTGTTTGTATTCATGAATAATGTTCATTTTGAATATCTGCAGCTTTATCTTTGTGTCTTGTTTCCCTCTGTCAGTTGTGTCCACCTTGGCATGGCATTTGTCATTCCATATGACATAGGTTAATGATGGTAGTTGCCACACTTCCATTTCTCCTCTTTTTTGGGCCTTTTTATCTATATCCTTTGGTTGAACTATGTGATTTTCTCAGGCAGTACCACACACATTTGTGCTCTTCTTGTGGAGTTTAGTGTACAGTCTGGGGGACCTGTACAAACTGTCCAGATACACAGTTCTGTTCTCATCTGATAATAAAATGTACCAGTGTGAATCCAGAAAGCCCTAGTTCAGTGTTTCCAGTATTGTGCATTACCTGTCCTGTATATACACTGCTATTGTAGTTGCCAAATCTGGCCTGTTATGTCCTGATGAATTGCTTTCAATCCAGCCAGCCTTTTGAAAGAATAAGACTCACCCACAATTACTCTGCTGCCAGGATGAAACATTTCCCTAAATTTTGTAATCAGGTGATTGTATACTGGATGGACCTTGTTTATTTTGTCAAACGTTTTCTGAAAAATGATGTGGTATTTAATATGTTGACCAGTACATTTCAGTGCTGGGTTTATGAATTATTCCCATCAGAATAATTAGAGCCAGAAGTCTGTAAGTCTTCAGATTACATTAACCTTGTGTCTCACACATTTAGCAGAAGTACAAAAAATATTACAGAATACAGTCTTGCACATTCTTATTTCGGATCCACCAGTAGGATGCCTGAAATAGTACTGTAGGTTCATTGTATGCCTAGATGTGTCTTTATCTAACCTGAATTAGTCCAAATAAGTAAGCTGTCTGGCTTATATAGCCATCCATGCTCTAGTATTTTTGTACCACTCTGACAAGCAACACTTCATTTTCAATATTAACCTTCTCATGTACAACCTTGCCCTTTATATTCTTTTACTCTTGGCTTTTAGCATGTGAAACCTTTCTTTTATTGTCTTTCCACTCTGCAATAATTGCCATTGTTTTCAAAAACCAGAAGTATTTTTATCACAAATAATACCAATAAAACATACATACATACATACATACATCTTTATTACATTCCATGGATCCGTAAGTTAGTCAGATGACAATAGGATGTAGAATAAGTCTTAATAATACAATAGATGTTATACAAATACAAGTCATATTATTATATAAATTTCACAAAAATACAAACAAAGGGTTCACATAAAGTAGAGATAAGTTACAAATAAATCCACCCATTATATACAATAGATAAATTATGACTTACTTGTAAACATAAGAAATTCATCAACAGAGTAAAAGGAGTGTGTAATTAAGTATCTTTTTAATGCTGGTTTAAATTGTGACTTTTTATTTACAAGACTTGAGAGATTTGATGGTAGACTGTTGAAAATTTTGATCCCTGCATAATATGCACTCTTCTGAAAACATGAGAGGTTGGAAATTGGTCTATGAAGCTGATTTTTATTCCTTGTGTTGACTCAGGAGGGACAGGAAGAGATGGAGGGATTTTACCAAGTGGACCCAGCCCCAGGCTGGAAACAGCAATGGATGATGATGATGACATCCAAAACCTGCTGGAAAAAATTAAAGTTTAACTGGTTTTATACATAACATATTTAAATAAAAGCTTGGACTTTTGGGAATATGTGGGATGATGTATCCTCTTCCACGCACTTCTTGTTTACTCACAGAAGTTTAAAAAGTGATGGTAGTACAATTATTTTTCAGAAATCATACACTTTTAAAAGTTCAAGAGACATTTAAATGCCCAATGGTTATCATACAGGCAGAGTGGGGTTTTTAATTGGCCAAGACTTTAAGGGTTATTGAAAATGTATCATTTGGTTTACATGTTACTGGGGTAACACATCATTTCTCATAAAATAAAATAGGCTAAATTAGGTTTTGTATCAGGTATTGTGAAAACTGGCTGCTTCACTTGGGAGATGTTTGAGAAGCACAAGCATGATCACCTAAAAAAATATTCTCTATCTTTTGTTGGTTCAGTTTGTTTGTCAACGAGAATGGAGAGGTGTATGCATGTGGGTGTGGAGCTGATGGACAGACTGGTCTGGGTCACTTCATTTCTGAGTGGCAGCCATGCAGAGTGTTGGGTGATATTGAGGGAGAGAACATTGTCAAGGTTTCTAGCACTGCCGACTGTGTTCTTGCTATCAATGGTGAGTATTCCTTTATTGTAATTTTCACAAAAGCATTTATAGATACTTCAGGTGAATGTAAGCTGTGTGCACATGAATAGAAGAAGCTGTGTGAAACATCAGGTGCTGTAAGGTAGCAACTGAGTTACAATGCTTAGTGTGTATGCATCTTCCATATTTCTGAATTGATCTTAATGGCATTTGGTATAGGAGGAGGGGAGGGTCTGCACTAAAAGCAGAGTGAATTTAATTTTGGACTATATTTGTTAAATACAACTTCCACTTTGTATGAATCTGCAGTAAATCTTTTATGATTTTTCTCAAAAAGAGGTTATACAAAAAATTGATACGTGATATAAAATAAAGATCTCATTAACATCTACAGCTATGATTTGAAACATTTTTCCACATGTCAAATATTAAGTGAAATACAATGAAAAATATTTTCTGACTGCATGTGCATATGTATAGTATAATTAGCTTTGTAGGAAAGAAACATTAATACTAATGAGAATATTGCAAAGAGTGTGTTTAGAATGTACTAAATGGTGTTTCAGCCTTGTTAGAAGTAAAAACTGATGGAATGTATTATAATCAAATACAGGTAAAAGTAAAGTAAAGTTTGTCCCACTATACGCCATGTAGGCGTTTGGGGTGAGAGGAGGTATAGCTCCTCTCTTCCTTGACCTCGGCACTAGATGGGGGTGAGTGGTCAGCATCACGCCCCGGCCGGCTTTACCCCCGGGAAAGGACCCCGGTACCCATTGTAGAGGAGGCTGGGTGGGCCCCAGAGCCGGTCTGGACGCAGAGGCTAGAGGAAAAATCCTCTGCCCCCGTCGGGGATTGAACCCCGGTCGTCCAGCCCGTAGCTAGTCACTATACTGACTGAGCTATCCCGGCTCATAATCAAATACAGGTATTATGGGTAAATGTTTCTTTGTGTCTCAAGTCCCAATTTATTGTTTGTGATGACCTTGGTTTCTGGCCACCTAGGCTGGGGCATAGAAGTCTTGTCTCATGTAGAGGCACCCATAGGGTAAATTCTCTTAGTTGCAGTGGTAGAGTGATCATGAGAATATGGTTGGTAGAGGAGACCTACAGTTTAACATGGATTCTGATTTGCAAAATTTTGTGCCTATTTTCACCATTTTAATTTTAGCACAATTCATTTTAATACATTACATTTGCTGAAGTCTTAAATAATGATGCATAATCATAACATATAACAATTTCAGATAAGGGTGAAGTGTTTGGTTGGGGCAACTCAGAATACAGCCAGCTACTTCATGAGGAAATACAGCAGATAAATACAGCCAGATACTTGAAAAAATGCCAGGGTCTTGGCAAAATTATTGATGTAGCAGCAGGAGGATCTTTCTGCATTGCAGTGAATGGTAGGTTTGATTTATAAACTCAAATCTGATTATAAATAAGCAAACAAACAACTATTAACACTATAAAAAAGACACTATTGCTATATGCAGTTCAACCTCAAGAGGTCATCATCAGTGGCATCAGGGAAATAAATTCATTTAATTAAATGGCTCAAACTTGATTTAGAAAATAAATAATGAATAGGACATTTGACGAAAAGTATTTTAAGCGACACTGCACCAGATGTTGTTATTCATAGGAATAGACTCTGCACTTTGCTATTTATCTGGTGGTCCGGTGGCCGTAGCTGGTTTGCGGCGAGCTGTAGTTGCGTCATCCGTACCTGATTCTTGTTGCAAATAAATGCTACCTGAACTAATGCTTTCTACTGCTACATATGTATTATTAAGAGATGATTAATTAATATCTTACAGAGGACACAATGTAACGATGGGTAGGTTTTGTCTGTGTAGATGGGTTACCAGGCAGTCATGTACTTTGCAGTGGTGTTAATTACTTTAAACTTTGATTACAACTATTACACAGTGCTTAATGTAGCAGTGTTGAGTACCATCTTCAGGTGATTTTGTATCCATTTTTATTCCTCATTGTCTTGGTTCAGCATGCTACCTCTCTTATAATTAATGCAAGTTAGGAGTAGTGGGGAGAGAGATAATTACAGCAATCTCAGAAATGGCTCATCATCCAAAAATCAGTACATGACATAGGTTAAACACTTCATTAAAACTGTTATTTGTAATGATTTTTGATATGGTGAATATTTTATGAAGTATGAGTAAATAAATTCTGGCTTTGTGCAGTGTGATAATTGTTGTAGGCTTTGCAGTCATAGAGTGTTTTGGAAGTTGCACGACAGAATTGTGGTCATATTGAGCATGCAATCCATAAAGGATAAATCTCCATGAATTATTCTTTGTGTTCATTGATATATATGTACCATTATATGAATATTAAATCCTTTATTTAAACTTTCAGTCGGGTACCATTTCTTGCACCACCCTGTATCTGCAAGAAATTATTATTAAGGCCAGTAGGGTATCACAAAAACACTTTCAACTCTTATTAGTATTACCTATGCTCTCATGCAAGGTAGTGAATTCAACAACCTACCTTATAGTGGTTAAGCCAGATGAATAACACAACTCAAGTTAAAATGAGCTACACATTGATCAGTGTTCTTTCTGTTCCTGTCAGATAATGGAGATGTGTTTGTATGGGGATATGGGATCCTGGGAAAAGGCCCCATAGTTAATCATGCCAAAGAACCTACACAGATACCAACTACGCTGTTTGGTCGGAATGAATTCCAACCTGACTTGCAGATTATTGCTGTGAGTGCAGGCATTGGCCATTTTGCTGCTGTCAGCAATAATGGTGACCTCTACATGTGGGGTCACAACAGAAGAGGGTGTTTGGGACTTGGAAATGTAAAAGACCAATTCTTCCCTTTGAAGGTAAAGGTGATTTAATTGTATTTAATTTCCAACCAAGACTTTTAGAAAATTAACTCATGGAGCATAGTCGTTTAGAAGCTGATAGTCACTCAGGCTTAATGTAACAAGAAGATTCTTTACCGTCTTCATAAAAGCCCACTGCTGCATCCTATTTTAAGATATGCTGATATTCATAATATCCTCCCACCTATGTACACATGGGTGGGAGGATACTATGTCTAAAGCGATCTCTTCCCTTCAGATTTTCAGACTAAAATTTTGTATTTATACAACTTTCTTTTGTGTTCTGATAATCAGATATGAACAATACTTTTTTTTCTGTATTTATTTTAGCAACAACCACCTTACTAACATGTAGTAGAGTTTCTCTGTTCTTGTTTATGGTATTTGTGTTTTTACCACAAATCTACATCATCAGCTAGGCCAGTGGTTAGTGTATCTCAATGACTTCTAGTATAAAGCATAGTTTGTTCTCTGTCATGCTTAATTATGAGAGAAGTCACCCTCGTGCTTACTGTGGGGAAAATTGGTCTATCTCTTAAGAGGTGCAAGCATGCACACATGCACTCACACTCACTTAGCAGAGTGCCCACAATGTTACTATGGGTAAGTTCCAGAAATGCCGAAATTTTCTTTCTGGCATGTTGTACGACCAATCATCCAACACACAGGCCTGTCAGTGAATTCTTCTCACTATTTGTTTTGGTGATAAATGAACATGTTATAAGTTATAAAATACAGTGAAACCTCTATCCATCGTTCCCGGAACTATCGTTTTCCCGGATGCATCGTCCGTTTTGTTCGGTCCCGAATACATCCCATATAAAATAATGTTACATTTTCCCGCTTCTATCGTTCCTCGAACTATCGTTTTATCGCATCGATCGTTCAAAAATCTTAGTCCCGGCCCACAATTTTCCCGCAATGATCGTTTCTGAGAATTTAAAATGCTGGGTTTTGAGATAAATTAATACCGAAAGACGCACAATGTTTTTGGAATACACAGTAGTGGTAACCTGTTATGTCGCCCAACCAGCACATTCTTTTGGAATGAGGGTCAGCGGTGCAGGGGTGATAGTTGGAGTGAATGGCGGTGCTCATTGTCAGAAATTTTACGATTTTAATTAGGGTGCACTCATATTTCGTTCCAGCGATGCCAGATGGCATGTGCAGTGTGAATTTCTTCACAAATGCTTTTATTACAAGTACAAAGGAAAGGCTGGCGGCACTTTTCATTCTTCTGGTTCATCTTGTTTCCAGCGGTTCAGGGTCTTCTACAGCTATGTTTCGTTGAGTTCGGCAGTAATAGTATTTCCATTCTTCCTGTTATTGTCCGCAAAGGGGGTTGGAGTGGTGAGGAAGACGAAGACGACGAATGCGAGCCCGAAGCTTTGCCGAGTTTTGCCTAAGCACACACTGCATTGGCGAAAGTGAAGTCGTTCTTTTATGCGCTTAATATTAGTGAACGTGACGAGGAAAACATTTTGAACGTGGAAAGTGCTCTGTTTGGTCTAAAACGTAAAGTTTCGACAAACCAGTTGTCCATTAAAGACTTTTTTGGTAAAAAGAAGTAACTTTGAAAGAGAAACATTGTTTTTTTAAAAAAATTTAATGCTTTCCCGCATCTATCGTTTTCCCGCATTCATCGTTTTTATTTCCCACCCCCGCCGAAAACGATGCATCGAGGTTTCACTGTATATGGGTACTTGATTTTGATATGTTTGGCAGAATTTGACTGTTGATGTTTGAAATTGGTGTCAGTGACATCACAGTTGGCTGGGTCAATTACATGTGTGTCGGCAGGTTGGATGATGCAGTGATGACATTGCAAAGGTTCCCCTACATTGCATGGCTGGGAATTGCACATCCATTAATATTCACGTGCAAAAGCACATATAGGTCTTTATGTAGTGCCTGTTGTTGCTGTCTTATTTCTGCCAAAATTAGGATGTGAACAAATTTTTGTAACATTTCCAATCCAACACTTCTCAAGTTGTTACATGCAGACAGACAGACTGGTGAGGGTAGTAGGCCTTCTCTCTCTCTTATACAATATTAAGTTTTGAACCTGTCCATTAGCTGTATTTTAATTTTTTAACACTCTAATTGAAAAGGGTTTATCTGCTGTGCTCTCTTAAAATGTGTATGTTAATGCTTATATGAAACTCTGTTTTGAAATAATTTAAAAACTGAAAATAAGTTCTGTATTGTTTTCAGGTTGCAGTTGGAGCTATGGTGAAGAAAGTAAGTTGTGGTGTGGATCACTCTGTAGCACTTTGTCTGCCATTTATCTAAAGTTTACTAGAATGAATTTTATGTAAACAGTTATCACAGTGAACACTTCAAAAATATCCAATTATAATTAATAATTATTAATCTCTATCAGAACACAGAAAATCCTGTTAGGGTAGCTATTGATGGTGATCATAGCAATGCTAAATATCCCTACTTTAGTTTCAAGAGTTGTTTCCATCGTACAGCAAATGGATGCATAGATAAATGTGATGTTACAAAGTTATGATTGCTGATGCACATATTGAATATAGAGCAGAAATTTTGTTGTAGGTTGCTTCATATTGTGATAAATCTCCTTTAAATAGACAAATAAAACATGTTCTGTATTGCAAGCCCAAAGTCTTTCTGAAAGTTCATGACTGATTCATTGGTTATTTAAGGATGCTTTTTCAACTACAATGATGTTGGTCTTCTGGGCTGGAATGTCCCTTGGACTTGTAGGTGGACACAAATGTTTTGGAGAAACATTCTTTGAAACGAACTGATCATGGAGTATTTTAAGATACTGTCCCAGTATTTACCTACCAAACCTCTCAAGTCAGTGTAGCTGGCTGCCATACTGAGAAACAAACCAGGACCTCCAAAATATGAAGCACTCTTCACCAGTATCCAGTTGTGTAAACATTCGTGTTGACATCACAATTCCAATTTCATGAAAGAATTAATTAATTACATAAATCAATGATGCTATATCAGTATAAGAGCACCTGCAAGTTAAAGTTTTCCCTCTGCTTAAGTAAGCACCATGCCATTCAGGCATAGGTGTGAGTAGATTATGTTTTAGATACAATGGATTCCTCACAAGTAGGTTTGCAAGGGATTATGAAATACAAACTTCTTAAGCAGGGAAAAAAAAGGGCAGGCTTCAGAATATTTAAAAACTTAATTAGAGTATATCCCTTGCAAAAAATAATGGAAGATACATTGCAGTGCATGAATAAATGGCCAGAAACACACTAAATACACAGACTTTCTAATATACATGAAATGTTCTTCGTTATTTTCTGAGTAGTGGAAATATTGTTCATTCTGTATCAAAGTACCTCATTCTTTTGTGGAAAAATATTTCACTACAGCTGAATTTCAGTGTAATGCAGCTGCTGTAATGCCGTAAAGTACCTGCTCAAAATAAATTGTTCAGATGTTTAAGGTGATTCTTCAATGGGGCATAATCGAATTAATTTCAATAAAATTATAGTGCTTATTTGATAAAATGCATTTCTATAGTTTTGAATACTCACTCCATGGGAAGGAAATTCTTTGAAAAGTCGATTTTATACTTTTGGCTTGTCAAAGAATAGCCCAATTTCTTTGTAGTAGTTCTTTACGTCGCTGTTCAGAGGCCAACTGTTCTTGGTCAGTCAACTTTCTACGTCCAACTAAACCCTTACAAATCTTCGTCTTAAAATCGATCATAAAGTCAGTTTTTGGAATCATAATATATCGAATGAGTATTATGACTTGAATGAGTATTATTATTAGTATCAGATTACCTTGTTGGTGTTGGTAACGTCTTCCTTCACTTTTCTTCATTTCTTAAATAGTTCTGTTCGGAGGCGATGTGCTGCTTCTGGAGCAGTGATTATGCGACTGTCTTGGTAGTTGGTAATCTCGTCGTTGTGAAGCGTCATTTGTTTGATGACGTCATTGTTTGGCGTCTGATTGTGTGTTTACCATCTCTTCGTGGAAACCATGACTTCTGTTTCTTGAAGTTCGTCTTTTGTTCGTATTCAACAGTGGACGTTCCTTTTTCTTCATCATCATTTCTGCTCTCCACGTATAGTGCTTTGGAATTTCGAAATAATAATACTTTCGTGCGTTTGGATCGCGTTTGTTCAATTCGAAATATTCAAGGAGCATTGTTGAACCGTCAATTGCTTTTCGAATGACTTCGTATGTTGCTTCGACGGTTTGTTCGTTCGGCAAATGCACAGGCAGACGTATGATTGCATGACTGCGTCTGTGCATTTCATTTTCAAGAATGCGATGTTCTGCTTCTGGAGCAGTGATCATGCGACTGTCTTGGTAGTTGGTGATCTTGTCGTAGTAAAGCTCGTCTCCTTCGATGATTGTATAGTTTGTCAAATCACCACCTTTAAAAGCATATTTGAACAGGTACTTTACTGAAGTAATCGATGATACAGATCAGAAATCAATATAAAATTCTCAGTGTGCTGCCTTCATAATGACGTTTTTGTAAATGAAGTTCATGAAGCAAAACATTTAATCTTCCCCTAATACCATGAAGACGGTTTCATAACTCGAAACATGTCGTCACAAGTGGATTTATTTAACACAAGACGCAAAGAGAAACTGCTGTGTGTTGATGGATGGTAATATTTTAGATAAAATTAAACGTCTGTAAAATAATTAATTTCAATAGGACTTCTTGAGCAGGAAATAACGAGGAGAAATCATTTGTCCTTCTTTGCTGCAAACAATATTCTCCTTTATTTTTTTCTGTAGCTCCAACATCAATTCCCAGATTTCTACATTATTTTAGTAAGGAAAGTAATTAAAATTAATGTGTTTGTCATGGTTGTAATCAACTGCAAACTACTGATTTTCCCAATTCAACGTTTTTTTACGTCTCTCCTCCATTAATTTGTCTTTTTGTTTGTAGGCGTAATCGCTTGCATTTGGCAGGTTCTTGATGACACAAGTCGACATTCGGAATCTATAAAAATTCATGTCTGCTGCCAGGTACCTGCAATTTTAAATATTAAAAGTGAAAACAAACCCTCTTTCATCATCCATCAGTATTATCTACACTCAAGACAATTTTTATCACATTTCACTGACACAGTTACAGAAAATATGTAGCTCTGCATGAGATGATGTAACTCACGAAGGAATGCCTCTTCTACCATAAATAATTTATTTAATATAAATTTAATAGAAATGTAATTTGAATGTCGGTGCATTTATGTAAAGAAATTAACCATTTTTTTAATATATATATATATATATATATGTATGTATGTATGTATACTTTTAGGTGTAGAATAAGTATAAAAGAATTATCTCTGTGAGTCGTAAAATGTGTTGACCTAAAAATATCCGTCTGATGGGCTGGCTCTGTCTTTGGGTAGAATGGAAAACTGCTTGAAGCTAAGGGCCCAGGTTTGCACCGAAATGTCGTTGCTTATAATTTGTTTCCAGACAAACTTAACAAAAATTCACCCAATCGGAATTCAATGCACGATTGCCACATCATATTTCAGAACAGTTCCCACGTGATCTTTCTTTCACTCATGCACGTAGAACCCCGGCCAACGCCCTCTTATAACGTAATACATCAAAGTGGAGGGAGAAGTTATGACTATTTTAAAACGCTGTCAAATGACTGTTCTGCGATAGCTACGTTTGCTACCCTACATTAAGCCATTACCTTCGGTCTAAATAATAAATTTAATCACACACTTTCTTTGGAGAGATAAGCGTGTCTTGTTTGAGACATGCGCCCATGACAATATTTCCCTCTTTTAGCAATACATTTTCAGGAAAGTTTTTGTCCCACCAAAAATAGTTCTGGAGAGGTTCTGCTTGACGTAAAACAGACAAACCAAAATCAAATGAATTTCTTTGGGATTTCTGGCTCTTGAACAGTCGAGTATGAAGAAATCTGTCTTCTGGGATGTTTTTGGAGCTCCTTACCAACTCCATCGACAGATGGCAGGAGACTGCATGGTCAAACACGCCAAGAGACAGTCATTTTAAAATAAACTTCCATCAAGAATGGGAACATGAGACGGCAGGCGTCGTTAAACCTGAAACTGGCCTAACATTTACATGAAAGCCGAAGGTTATGGCGATGCTGATGTGCTGCACTCCAGAAACTTCCTGCCCAAGAGAGTGCCACTGATCAAAGAAACTTAGTCAAAGAGCTTCTTATTAATGCAGTTACACTTTACGTCTGATTAGCATTGCCTAGTCATTCGCCCTCTGCTTTAACGACACAGCTTGACCGTAACATCGCCCTGCCTGCTTTCATTCTACCCCCTTCCTCTCACCCATTTTTCGCTCGTTGTATTCAAGGCCCTGAGTAAGCAGTAATGACCTCGGTCAGTTTCTACGACACTACACGGTGTAGCATCCGCAAAATCGCGGATACCTCGACCCGAAATGATTCACTTCCTAGTGCTTTTCGAAAGTAACAGTTTGTGATTATACAGTCCTGAACAATCAAACAAAGAAACAAACAAACCATTTATCTTCCTTGTCATTGTAACATTTGACACAGAAGTCGGCTTCCCCCTTGCAACCTCCACCGATGACAAAGATCGTGTCGTCGATCACTTCTGCGTTGCAGTAATCTGCATAGAAGTTCATGCCAGCGATCATGGTCCACGTGTCTTTTGCAGGGTCATACTTTTCGGCACTGAGCTCGTCTGATGTCTCGTCGTCTCCTCCTGCACACACACACACACAATCATACATTCCGTAACAGGTCACAGGAACTTATTCTAACCCCATTCAGCGGGGCCCTTCTTGATATTTATTACTCTGTCACCTGGCCACAAAATGTTTGAACTTCATGCAGCCACAAGATTCATTACCTTATTCACAAAAGACGGTAGTTGAACCCTTCTCACATACTCTAGATCCTTAAAACATTTTAATATTATCCTTCCTTTTAAGGCTATGTATCACAAGTGGTATCTTATCTTCAACATTACCAATTATAACTTTCTAGATGTTTGTATTTCTCGTAATTTCAATGCTTCACACTCCATCCGTCTTATCCAACGGACTTTACGCTCTTAAAATTTTTCGTAAACGGAAGGAATGAATTACATGCAAGGAAGAAAATTCATTCCCTTTTGCAGTGTTAATATTAGTAGGAGGAACGAAATTAAGGATGAAATAGCTACAATATTATTTGCGCCTGACATCTGTTTTCTGCTTCATGAAACTGTGTGCAAAAATAGCGTCCAAGAATTGACAGAAGATGCACTGTTCAAAACGGCGTTACACAAACAAGTGACGAAAAAAAAGTCTGCGAAGGGACTGCTTTAAACCATCGGCTTTTTGGGGATAACTGCACGGCAAAGTGATATTTCCTTGCTACAAGAACAAAATATTTGCCTTTGAAACTGGGACTGTGTGACAAATGGGGAGTACGTTACTTGAGATACCACAAGAGATTATCTGTTGTTAGTTAGTTAGTTAAGTGTTCTTTTTGAAGAATGTAATCGAAACCACGAATCGGGGTTAAAATTACTGATAATACTGTAATGATAGGAGAAAAATGCTGTTCATAAAATCTAAGTCACTCAAAGCAAACCAGGAAAACATTTCACAATAGCAAGTTCTGTAAGAAAGATAGAGGAGCATCACTCAGAATGTCCAGAGTTCTCACCTAGGGCGTACAGACAGCCGTTGAACGCGACGCAAGAAAAATCGGAACGCCCAGAATGCATTGGTGCAACGAACGTCCACTGGTCGGTGTCCGGGTCGTAAACTTCCACCGATTTTAGATTATTGTTTTCATTATATCCACCAGCGACGTATATTTTATCTGTAAAAACAAATTAGCTATATGACACAAACTGTACACATATTTGGTGTACGCAGAGGCACTAAAGTGGTCCATGCAAGGCACAAACCTGGGACAATCCGTACTTAAATTTGTAAATCTATTAATGATATTGTATTAAATGTCCCCCTTCGTGTCACAGAAACAACACAGACACGGCTGCCTCTGCTCACCTGTTTCTTTTTTTCGAATGCAGACAATCAGCGTGTCAAAGGAAACGAGTTTAACTGATAAAATTTAATATAAACAGTATAAAGTGCATAATTAATGCATAACGGAAATGATGGTAAGTTACATCTTCTGCCTAACGAATTTTATTAAATTTGGTGTCACAGATGTAAGGCATGAGCTGCCAAGCGGTGCTCTACATTTATAATATAATGTGCTATTAACATGAGATTATTAACTGTCTCAAAATCATATTACATCTGTATTAAATGAGAGCCAGTTTGATAGTTTGATTGTTGTTTGCATTCACTCCTAGTGTACACTACAAAGACAGAAGACGATGCCCAGGGGCAGCTTACAAGGGCAGAAGAAACCATCACGCACTCAGAACTTCAAGCAGTTGCAGTCTGTGAAATAACGTAGTATGTAGCACGGATAAAAGAAAGAGATAATAGAAGGATATGGGACAATGGAGTGAGGGAATCTAACATCAAGAACGAAGAGGAATGCCTCAATGACGAAGGCATAAAGTTCGCCTGAAACGTCGGCAGAAATCAAACGACAGCCATCTTCGTACTCGGCACCGCGAGGACTCAAATCTTGCGATTCCTTCAACCGCTCTTGCGTTCTTACACGCGTAAAGACAGACAGACAGACGCCTCGACTTCTGCACTAATTCACACATTTCTGTTTCACAGCTTTTACGAACCATTCAGCACAGCCGCACTTGCACCGAGTCGTCTTTTTTTCATGGGAGCGATCCTTGACCACTGGTTCGTTTTGCAGTCGTATCTTTCCGCCTTTCTGAGACACCGACGACCGTCGAAGCCGCCCATGGCGTACACTGCACCTCGCAGAACAGCCACCACTAAACTGCCTCTGAAACGAAAAAAGTACACGCTCCGCTATGCTCACTTATTGCTGATGGAGATGCATTTCCTCTCGCAGAACGCAGTTGTTCGCTCGTCATTGTTAAATCACAATCCAAATGAATTAACAAGCAAATAGTATTCTTAAAACCAACATTGTCGCAAAAGTCCTCCTGTATGTGAGTGGTACAATTTTTCATCCCCTGCCCACATTTATATCTTGACTAACGGAGCGACTATCAGCTTTTTAAGAAGGACTTTGTTCCAAGGAGTTCCTTAGTTACCAAGCTGCATCTTACCTGCGGTCATGCATAGGCGCCACCTCGCGGCATGTCTTCGTGACTGCGTCGAAGCAGCTACATGAGCTTAACTCTTCCACGCCGTCGGCACCACCGACGACGTAAATGTCGAAACCGACTACTGCCGTGCCATGGTATGATCTCGGGCCGATCGAGTCAACCCCCTCCACCTGCAGGAACGAGAGGCTTTATGTTTATTTGGGTCATTTGGCCTATTAAAGTGAAGTCCTTACGTTAGAGTCCAAGCGACCGACCACCGGAGCAGAGGTGCAACCTCCAACAGTGGACCGAAATTGCTACACCGTGGCGGGTGGCACTCGACAAAGACCGTGAGAAATTAACTTGGAGCAATGGTGGAATTATGAGAGACGGGGGAATCAGGAAGACGCGAAGAGAAGCTCAAAGATTACCAGTGCTCTCGTCAAGTACGACAGACAAATGTAAGATTTCTGAACAACAGCTGACATTTCATGTTCGTACGATATTAAAGACAGATGTTGGTGTTTTGGGTTTCATCGACGCAAAGCTGGAGGCAGTACGTCCCCCACCGCACCCCAAACAGTGTGTCAGCTTTCTAATTCACGGGGTGTTACCACGCAGATGGCCAACATCGATATTATTCGCTACTTCATTTATTACGTTGACGATTAACGATGACTTCATTTCATGCCTAAAATCAGCAGACAGGTTTCCATGACAGTTGATTCAGGACGCTTATTGTAAATGGTATATAAGGCAAACTTCACATCCTTCGTCGATTCCTATTAGAACTCACATTGTACATGAGACTCAGCATGTGTGTAATTTATGTATTTATTCTTTTTAATTCAGTCTTTGGAGGTTCTTTCAAAAAAGGGTTCACTGCAATGGAAATAAACGAACACGAAATAAAGAGGCAACGAGGTGCTCGTGATTAAACTTAAATAAACAATTACTTAGTAAAATTAAGCAAAAAGGAGGAAAAGTAGTTTTTCTCGGAGGCGTCATTTAACGAGGCACGGTAAGAGTAGAAATGCGTGCAACTCACCACACTCCACCGGTCTGCTCGTGCGTCGTACGCTTCGATCACATCTGTCGGGTCATCGTCAGCATACCCACCAACAGCAAACAAAATGTCCTGTGGGATTCGCGGGTAGGCGAACTTTGGTGTCACAAATTCCTTCGTCATCATTTCTGAGAAGTGCAGAAACGAGAGCGCCTCCGAGATGATGGGTAAGCACGCCATATTTTCCGTCACGTACGGGTTATTTGATACCTGTTGAACAGTTCAATGTGGACCTTATAAACATTAGGAAGGGATGCCATGTTCCATTGCAGAGGAGATAAGAAATTCACACATAATTTGGTTGGGAACTCACCGAAATAGACTATGGTATATACAGGTAAATATGTTTTTTGGTTTGTGTAACGACGCTCTTAACAAATGCACAGGTTGTGGAGAGAAGCGAAATCAAGGATGAATCGATCATAGAGAAATGTAGCAAACTGCTGCATGTTGATGATTGTGTTGAAGGCCCGGCAACACAAGAGCGTGTGATTATGGGCTCGATGTCTATTAAGAGCCATTGCATGTTTCGACCTTAATTGGTCATCATCAGGTGGTTCTCCTTAATTGTTCGAAACTAGTAGATAGGAATTCTAAATTGTAAAGACATTTGAAGCTGATAACATTTTCATGAATCCGTTTGATTGTTTCACACGTATTCGTAAGAGGTGAGTGGCTGAAAGCACAGGGCATTTGACCTAGAGTAGAAACATATTTTCTCTGGAGTTAAAGCGCGTGATGAAATGGACCAAGAAATATCATAAGTTGTATGGCTGCTTCGTGAGATGACGGTTAAAATATTAGAATGTTCACGCTGTGTATGATTTTGAAGTCCCTCAGGTAATTTACTCTTTGATGTAGAACGAGAGCTATCTTGCTGCACATTTCGGATATCTGTTGTCCCTATCTGGTCAATCAGCTGAAGATTATCATGCTAAGTGATGCGTGAAATTATTATAGCAGCTAAGACAAGCTTCTTATTTTGGAGGATTTTCCTTTTCAAGCTGAGTGGATGTTTGAATGTAGTTAACGGTGGGATGCTGTAGTTGAACTGAAACACGTAATGGATCTTAATAAAGGCTGAGACTGTAATAAAAGATTATAGCGCAGACGGACTGTAAAACTTACAGACAATGAATAAAAGACGATTGTTAACTCCAACCACATATCTGCATAAAGGACGAATCGAATATTCGTTTTGAAAATACGCAAACATTTGCGAGCGTGTTACCAGCGGCATCCCTAAGGTAGTTATTGTAACCATGGTAACTAAGGGAATCTGGGGATTTCTTACGCAGCAAATTTTGCACGGTATAAGACATTAAAATCATTCTATACTTTTCAAATTGTAAATGTAAGATTTTAACCAGAATTGGAATACGCCAACAGATTCTGTTAAAGCTCATCAGTATTAAATCTAATGAACATCTGGTTAGACGTTCTCGAGCTGGAACTGCGGACAGACAGACGGGCTTACGCGTGACGAAGAAAAAGACTCACGATTTGCATTAATTAGTTACGAACATGTGTGAATATGTAATTTAAAATGCGGGCTTCACTTTCCAAAAATATCCTCGATTTTGGGGGCATACTGACCTTCTCCTTGAAAAACTTTGCGTCAAGTAGTCCCAATCTGACACCCTTCAAAAATCCCGCGATGTGACCTTTCCTGTTGTTGGGGTCGTGGTTGATCCACTGGAGAACGCACTCCCACACAACTCTCTCGTCCTTCACGTTCAGCTCCCTGGACCCGATTATCGCATGCAGATCCTCTGCAGACAGTTCCATCAGTTCTTCGTTCTGCTGAGACACTTCCACGAAGTGGCGCAGAACGAAGCGGAAAGCGCGAGTCTCGAGGTCGACGCAGAAGTGAGACCTACGACAGCGAGGGTAAGAGCCGACTCAGAATCGATCTCCTTCGAACTCTGACACATTGAAACTGCAGCAAGAACTGGATTCTCAAGCATTTGCACACCACAGTATTTCGCCCCAAGGTTTTACCTTAGCCGTGTGAATCCCGAATAAGTGACACTGAGAGCAGACACGTGGATAGGCAACGATGAGGGACGTTCCATTTTACCGGCGCAAAATAGAAAATTTTCGGCTCTGGAGGTTCCCAGGCAAAGCTCGCTCGTCCTCGTGATAAAGTTATAGGTTGAAACAAGGGCATGGCGTACGCAAGTGAAGAAGGCAATGAGATGAGAAGTGTAGAATTTTGAATTCTGGCGAAACGACATTGTGTTAACTGAGTGTGTTAATCCAGTGTAACCGACCTATATGGGGGAATCGGATAAGCCGATAAGTCGGATGAGTGAGGGGAAGGGGAACGTGGTCATGGATATGGAATAAATAAGTAGAGACTCAATACAGACTTTCCTTGGCGGCGGATGATGCGGGCATTTCGCACGCACAAGTTGACGTCAAAAGAGTCACTCGTGAGCGCTGTTCGAGGGAGTCCCTGTATTAAAACAGTTAATTTATCTGTAATTCTGTCCATCGCATGAAGTGGAGGTTCCGTTGTGCTTCTCTCGATGTAAGTTGATTCTCTTGCTATGTTGTCGTGAAGAAGAATTAGGGGTTCAGCTTTTACGTCTTTGCCCGATAATAACCAATTCTTTAAATGTCCACAAGAGTTCATAATAATCAGCAAAATCTGGGTGTGAGGTTAGATCAATGAACTGTATCGCGTGGACATCGCTTTAAACACTCTCGTCGGTAGAAACCGATCACAACCGATCTGGTTGAAATTCGGTCGCTTAATGCGGGAATCGGATAATCGAGGCTCGGTTAAAAGAGGTTTTGCTGTATGCAGAAAATATGGGGCTGAATGTTCACTTTCATATTGTGAGGATTATGAAAGAAGCAAGGAATTCCGCAGAGAAATAAAGAAAGAAAGAAAAAAAGGAATTGGAGAGGAAGACAGATTTAATTATGACCCTGCAATAGGTCGTGATTAACGTTCTACATGGTGAAATTAGTCATCTGCTGGTCATAACGACGATCAAAACATGTACAGGTAAATCAGAACATTTAAATTACAAGGACATTAATAACAGCCCTGACCTACAACGCTTTATAATTTGCCCAGTCCTCAGTCAGAGGGTTTAATCTCCGACCCGGCAGTCGGCTGCTCTCTAGTGCAAAGCTGCTTCGCCGCAGCGACGAAGGCTGGCGTCACAGCAAATGACAAATGAACATTAATTACCTTGCGAAGTGCATGATGTCGATACAGTTGCCGACGTCCATCGCGTCCTTCAGGAAGTCGCAGCAGAGTTCTTTAACGCCTGGTATACACAAGTAGTCAGCCGTCACGAGCAGCTGACACGCGTTATCGGAGTGGATGTCCACCGCCCGAAAATAAACGTAATTCAGTATTTGGGTCATCACGTCTGAGCTGACCCCGTGGAGGATAGTATCAGTCTCCTCACTGGCGTGCAGCGTTGTCGTGAAAAGGTTCCTGAAACGTAACGAAGCAGTCGTCGATTTGGAGAAACGGCGAGCAGAAAATTACAAGTCATGCGGATAAACTTTATGATTTTATAACTCACGTAGCCAAATAACAGTATCCTTTCGTCAATGTTGTGGATGAATTTGAATACTTCAAAAACTCCCAGAATGTGTACTAATGGGACCAGATTAACTCCGAGGGTGTGAAGAGCTTGCGTAGGCTTAACAGAATATAACTTACAAATCGGACAGCAAGCACCTCGTTTCTTATATAACCTTGACTCCTTCAAGAGATATCTGAGGTTATAATAACTACTACAGAAATTTTAAAGCCAACCAGCAAATTAAGACAAATATTTCAACATACATCACGAGCTGTACATTCCACTGAATCGTAATATGAAATCTATTTGTTCTGCTAACACATTCTCCCGACAATAAACAACTTAAGAGAAAAGACGATGTTTCTACATGGCCTTTAAAAAGCGATTACCAACCAGGAAACAATTTTATATGACAAATTAAGTGTTTTGCAGTGCAACATTTGATTGTCGGAAAATTGAAAGAGGGGCACAGCTTGTAACAAGACATGAGAAACGTCTGTTGGAAAACAGAAACAATGGTTCACGGTTATAATTCATTTCTCATTTCAAGAACGCACAGCATCTTTATTTAATACACAAGCAGATTAACGTATGCACAAATTCTCGAACGATTCTCTCCTACCAATGAAACATTTCTCACGAAGTTCTTTGTTACAGTTTATTATATTTCAGACAGAGCAGCTTTCAATGTTACGGGCAATGGAGTGACAAAGTTGCATTACCAACTTGCTTCTGGACTTAGTCGGTCGTCTTTATGTATTAAAACCAAGACTTTTGGAAATGGATTCTAATTCTCCCTCCAGATTGATTGACTGTCACCTTGGTACAACCGTACTTAAAAATTAAAACAAAATACCACCTACGTCTTCTGGGAAATTGCGTCGTGTTGTCTCGTAGAAATTATCGGACGTTTCAGAGGTTCTTACTGCCTCCATCATCAAGGAAAGAAGGCAGTAAGTACGTCTGAAATGTCACTCAGTTTCTACGGCGCAACGACCAGAAGACATTAATTAGTCTTCTTCCTCACCGCCGTGATATTTCATGAAAATGAGAAAATAATAAAAGAAAATTGCCATATAAAATTCAGGTTTCTGCAACAGAAGGGGTATAACATTTTACATATGAATTGAAGTCCATTATGTCCTTAATTCACATGTTAATCAACCATGTCAGCAAATAAGCAAACCTGAAATATTCGCTGCGCATCGACAGAATCACTCTGTGGACTGGAAAGACGCCGCCGTCCTCCAACCTCAACACCGCGTCACACAAGAGGTTCTCCTCTCTCAGCTCTTTCAGGGGGACTGATGCTTCGGTGCACGTGTACCTGTCGTCATCTTGAGAACGGCTGCAACTTTGGTTTGACTCCTTGTCCTGAAAAACAGTCCATCGCTGTTACAGGATTTTCTTCATACTGACGCGTGTGCACATCAACTGAGAGTGACTGAGAAGAATATCTGGTCCTGCGAGAGAGTTACTGACAAGGGAATGGAGAAATTTGCGTAATATGAAGCTTTATAGATCTCTTCACTAATTAATAAATTGTAGGCTGTCAGATCAAGGGTGATGAGATGGGCGGGGCATGTAGTTCACATGGCAGAGACAAGAAGTGCGACTTTTTAATCGGAAGACCTGAAAAGAAAAGGTCACTTGAGAGTCCTATGCGTTGCTCGGATAATATTAAAATGGATCTTAGGAAGGTGGGAAATGAAGGTGTAGATTGACTGCATCTGCTTGTGGATGTGGACAGAGGCGGGGTCTTGTAAACATGAACATGAAATTTCATGTTTCATAAAAGGCGAGACATTTGAGAAATACCTGTTGGGATTCAACACAAAATGACAAAGCTGTAAGTGTGACATATAACTATCTAACCAACTAACTACCTAGACGGCTTACGGAACACGAAGTTCCAACACCGAACTAACAAAAGCCCTCCACCAGACCCTGCCCTGGGCCAACAAAATCCAGTCTCCTTCAACTCCTAACTCCGATAGATCCCGCCTGAGTTTATCCTCCCATCTACGTCTAGGTTTTTCAGCGGCCTCTTCTCCTCAGGCTTTCCAAAAATACCCGGTGCACACCTCTCGCCCCATCCATGCATGCCACATGCCCCGCCCATCTCACTCTTCTTGGCTTAATAACCCTGAAGATGTGACTGATAAAGGCAATATTAAGTGATGCCGCGTGTTTGTCATTATTCGCATCAAGTTAAATCTTCTTATATGTAAACTACGTAGACATTACTTATAAAATATCAATGTAATCTCTAAAGACTTAGATGCCTCTACTCTGGTGAACCGATCTTAAAAAAATACGACAAAATATGCCATAGAAATTATGTGACCTTTGATGCAGAACCAGACAGTTAACAAATAACTTTTGTAAAAAGAAGGCTACATCTTTTCATACGCATAAACATTTCGAGTTCTTCTCTCTCTCTGTAGAACTAAAAGTGCTTAAGAGCTTACATGATTAAGGACTTTCCTGCCTAAATTACACATTTATATACACTACAAGCACAAAATGTAATTTAAATAGCCCACTTTCTTTACTGAACCAGAAGCTTCATCATCGTGTTCAGAATGCCAGCCACCGGGGTCTATCCTGAGAAAGTTGCATCCAGTTCGCCCCATCGAGTCCCATCTCCCTAAGGTCCATCTTAATGTTATCCTCCCACCTACGCCGAGGTCTTCCCAGAGGTCTCCTTCCTTCAGGCCTCCCAACCAATAGCTTGCAAACAGCCCTCCCCTGCTCACCTCACCCTAACAACATCGGTGCTCATCATGCACTTTTCTCTATTATCTGTCTCACTCCCGTTTTGGGTCCAAATATCTTCCTCAACACTCTAATCTCAGAGACCCTCATTCTATGTTCCTCCGTGAAAGTGAAAGACCAAGTTTTGCACCCATACGTCACAACTGGCAAAATTACGCTTTGGTTCATGCTAATCTTAATTAAGACTTTCCTGTTCCTGGGGGCTGAAAAAAGATTAGTGTGATAAAAGTTTGCCATGACAGATTGCACAAACTTTCTAGTATTTGTAAACTATACAAAGAACGCCACCAGGTACTTTGCAATGTAAATATGCCAGAATGTGTAGCAAAGCCAACAAACTATAATTCCAAAAATACTGTTTACCATACTGGAGAACATTTATGTTCCAATTGCTCTCTTTGCTATTTTTCATATAAAACTGGCTGTGAAGTTCATTTATTGTAGACTCATGTTTGTATCAAAATTTGTAGTAGATGGTCACATTTCATTAAATGTGTTACCTAATAAAGTGTACACATTATGTCATGCCATGGAAACACTGCTAACATGACATTAAGGGACAACCCTCTACTGCTGTTTGTAGAAAGTGTCCTTCGTGAAGAGTGGAGTATGTAATGAATTCTTCATGATGAGATGTTCAACTGTTTGAGTATGTTCAATGCTCTCCATCACGTTATAGGATTATAGCAAATCAACCCAACGATAGAATTACATAAATGTACCTCCTGCATACGATTCTGTGTATTCATTCAGGGGGAGGTTTGTTGTGAAAAAAGTGACAACAAAGTCCTTATGCCATGACGGCGTATTTAAAGTCTTACCCCAAAAAGTAATATTCCTTTCCAAGGTTTTTGTTTTCCAGTGAACACATGTGGAAACTTTATGGGAACTTTCTTAGCTCCTTCCAGCCCAGCCACATCTGCTACCATTATGGCTTTCTCCAGCTCGGTCTCTAACTTCTTTTCGTAATTATTCCTGTAGAAAAAATCAATAAAGTTGTAAGAGAGAAAGAACATTTTTTTTCTATGACAAACACTTGTACAGAGGATCTTGTGTTCTGCTGACCAGGTTAGACTGGCTGTTCCAGAATCAAAATACCCGCACAAGTACAAATCTTATTCATAAATATTACAGTCTTGCATGCAGAAATATCAATAAACTGATAATTAAAACAAAAGTTTTCACCTACTTTGAACCACTTTCTCCAGTCTTCGGTGGTTTCTTCCCTTTACCCTTTGTTATGTATGCCTTCCATTTCTTTGCTCTATCCCAATAAACATTAAACTTGGTCCTGATGCCCTGGTTTGGTCTCGCCCTTTGAGCTTCATCTGCAACATTTACATAGGACCCCTTTATATTATTGTGTGCATCAGTTGTGAGTTTTGCCTTAAAGTCCTCCTAAGCCCTTATCGCTACGCCACAGTACAGTTAAAGTTGCCTCTGTGCATAAAGATCATGTCGTGCAAGCATACAGGGCCTTGGAGGTCGAGCTCCATATATTCTAGACCTGAACAGTAAACAGTGGTGAGTAGTCAGCTTTATGGTGCAGCCACTTTACTTCCAGGATCCAATGGACAGGTACTTGGGCAGATTTAGAGAGAGAGAGAAAAAAGTTCCAGCCCCTGCCAATTCTCTGCCTGCAATGTTATCAACCTGCACAATAGTCTTATTAAAAATTATTAAGTATTTACAATGTAACATGAAGTGACCCAAAGTTCAAACATAAACCAACTGTGCTGAAAAGGAAAATAAAAAGAACCATTGAGTAGAAGTGAGAGGAAGAGACAATGATGCTTTTACAAACCATATCCATCAATAATACTATTATAACAAAATCAAACTGAATCTAGCATAATGAAAACTGAATGTAAGAACTGTGATTACAAGATTCACAAAAAATTACATTATGGAATTCGGAAGAACCATAGTGAACAGCCGAAGTTAAAACATCCATTAATCACGACATTTTTTTATACCTATCACTATGGCCAAAAAGTATGAGTAACCAGTTCAGCTGGCTATAAAATATGCAGAACATAAAAGTATAGGGGAGGAGGACTTTGATACGTGCAGAATTTATTCTATTTATGCTATTCCTACAGTTCGCTACCATTAATCCCATCCAGTGGACTCAATATGAAGTCTCGTAATGTGCAGGAAGTACAAGACACTTTTCTACTCTCACATCTGACTGCTGATCAATCTCAGAATTCTGATCTACATTGGGTCCCATAAACTTCTTTTGGGTCTTAAAAATACTTGTACATTTTAAGACTGTCTCAAAACTTTATATTAATAAATTGCAAATTTGTCTCAACATACATTTCTCTTCAAGGTCATAGCTTTCTGCAGCATCTTCATACAGTTTTACTGTCTCCTTATGGTTTTTCTGTTTGGCTTCCTGGTTTGCCTCCCTTACACACCTACGTGCTTTCTGCAGAAAAAAGAAAGAGAAAGAATCTCTGGTAAACATTTTCCAAACTCACAGGAATTAACATACAAGAGAGACAATCTTTTTAGGTAAACAAGAGTTATACATATGATGCCCTTTTGTTACAGCGTTAGATCAACATATCAGATATACATGTGGCTTGGTAGTTCAGTTAAAATAGTACATGGCTGAAACTCTTGTTCTTTCACTATTAAAATTACAACACAGCCACACCCAACCAAGTTGGTTTGTAGTTAAAATGGTAGTATACCTTTTGTCAGCAATTAATCAAATACATCCTCTTATGCATAATTAACTTTTTAAAGACAGTTCTGATCCAATTATCATTTTGTCATCTAGGAGCTAAACAAAGAAGAAAGGTCAGATGAACTAGCTAAATGTACTTCCACTACAAAATTAATTTAACCCTTTCCATGCTACATGTAGCACTGTAAATAAAGTTGTGAGGACAGCTGGGAATAAGCTCATAACAAAGTGGTCATCAAGTGCCTCAAAAATGGCTTCAGCTAAGGTCCAATCCTTCGATTTCCACAAAGCATAGGGAATGTTTTAAGCTAAGTAGCCACCAGTTCCTCATGAAAACCCCTGCACTACAGAATGAACCGGTTCCACATTAATGTTAAATGAAAGTCATTTCGAAGTACAGTCACTCCATTCATAAACGTGTATATTGAATTTTATTTAACCTTTACCTAATAATCAAAAAAAAAAGTTACCTGCGTTGAAGTTCCTTCTGCCATTCCAACACAAGTAAGCGAGAAAGTTCTAAAAATATAAAGAAAGCAAAAATTAATTTATATTAGCATGTAAAATTGCCTGTTGTATTTCTTACTAAAATAAACCTTGGTAGTTATCAAACATGGCAGGACAGCAACACGAAATTAAAAGACATATTAAGATTGACTCTTGAGATGGAAAACCATGACTGATGTATAGCGCATAAATTCTAAACCCCAAACACTACATGAAGACAATTGGTCAGTTTCATATTTCATGTCACTTCCCAGCACTCTTTACCCCAGGACACAATTCTGAAGTCTTCTGGAGAACCCCATCAGAAGAACGACAGGTTCATGAAAAACGACCACGCGGCATGTTAAAATGAAAAACTCCACACAGTGAACTCGTGTTTATCCTCAGACACTGGAAACATTTTTCAATATCCATGTGAACAAGAGCAGTATTACCATTAGAACCACGAGTGTCATCAATCACAAGCAACGGCCATGACTGCACAAGGTAAAGATAACGCCTTACTCCAATGCTGACATACAGAATGGAACTTATCTGGGACCACCTTATAGAAAGTAAGTAACTTGGAAATGTGGGAAGGCACAAAACATAATAATTATAAAAAAGGCATTCCTCATGGAGGAATCTGACACAGGCTTATGGGCCAATCTAACTAACTAACTAACTAAATGGGTTACCGAACCCGAAGGTTCATCACCGAATTAACCAAAGCCCTCCACCGGACCCTGTCCTGGGCCAACAAAATCCAATCGCCTTCAACTCCTATCTCCCATAGATCCCGCCTGAGATTATCCTCCCATCTACGTCTAGGTCTCCCCGGAGGACTCTTCCCCTCAGGCTTCCTGACCAATACCCGGTGCACACCTCTTGTCCCATCCATGCGCGCTACATGCCCAGCCCATCTCATTCTTCTCGACTTAATCACCCTGACAATACTGGGGGAGGATGAGTACAAATTATTATGCAGTTTTCTCCATGCCCGGTCGTCTTCTCTCCTAGTTCCAAATATCCCCCTCAACACCCTGTTCTCAAACACCTGCAATCTGTGTTCCTCCCTCTAAGTGAGAGGCCATGTTTCGCACCCATACAAAACAACAGGCAAAATTATTGTTTTGTATACTTTAATTTTCAGATTCTTGGTCCATCTTAATGTTATCCTCCCACCTACGCCGAGGTCTTCCCAGAGGTCTCCTTCCTTCAGGCCTCCCAACCAATAACTTGCAAACAGCCCTCCCCTGCCCACCTCACCCTAACAACATCGGTGCTCGTCATACATTTTCTCTATTATCTGTCTCACTCCCGTTTTGGATCCAAATATCTTCCTCAAGACTCTGTTCTCAGAGACCCTCAGTCCATGTTCCTCCATCAAGTGAAAGACCACGTTTTGCACCCATAAATACTTTGCACTCAATAATAACAAACATTCCCCGGATTTAATATGCTTTTGTAGAGAGATAATAAGAGGGAGATTCGTCAATAATTAGGCTTGTAAAACTGAAATAAAATTCTTCACAGTTCCCTAAAACGCTTTAATAATGTCGATGTATCAAGAAATGAAAAGTGTTGGAATTATTATTCAGAATATATACCCCACTTCATAACATCCATATATTTTTATTAAGATTCTAGGCTACGAAACATTTATTATTCCTTTAAAATGATAATTGCCTACTAGAATATTCTTTTACTAGCAATGATGCCGTGAACAAACAGAAGTCAATCTAATATTACTTGAAATTGTGTTAGAAAGACGACAAGCCTAATTCTCTTACGCGAGTTCACAAATGCAGATGAAAACACGTAAATGTAATGAACAGCAATAATAATAATAATAATAAATAGGAATCCCTTACCTCAAACTTTGTTCAGTAATAAGAGACCACGATGTCCACCAGCACTTATCAATGGAGAGAGTAGAAGGCTTAATAATTCTTATATACGATAAGTACTTGTGATATTCTAAAACGTTTTTAACAGCACAAAATTATCTAGTCTACGAGGCACTTTTTCTACAACCGATTCACAGCAGAGCTCTTTCCACAATGACGAAAGCGGATTGTTGACGGCAATATATACCAATACAACAATGCGGAGTGAACACATGACGTAACAATTAGCTTCTTAGGTAGGGGGAATGGAGTGCAATACGGTTCATTCAGGCTATTATACTGCGTGTATAATAAACGATAAAAGAGCCTTATGGCAAGCTCAACCAAGATTGTTGCAGGCGTGGGTTGGAAATTCCAATGCTTTTTCTTGCATTGTAATACACGCAGGTGTTCATATGAAAGCTGACCATTGTTGGTCCATATTTACACATTGTTGGTAGTTGGAAAAAATACAAAGATAAGATCTTATAATTTGGTTACATTCAATCATAAATGTAAAGAGTGAATGATGAATATTAAATGATTTCTCTATCAGGAGCTTCAAGTTGAAGATTGTTTAGGAGACTACCAGTGTGGTTTTAGGAAAAACCGATCAACAGTTGATCAGATTCACTGCCTTAGAACTACACTGGAGAAGACATGCGAACGAAACATCGAAGTGCATCAACTATATATTGACTTCAAACAGGCCTACGATAGCATAGATAGAAACCAACTAATAGAAATAATGAGAGAATTTGGATTTCCTACAAAGTTAGTAAGATTGGTGAAAATGACACTGACAGATACTTGCAATAAGGTGAAAATACAAGGTAGGGTTTCTGACAGCTTTAAAACAGTGGCGGGCTTATGACAGGGCGACTCTCTGTCTACACAGCTATTTAACATTTGTCTAGAAAAGGTCATTAGAGCAATCAAAACAAACCCTGGAGGACACCTGTCAGATACTCGCATATGCAGATGGTTTGGTGGCGCTGGGAAGAAGCATTTGTGTGTGTGTGTGTGTGTGTGTGTGCGTGCGAGTGAGTGAGAGATAGAGTGCCGCCGCTCCCTCCTCATTTCTTGTGTTGACTGGGAATTGTTCTCATTTTAGATACTGGTGGCAGCAATTAGGATTGTACCACGAACCCTTTGAATACCAAAATACCTTTGAATATCAAACTTGTATGCTAACTAACAAACTATCCTATAAATCAAAGATGGGGAGTAGCACTGTATGTGTCTTAATTAAGAATTATTAACCTTCATCAGCCGTGTGTTATGGAATATATTTGATCCAACCATCCATGTGTCAGAGTAGCGTGCCACTAAATTATTAAACACCAGAGTCAATTCTTGGCCCACAGTCATGTCGTATTGGGGGGGGGGGTCAAATCCCTTATTCCCAAATAATAAGGTCAATAGTTTATCTGTGTGTTGGCTTAGATTTGTAGTGCTGTATCTTCATGGATTGGATATAAGAATTTCATCTTGTAAATCCATGGCCTGGCCACATTACATTTTAAGTAACGTTTTGTGTAAACAAAAAGTATGTGCTTATTGAGAGACAGAAAGTGGGAGCTAGTAAGAAAGAGAACAGGTCACTGGTATTTTGCAATGAATTGCAGAGTAGTTGGGAAAAGAAAGTATACATACAAGCATGTACTCAGGGGGCTAGAAGACATGCAAATGATCGAAAGTGATCTTCTGGAAATTTGAGGATGCCGAGGGGAATATGGAACACAGGATGTATCCTATGTGTAACAAAGTAAAGGCTAGAGCCTCATACTGCAATGTGGGCCCTAAATAGGAATTGGGAGGATAGCAGTAAATCACGAATTTGACAAACTGAAAAGATCGGGTAATATTTAAGGATGTCTAAAGAGAAATCAGGAAGGTCAGTAATAAAATGTGAGGGCAAATAAAACATAAACTAGGGGTTGGGAAAGATGGGGGGGTAGTAATATAATTTAAAGGAATGTGGAGAATGTTGAGATGTTCAAACATATTTAGAAGTGAACATACTACCAGAGAATCATGTCCAAAATTCAAAACTGATATCAGGAGACTAATAAATGTTAATGTCAAATAAAATTTATACTGGATGTTTTAAAAATTTAATCAACCATCAGTAGCACACAAACATTTTATATATATTAAATTTATCCAAAATTAAAAAGAATAGAAATAGAAATGAAATCAATCATCAAGGTTAAGTGGTTTGTATTCAGACGTGTTAACATGGTAAACAAATGTTTAAAATATACACAGAACTACTTTAATGCACGGTAGCAGTTTACATGACCATCTACGTTATTTGACTTGTGTTATTGTTGTGATACTTTTTTTAAGAAAAGTTCTGTCGAAAGTTTATTTTACTTATATTTATAATGAAACCTACCAGATCATAGGACCAGTGATTCTAGGCGTAAAATAACTTTCAACAAGTGTTAGAATAATGTGTGTCTCTTGTTTACACGTGAACTGTAAAAATAAGGAATTAAGCGACCCCTACACTGTCAATATTATTGTGCAATATTCAGTTTTGTACAATAATATTGATCGTCTATGTTACGAATTGAAAGGTTGTGCAATATATTGTGTCAATCAAAAATGGTTTGATATTTATTGCACAATGTGGAAAAGGTTGCATCATCTGTAGGCAGTATTGCGCAATATCGTTCAGTTCTGTCCCAGACGTAGTGGCGCGAACTTCGGTGCGCGCTGAACATGATGTCGTCTAAAGTGAAAGATGACGAACGAAAGTTCATTTTGGAATTTATAGAGGTTTATCACAACCCAGAAGACAGCCATCTTCAGACTCACTGCCATGAAAACCTCAAACCCTAAGTAGTTTCAGTGATCTTGTAGCAGGTTTCATGGTCCTTTTTGATACACCTGTTTTATTCTGCAAGACCCATATGAGCTTTACAAGGTGAATGGTAATGCCATTCTTTTCTTCAGTTAATACTTGATACTGACATTTTGTTGCTCTAATGTCAGTTCTTGATTAAGAACTGTTTCTGTGGGGAACATGAACACCAAGGACTGTTCTTATGATTTTTCTGTGACACGTTGTATTTATTCTTTGAGCTTATCTGTATCCATCAGTGAGTCAAGCATGAATATTGCAAAGGAATATAATAGCACTCTTTCTTTTTATGATTGCTTATTTGGAGTTACTGTCAGTGGCCAATGCAGTATCACATGCAAAAGAAAGGTTATGGTATATATCACAGCTGCAAAATATTTTCCGTTTTTGGGGTTTTCTGCATCTTTTGCTCAGCATTATATTCTGTTGAACATAATTCTGTGATGTTCAAAATCTTGATCTTATTAAAAATAGTGAATGCTTTATTTATTTTGTAAAATAGTTGCAGATATGTTCCAAGGGACTTTCTGTTTGCTAAATTACAACTTTCATTCTGTAAAGTTTTGTGAAAAACTGCTGCCCCATTTAAAGTCACATACAGTATTGGCATTATTCAGTTGGCACACTGCAATAATGGCCCAGTATTTTGTTTGTTATTTTACTGGTGATCGAAAACTGTCCACAATGTTACATTCATGTTGTTCATATCGTATAGTACACTGATTGTTTTTTAAGTTAATTGTCTGGAATTATCCTGAGGGGAGGGGGGGGTCCTCTGTCCAGTAATATATGAGAGAGAACAAAAGCATATTTATCTGTGTGTTGCATATGTGTAGTGACAGATATGCATTAATAACTAAGCTCAATTAGGAGTGATGGATTAATCAGGATCAAATTCTTCATTCTGTAGTATATACAGCATTATCATTTTCATGTAAAAAATTAGTGCTGTTATAGTTTTTACTTGAGTAAATTGCTCCTGAAATTTTAGCAATAGTGTGACGTGTTGCAGTTGGCATTGTTATACTCGTTTATAGGCATTGTTGTGTCTCTTTATTGGCATTGTTGTTTGTTTATAGACATTGTTGCGTTTAGCATTGTTGTGTTTACATTGTTGCGTCTGTTTAAAAGCCGATTGACAATCGGCTTTGAGAGCAGTGTAGGAGGTGAGAGTGTGGAAGGAGAGTGCGAAGAGAGCTGAAGTGTGAATCGCTCTTAGGTGAAGTGTGTTGTAGACGAGATTATTTTGTGCTGTAAGAGACGTTTTAGTTTGATTAAATTCATTATTGCTGGAGGACATCGTGGTCTCTTACAATCCAACCAAGTTTACAATCGGATCGGATTTGAGGTAGCAGACCCCAGAAGAAATCAAGGGTTGACAATCAAGGTCGTATACCGTCCCACGTTACACTGGTGTCAGAAGTGGGATGGTCAACAATGGAGTGTGCACTGCAAGAAATACTGGGAAGATTGCAGAGGCTGAGCAACGACCAGCAACATCTGCAGGACAATCTTGAAGACAAGATGGATGCCAGCCAGAAACAGCTACGAGACCAGTTTACGTGCATCCAGCAACAGCTTCAGGACAATCTTGAAGACAAGATGGATGCCAGCCAGAAACAGCTACAAGATAATCTAGGCGCACAGTTTTCGAAAGAAATAAGCTCCCTGAGGTGCAGTCAGGTGGAATTCGAGGAAATAATACCGGCGCGGTGCGAGAGGGTGGTGATGGCACGGATGAACGACCCCGTGGGAACGGCGAGCGGAATAATATAACCTGGTGTGGACCCTTTACCACGAGAAGGACTATACGTAGCCAGGGCGCTAGTCCGCACCCGGCGCAGCGTGCCTGTGAGAATTGTGAATGTCGGGGAGGGCGACCAAGTGCTGGCGGAAGGCACAACCCTGGGCCTGTGTGAACCGGTCACGTGGGCGGGCCCGGCTGGCAATACAGAACCTCCGTCGCAGAATAGAGCTGTGCAAGCCACTGCAGGGCATGGTCGCCGATGCTATCCTGAACCTGACGACAATGGAAGCCAGGGAGTTGAAGGCATTGGTCCTCGACTTTCAGGATGTCTTTGTGACAGAAAACAATGGTTATGGGCGAACGGACTGAGTGCTCCACCGCATCAGCACAGGCGTTGACAATCAAGGTCGTATACCGTCCCACGTTACAATATATTGTTTGTTTACATGTAAAGAGTATAGAAGGGCCCTTGGTGCATCTAAAAGATTTATTAAAATGGATATTTGATTTGTCAACTTCTTTTATTGCATACACTGTAACATCCTGGATCTGATTTAGCCATGTGTGAATGAAAAGAGGGAGATGATTAAGAATTAGCTTCACCTGGTGTTCATGAAACCAAGGCCAGGTGGTATCACACTTGAAAAGTGGAGGATAAGGAGTACCGACATGTTCTTTGACACCAGACTCATGCAATATACATGTTACAGAAGTCAGCTTAAAGATTCTGCAGGATTTGTGATCAGTCATTACATTTGCTGATATCCCAACAGAGATCGGACTGGCTACAGACACTGAGGATTCATTTTACCAGATTTTCCCACTTTGGGTGACAGGAGCTTGACATGATACGGCTAAAATCAGCATGGTGGCAGCACTCTGTCATAATGAAGGGAAACTTGAATTCGCAAGGGTTGGTAGCTTTTGCAGTTGATTCCAGAGATAAGTTAGTATATTCTGTGGTTTACTGTGAATGGCGGTCGTGTTTGGAAGTGTGTTGTTGAGAGTGATTTATGTTGTAATAGAATACAGATTTTTAAGGTGTCGATGGTTTCCATTATAATAAAGCTTTGCAACTGTGACAGATTATTATTGAAGTGACTATATATTTTTATTATCTTTCGCATTTCCCTGTTAGCTTCTATTTTGCGAACGCTTAGAATGCCAGTTAAGAATTTGGGTCCCTACGAATCATGCTTACACAAAATGCAGACTGCAGGGAATTCACTATCTCTTTATTTTACAAAAACAGTGGAGTTCAGTGGACTAAAATAATACGCAGTATTTTTATTGGTGTGAAGTTCATTTTACTGCTGTAGAAAAAGTTCATGATTATGCCATCTCTTTTGAAGGGCTGCCAACTTGGTTTGTAACAGTGGCATTCATACTGCTACGGTATTCCCAGCGGTGTACTCATTTTAATCACAATATGTCATATATTGCTTTCTTTGTTATTGATACATTGCAAAATATACACATTCCATAATATTTAAATGTGGGAAGCAGGAGAAAAATATGATTTCACTTCACTGTCAGATATCAGTGGATGACGATGTCTTCTGGCACAAAATAACTTGTTTTTTGAGATGCAGTTCATCATTTTAATAAGGCAAGTTGAATTGTCTTATGAAGCCTAATTCTGAAACATTAACCCTTTGCTGTTCTATATAAATCCACTGTACCCTGGCATTAATAAAATTCTCTTCTTGGCATTATGTTTTAGTATGTTACATGCAGCAGCAAGGGATGTTGTATTTTGCTACAATCTACTGTTGTAGGACTTTAATAAGTGCCTTCAGTTTACAGTCATTTGAGTCCTTGAAGACTGGTCAGCATGCTATAGAAGTGTGTATTTTGTAGCACTGCGTTTCAGAATTTTTAATACAATGGTTTTATGTTTGAGGTTTTCAAAAGGTTAAATTTACTGGAATCAAGGAAGGTGGCTTGAAAAATGCAATGACAGAAGCCCATAAAACTGTCGTGCTTGAAAATGAAGTTGAAGATATTTTGTTGAAAATAGTTATGAAAAACGGTCTTTCATTCCTTATGGATAAATATCATTTGACAGTGGCACCAATTTTGAAAAAAATTGAATTAGTTTATTTTATTGACTTGTTAAATTTAATCCATGTGGGGTGAAGTGTAATAAAGCCCCCACTTTATTTGTTGTGCTTTATATTTGTCCATTTGTTGCAATTGCGATTGTAGTATTTTGGCTCTTTATATTGTTTTTCTAATATTAAATTTGTTAAAGTAGAGTCAAAATGAGAAGAGTACTGAAATGTTGTAAATTTTTTCATTTATATTGTCTGCTCTTTTTGTTATTTGTTTATAGAGGTATTTTTTCTAAAAGTGAGTCTAAATGTAGATATGTTTTAAAGTCAATCCATCCTTGTAAATGCTACTGTCAAGGAAGATGCTGAATTAATAAAAATTATTTTAGAAATTAATTTTATTAAATTTTGTGTACAACAAAAAAGTGTGAGTTTTCATCACTGTAGATGTTACTTTAAACAAATTGATATAGAAAATTTAATGCCAAGTCTTTTAAAGAAGATTCTCAGTCATTAATTTTCAGCACAGAAGGTCCAATTCTAAATACACCATCATAACACCATTAACCACATGTGTACTAATGTTTGCAATTCCTGGCTACCAAATTTCGGTGATCACCATAAACTTTTGAAAGAGGCCAAGTCAGTGCTGCCTCACTTCAATGTGCTTACAAGTCAGGCTCACTATAGGACATTATGAGTTAATTTCTTCCATCATTTGATTTTGGCACGGGTACTTGAGTGATAATATAGAACAGCGCTCATTACAGTTCTTCTTGTACTGAAAGTTCAGTGATTCATGCTGCCATTTCAGTACTAATACTTAGCTAGACTGCCTTCCTAGTGAACCCGGTTCTTTATTGGTTATGTGTAGTAAATTATGAAAGTGTTATTGTTCAGTGTTTCTCAATGACCAGACCTCAAAGAACATGGAAAAGCATCATGACTTGAAATTAACTTATATTCTTAGACGTTCTAGTAGACAAAAACCAGTGCTGAGGTGAGATGTAAAATAGTTTTACTGGTTATTAATATCTTGTTACATGACGTGTATGTATGAAATTGTTTTGTGATTTGTTTTATATATACTTCTCACATATTAGTGTCATTCAGATTGTTCCATCAGTGGAAGTAAATTTAGAAATCCCTGTCATTTTCGTGGCACAAAGAAACGAACAGAGTGGAACAAAAAGGAAATCCCTAAATGAGGTAGAAGAAATAACAGACCTGCATATTTTATTGTTTTCTTTTGATGCCGGAAAGATAAATGAGAGGCAAAATGTAACAAATGACACAAGATTATGTTATAGACAGTACAGGAGCATTTTCACAGTCAGTGTAAAAGAAAAAGATATAAGAAGTGGTTTTATTCTGCTCTTTGATTCCATTCCTTTAAAAGCGTGACAAAGTTTAAATATTTGGGAGCAACAATAATAAATCGAAATGATACTTATGAGGAAATCAGGAGGTGACTATATTCTGGAAATGAATGACACTTTTTAGTCCAAAATATTTTGTCTTCTGGTTTCTAAGAAACTAAAGATTAATATATACAAAACAATAATTTTGCCCGTTGCTCTGTATGGGTGCAAAATGTGGTCTCTCATTCTGAGGGAGTAATATAGATTGCAGGAGTCTGAGAAATTTTGTATTTGGTCTTCCATTCTAATGTTGACTTACATTTTACACATGCGTTCACAATTTAAATATTATGAACATGTGTAATTATGGAACTAATATAGTGAAAGTCATTTTTGAAAGAAGTCCTATTCTTTTACTTGTGGGACCATGTCTATCTAACATTTTCTCCTTGGCAGTTCACATCTTATGGTAATGTTTCAAGCAGTAATGAAAACCAAAAAATATTGCCCCCCCCCCCCCCCCACATAATCATGTGAACAATTAAACAATATAGTCACTAACAGACAGCTAAGAAATGCTTTTTATGCACAACCATATGAACGAAACACGAACAGCATGCCTTAGTTTTAGGTTTGATGAGTCTGTCATAGACCTCGTCCATCTACCGGTATATATACATCATTATGTTATTTTTACATTGTTCATAGATGGAAAGATTAGCGCTTCACAATTGATATACGATCTGTGGTTTGGTAATCCATCTTCTATTGTCAGTCATTGACCGGTGTTTGCTGTAATGTGCTAAGAAGTTTTAGATGAGAGCAGCTGCATAAATGTGCATAAGGTAAGTAATTTGTGTTTAAATGCCCTCCTAAATTAACTGTTTGTGTGTCACTGGCCTGATTCTTTTAACCTTCCTTGTTTTAGTTCATATTTGCTATAAATTAATTTCTGCAAGTAAGATTATTATAGGTTATAAGTTAATTTTAATTCTTACTGCAATTTCTTGTTCATCTGATAAAGATAATTTGGCGAAGTTTGTTTGTTGCTGATTGATACATTTCTTTGGTGTATGTGGATGAAGTGCCCTACTTTTGGGTCGTCACTTGTGATTATACCCTCTCCAATTGAACTCTGATTAATCAGAGCCATTTTATAGCAGTTATGTTGGTGCAGTTTTATTCACTGGTATCTACAATATTCCATTATGATTTCCAGTTTTATGTATTACCAGTATTGACCCAATAAAGATTACTAAGTCAAGGGGTTCTGCTATGTGCCATGGTAACAACTGGGCAAAGAGGAGGGCAAACCCAGAGATCTGTAAGTCTTTACACCAACCACACACCCCACTGGCACATTCATCGCCCTGATGATGGAGGCAGTGTGACCTCTGAAACGTTGGCTAACATCAACCAGACTACACAGCGCAACAACCCAGAAGACAGGAATCTTCAATCTTTTATTACTTCTATAGTACTTGTTTCTTGAGGAACCTTTGCCACCACCTTATGTTAGGTTTCAGAATCGTTTCTCATAATTTGACGGGACTTCTTGGATGAGTGGTTGGCCAGCAGTTTACAGGACAAACACCCATGCCTCCAGTAGGATTAAAATCATTGAACGCAGTGTCCATGTGGTCAAGACCCATGCCACAGACTGCAATGTCACTGCCATCAGTACACAGAAGAGGTAGTTTGGTAATGACCAGAAATCATATGATGCCATTTCTAGACAACTGAAGTAGAAAATTATTATGTAAGATTTGAAGTTTTCACAGCGGTGAGTAAGTACATTTCTGTCTTCTGGGTTGTTGCGCTGTGTAGTCTGGTCAATGTTTACCAACGTTTCAGAGGTCATACTGCCTCCATCATCAGGGCGGTGAGTATGAACATTTCTGTCTTCTGGGTTGTTGCGCTGTGTAGTCTGGTCGATGTTAACCAACGTTTCAGAGGTCTTACTGCCTCTGCCCTGATGATGGAGGCAGTATGACGTCTGAAACGTTGGTTAACATCGACCAGACTACACAGCGCAACAACCCAGAAGACAGAAATCTTCAGAAAATTACCTAACTGAGCTGGAGCCTGGAGAAGAATTTGATCTGGATCTGAATAATCCTCTTACTCGCCCTCATGTGCCCTGTGAAATCCTCTTTGTTGTTGGTGGCTGCAGTCTTGGTCGGTCCATGAATGTAATGGAGACTTTCGACACAAGGTGGGTAAAGTAAAGCTGTGATTCTATGTACCATGTTGGTGCTGGGGGCAGGGGGAAGAGGTATAACTGCAACTCATTCTTGACCTCTGCTCTAGATGGAGGTCAGTGGTCACCAGGGTGTACCCCTGGATAGGAGGTTGGGTGAGTCAAAGAACCAATCTGCACACAAGGCTAGAAGAGGTCATTTGCTTCTGCCAGGTATCAAACCCTGATTGTGAGTCCATATTCAGACACTGTACTGACTGACCAATGCTGTCTCTCTAACAAATGCTTTCGTGCTGTGTGATAACTCTGATTTTATATATTTTGTAGACTGATATCACATATTGTGAATTTGGCCATAAGAAACACTTTGTTATTAATGTTAGTCATTTGACCTTTGTTTTTAGGGCAAACAGATGATGGTTCTTCTCTGATGATATTTATGCCGCACCCCGAGCTTATCATGGCCTGAGTGCCTTGGATAATCTCATATACGTGATTGGAAGTTTCGATGGGAAGGAATATTTTAAAGCGGTACATCGCTACAACCCAGTAACTTGGGAATGGAAGGAGCATGCCTGCATGCACCATCCCCAAGGTAATGTCGGTGTTTGCAGTCTTGGCAAGTCAGTTTGAACTTATGTAATATTCATGAACATAGAAGATGACTAGGAATGGGATATAACATTTATATTCATGACAGACTTCTCTAACTTAGAAAATTCAGCTTTTATGGTGTGAACTAAGAATTTCCTAAACGTTAGTTTGTAAAACATTTAATAAATATGACCAGGATCTATTATAAATTGATTGCATTTGGTGTACATCTGATATACGATGTAGTTTACGAGGGTGAGTCAAATGAAAACCGTAAAAAAAATTTAAATTTAATTTATTGAGTGAAAGCGGTACACAACCATATCATTTTTCTACATAGTCTCCATTTCGTTCAATACAGGCCCTCCAGAATTTGGGAAGTGTATATATTACTCTAGCAAAAATTCTTGTGGTTGTCTGCGCAACCACTCATGCACCGTCTGCCTTACCTCTTCATCAGAACTGAACTTCTTTCCTCCCATCGCCTCTTTGAGTGGCCCAAACATGTGGTAGTCACTTGGGGCTAGGTCTGATGAGTATGGCGGATGTGGAAGACACTCAAATTGCAAGTCTTGGATTGTTGCAACTGTTGCACGGGCAGTATGGGGCCGAGCATTGTCATGTTGCAAAAGGACACCTCTAGTCAAAAGTCCACGTCGCTTTGATCTGACTGCAGGTTGAAGATGATTCTTCAAGATTCTTCACTGATCAAAAAACGAATTACAGAACGTTGTTCTTCTTTCGTCCGTATAACTAGTGGAGCAGCCATCTTCAAACTGGCACTGTGATGGCGTTATGTTTGTCTGCATTATACAACCACCTATAGGATACTCTTTATAGCATTGGTAACATGTCTGCCAACTTACAGGACAATGGCGCGATATTTCGAATTTTGATCTCAGTTTTACGGTTTTCATTTGACTCACCCTCGTACGTACATGTACACCGTGTTTCAAAAGTAGCTGTACAAATTCGCAGGAGAATATAAATTTATTTAAAAGACATGCACAATATTTTTAAATTCACAAATTTAGCCAAACACATCAAGTTTCATGTGCCATACCAAGAAAGCCGGTAGGCCATGTGTTTCTGAAGATGCCGTGGAACAGATTAGGGAGAGCTTCGCTCGAAGTCTACGTAAGTCAGCGAGACGTGCATCTCAGGAAAGTGGGATTCCACATTGACTGTGTGGCGAGTGTTATGATGACGTTTACACTTAAGAGCGTACAGATTATCCATGGTGCAAGCCATTTCAGATGATGATAAACTGGCTCGTAAGGAATTTTGTATGGAAATGTTGCGGCGGGTTGAAGACGACGAAGGATTTCTGGACTCAGTAATTTTCAGTGACGAAAGCATGTTCCATGTCACTGGTAAGGTCAACACCCACAACTGCAGGATTTGGTGTAGTGAAAAACCACTTGCCTTCCTGGAACATGTTCGTGACAGTCCAAAAGTTAATGTGTTTTGCGCCCTCAGCAAAGATAAAGTGTACGGCCCCTTCTTTTTCATGGAGAAGACCATTACTGGCATTGTGTACCTTGACATGCTCCAGCAGTTCCTCTTTGCTCAACTTGATGAAGATGACCAAGAAGGATGCATTCACTTCCAGCAAGATGGTTCACCCCCTCATTACCTCAGAGAAGTGCAGGAGTACCTCAACAACCGTTTCCCAGGTCGGTGGATTGGTCGGGCCGCACCAATAGCTTGGCCACCTCGTTCCCCGGATCTAACACCTTTAGATTTTTTCTTTCTTGTGGGGATTTGTTAAAGATCGAGTGTACGTGCCACCCTTACCTGCAAATGTGGCCGAACTCTGAACTCGAATTACCGCTGCAGTTGCTGAAGTGACACCAGAGATGCAACACCGCTTGTGGCAAGATATTGACTACAGATGGGACATCTGCCGCATAACAAATGGAAGTAACATTGAACCATAAAAATGTGATGGACATAAAACTTGAAGTGTTTGACTACATTTCTATGTTCTGAAATTTTATGTTTCTCCTATCAGTTCACCAATATCTTGCCCTCAAGTTGTAAAGCTACTTTTGAAACATGCATACACACACACACACACACACACACACAAATCTCTCTCTCTCTCTGGATCTATTTGTTATTGTGAGTTCTACAGCTAAATCTTGGCTTCCAACAAGATATAATTTAACATTACAAAGTCTATGATATATAAAAAGCAAAGAATAATTGATAGGTCTAATATACAACAGTGCTTAATTTGACCCAATGTTATGATTATAGTGTGACCCACATAATGACTTTTCCTAACAGAGCAAAGAATCTGTTTTGCATAAATGTCTCTTTGTAGGTGTGACAGATATCTTTCTTAGTTTCCAATTGACTTCCAATGAATTGTCAGCAATTGTTCCCTACACAAATCCTATTGTAAAGAGTGGGATGTTGTAAGTTAAAATCACTGAATGTCTGCCTGAAGTCATGATCTTACTCAGGCTGCTCAGTACCTTAAATTAGGTCACATCCAGCACTAAAAAGTATGGAATATCAAAGGACTCGTTAAGTAAACCGTAAATAAAATTACTGCTGTTGATAAGACTGTGACATTTTATTCTTCATGTTTTGGGTGATAAAATCTGTTTCCTGGGAGGTTTCAATGGAAGAAGCAGAATGAGTTCTGCTGTAAGATACAGTCCATTGTCCAACCAATGGGAAATGATTCCATCGATGCAGCGTGAACGATCTGATGCCAGTGCTGCTGCTCTTAATAACAAAGTGATTAAAATTCTTTGCCTTTTGGGTTGTTTTGGATCTCCTACAAGAACATGTATTCAGAGGCCGAAGTTTCAGTCATGTAGCATAAGTATCAGCGATGATTTGTTATCTTGATAATGTTGAAATAAAATATGTTCCCCCACACCAGAATATTATTGCCAAATGTTTCAGTACACGTACTCATGTATTGCGATACCAAGTTAAAATATTCTCTTTTCCTGGTCTTTTTGACATGTGCATTTGCCAGTAGTGAGTGACCAGCCCACTGCCTCCGCACAATTTCTAATCAGTCCTGATCTTTGACTGCTAAAGCCATCTAGTAGAGAATCAGGAGATACACGGGTGAGAAATGGCTGCCGAATTTTGCTTACAAAAATGTTGTTTATGCTCGTTTCGTTCTTTTATGTGCCTCTCTGAAGGAAGTTGTGTTGTAGATTTTTATCACCCCTTAAAAGTGTTGAGCACATTAACCACTAGTCCACTGAATGGGACAAGTTCAAATATTACTTTGCCAAAACAGCAAAAGGAAAGTTTATGAACATTTTTTTATTTTACTTTATTAAATACATAATTAACTATTTAACAAAAAATAATATGACTGTTTAACTAAAAACTATGTAACTAAGAAATCTTTAACTATGTAACCAATACTTTAACTATGTAACTAAAAACAATTTAACGAACACATTTTTATGTCATATTCTTAACTATATAATACACAAAAACCATTAAACTGAAAACAATTGAACTATTAATTTCCCTGATGCCACTGATAATGACCAATTGAGGTTGAAACGCGTATGGCAATAGTGTCTTTTTTATAGTGTTAATAGTTGTTGGTTTGTTTATCTTGCATGGAATTGAAATTATTACACAATTTTACATTGGAAGGCCAGATGTTATTTTTCTTTTAATCAATAGAATATTCCAATATCCATTGCAGACCATAAATGGACATTGTTCTGCCTGACTCCTTTTCTAAACCCATATAATTTCTGTATTCACATGGGAAGTGAGATTTATAAGATGCATGATGCAAAGGTGCCATATCCTGATTACAGTGCATGATAGTCCATAACTTTTCATGAAGCACATTGTTTTCTGGTCTTAATAACTGATTTGGGTTGTAGTACATCAATGTGAATTCTGTGGTGAAAAATATTATATGCTGTAACGTATTTGTGACTGTATGTGTAACAATAAGTTCTTTTCAATAATGACAGTAAATTTCAACTTTTGACGCAATTGATGTTAAAAACACTTTAATAATTCTGAATTGGCATTTCCATATCCAGAAACTGTAAAATGGATCTCCTCCCCCATTGTTCTGAGTTCACATTTGATTTTGTATAACTCTGATATGGCATTGTTAAATAAATTATTAGTAAACGGTGCCCTTGTGATTTCTGTTTGAAATCATTATTGTAAAAATGACCTTCAGCTAAAAGGATTTTGAATAATGTGTGCACTAGTTTATAAAATTGTATGTTGCATTGTGGCTTTATGAGGTTTTGCCTGGTTGTGTTGATTATAAAATTCTAGGACAATTTATTTTAAGAAAATTAGAAGTAATATATGCAAATCGAATGTGTGCCCTTCTTGCTGATCACGTACAATTATTCTAACTGTCCTGTCTCTTGTTGATGCATTTGGAGTATTTTTCTTCCTGATGTTCAGTTCCTTTGTCACATGTTGGATAAGCAACTTCCTCTATAGTTAGGTTTGTGTGTGGGAATTAAAAACTAATTAGGTGCTAGGTAGTTTTTAAGAATGCTGGCCGCAGTAGCCACGCAGTCTGAGGCATGATCCTCGTGCACCTGGCTGCTATGACCATGGGTTTGAGTCCCACTCAAGGCATGGATGTTTGTAAAAAGGGGGTGAAGTCAGTCACCTACTCGTGGTGCCCCCTGTTCGCTAAAAACGACTGACACCTGTCGCCTTGTAAATAGACTAATGGCTGACAGGCTTAAGTCTGGCGTAGAAAATAAAAGTTTTTAAGAATAAACACATAGATATAAATTGTAAAGAATCATCCTGTTGTAGTTTATTATTAAACACTAATATTTTGGTCCATCAACATCATGCAACTTACAAACACTGTGTGATGTTCTCAACACATTATTCATTGTTGTTAATAATACATTGTTTATATTACAAGTATAATGATTGTTTACAGCATATTTTGGCTGATGTCAGCCATCTTTAGATAGCTTTAACTCCACTTGTCAATTGTAACATTGATCATCTCTTCAGTTTTCAGGGGATCACGGTGGATGCATTGTACAATACCTGAATAAGGATGAGGATGAGTTCAGAACCTTGAATGATCTCATTGAACAGATAAATGAACTGATATTCTGAAATCAAGAGAAAGTAACCTGCAAGGTGTTAAGTTGAATTTACAGCATTTTGTTTCTAAGTAATGCACCAGGTATTTTGAATATTAATATTAGTATATAATTTTAAATTTACTGAGGTGTTACAGTTTTATGTTTCTTAGGTCTGGATGGTCACATGTACAGAGGGAAATGAGTGGAACCTGCAGCAAACATTCCAGGTGATGAACAGTGAACCTTTTGTTGTTTTTGTATTATGTTGATTTTTGCTAAAAGATGTTTATAATAGGAAGAAACAATCAGCATTCTAATACACAGAGTTAAAACTCTGAGACTCTTCTGTCCCTCAATAACCTTAATATAACATTTCTACTGTCATATTTTCTTCTGTACAATGCGAGCTCTGGAAATAAATTTGTAAGCTCAAAACCCTATACAAGAACATATTCTAATCTGTGTTGTCCAAAACTTCAATACATGATGGGAAAATGACATTTTTCTTTTTACCTAAATGGACATTGGTGACCCATTCCATTCAGGTAAAGGTGAATGTAAAATTGTCTCTTTGCATAAGAATCATGGTTTGAAGGTGTCTGGCATCCACCCTTTCTCAGCATTGGATGGAGGTGAGTAATCAGCTTTATGCTCCAGTTGTACTTGAAGCACAACACAATTCTATCCTGGCTGGTACCTTGTGGCACAGTTCAAGGGAGATATCGTGGTCAGCGCATGAAGCTGCCCTACTGTCTTGTTCAGTAGCTCAGATTATGGGATGCTTCATCACAGCAACTTTTAAACGTGTTGCATTGGTACAAATTTATGTCTGTCATGCCCTCCTCTTCACTTGTGCTTAACATCTCAACATGCTGAGTCTTCCAATAAAATATACATTTATGTGATACTGAATGATGATCATATTTTAATATCAAAATTTTATTGTTTCAATATAATTTGCCCATTAAGTTGGTATCCCTGTTATATTGCCTTCCTTATTAGCGCTCCTGTTGACCAAAATGTGATGTATTTTTAAATAAGCAAGGTTACGCGTTGCGGAGTGTTAAACTCAAAACATCCTAATTTTTATAAAGTCTCTCATGTTCTTCCCATTGCTTGAAACGATTCTGGATACATCTTTAGAATCTGGTGACAAATTGCGTGAGGTAAGTTATAATGGTTTATTTTAATAATAAGAAAATGTATGTGGAATCCGAAGTTCGGTGCAGGTTAGGTGAGTTACCCAGTTTGGAATTAGCAAATGTAATTAAACCTCAAATTCATCCAACAGGTAAAAGTGGTCACTTATTGCAAAATTATTTATGATATTTCTTTCATATCTTTTGATATTTACAGGTTGCCTTGGGTCAGAAATTCAATAGCAATCATGGGTAGAAAATTAAACCAACCGGTGAATTGGTCGCAAGCTGTGAGTGACAGAAAGCGAAGGAAGGAAAGAGTTGGCTATTACCTACACAAGAGGCATCTTTGATATTCATGGCAAAGCTCTTTCACTGTAAATCTCATTAATAAGGTATAAAGGGAAGGACACATCTCTTTGTCCACTGCAATACTCTGGTGATATAACTATTACTTTCTAATAGGAAATGTACCATTATGTTACAGAGTTTAGGTTAGGTTTACATTTTTTGAGTTTTGTTTTTAAATATAATTTGATGTGTTAATAGTACCAAACAATATCTGGCATTGAACCAACTCTAAACCAGTCAGTCAAACAACCAAGCTGATTCAAATATTAGGGGAGTAAAGGGTGTTTTGTGATGTTAAATGGAATAGGAAATGCTAGACTACATAGTGCAACAACCCTGAAGACAGCCATCTTCATACTCGCTGCCATGAGAACCTGTGATATCACTTGGTAAACCTGTATGGGAAAGCTGTTGGTCATTACATTTTAAGAATCAAAACCCTTTGACGCGAGAAAGCTGAACAACTTAGTTTCCTATACTTCCTACTGCAGTGGAGTTAGTGGGCTTAGTGGTGACACTTCTGTGACCTATTCTTTGTCACCACTTGGGACAAAGAGCCACAAGATTCTGAGTTACAGTGAAAATATAACAAATACCCTTCAAGGTTAGTCATAGTTTGTATTGGTTTTAATGTTTTAAAATCCACAAATGAAATGCCTATGCTCACTCCACATCCCATCTCAGTGTCTGATTCTCTTCTGGTCTCTGATAATATCTGAGTTGGCTGATGAGGCTGTTTTGATTTCCTGATCAGCTGTTCTGCCAACACAAGCCATGAGACAATGAGAGTGTTGATTATGAAATAGTTATAACATTCTTCTTCTTTATATGAAGCATTGGGAGTTTCATGTGCTGTACTTCATTATTTGTCCCGATTTATTGAATTTTATGTCTTTTCTGTTGAAGATGTTGGATGCCTCTTATCTCCGAGATGACTTCTACCTCAATCTTATTGACTGGTCTTCAGTGAATGTATTAAGTGTGTGATTAGGAACTTGGTCTGCAAGCACAAATCGGCTGGGAGTTTGTGTGATTTATCTGGAGGTGGCACCTCTGTAACTTCAATTGCATGGAATGAGCACGTAAGTATTGGACAGATTATTTTTACCTAGGTAATTGAAAAGCATTTCTGTTAAATTTGAATTTGATTAATGCTGTTTTTATAGTTAATCTTTAAAGTATGAGTTATGCATCAATGCATTATTAATTGTATAGGAAAATTATCATGCAGTGCATAAAGTAGATTCAGCCTTTGTTGATGTGTCACTGCATTACAATGTGACATATTGTTGGTTTACAAATGACACACTTTTTTAATGGCGAACAGGTTTTGTTATAATGTGGTCAATATTTCATGGCCTTTTCATAGCCTCCTCCCCTTTAACACCGTACTATACTGTGCTTTTTTATACCATATTATTGGAGGTTTCATTGAACTGTAGTTAACATATGACTTGAGAATTTGCATGTGAAGTTAAAGCAAAATAAGGTCCCTTTCATATAGAGCAACACAGGAATGCAAAGGGCTATATTATTTGTCAGACTTGACTCTTTATTATCTCACTTTCCTCAGGCCTGTTTTGTGCCCAGTAAGTCTGTGGACTTCTGTTCTGAATTCTGAAAGTTGCTAAAGTCCCCATTTTGACTTTTCCCAATTTTGGCCTCTTGTTTTTCCTGCAATTCTGCATCTAGTAATCTTCCTTGTACCCATCTTGAATCAGTGTCAACTGCTACCCCCATTTCTGTGGGTTCTCTCTGCTTTTCATTTTATGTTTTATATCCATTCTGTGCATTAATAGAAGTTTGGAGAATTTGGATTTCTTGTTACAAACCTTCTGGAGGAAGGTGGAGAAGAATTGTGTCCTCCGCCTGCCAAGTGAGGGAGACCAAGCCCAAAATTTTAGTAGTATGTCTTTTAGAGATTTTAGAGATTTAGCCATATTTATTTCAGGATACATGCATTTGTCTGTGTAACTTTGGCTTGTGGGTGTTTAGTGTTTGCAAACATTACAGTAACACACTTTCAAGGTGGGTATGAGATGGGGCCTGTTCCGAAGGAGTTATTTATATAGGCTACTCCATCCATGAAGACTTGCAAAGAAAAATGTATTTGTATGTATTCTGATGTACCATGATGTCATAATTTTATATAAATGAAATATTATGGCCATATTCTGCAACAGCTGTAGATAATAGGTAAGAATTTGCATATTCTGACCAGGAAATGTTACCAAACAGATAACACATCAAGTCACCTCTGACATAATTTAGGACTGACTCTTATTATTGGACACATTTATGACCTGGTGTTTTGTATTTGTAGGGAAATTTGGTAGCAATTGGCACACATCATGGCTACGTGCAAATCTGGGATGTTGCTGTAAATTCCCAAGTTAATGAGCTGCTGACCCATCCAGACAGAGTTGAATCGCTTGCTTGGAATGGTGATGTTGTTTCATCTGGCAGTCAGGATGGACTGACCTTACAATGTGATGTGAGAACTCCTAGTCTTGTGACAGAGAGAAGATTGGTTGGCCATCAACAAGAGGTTAATAGAAAATCATTTAAGTGTTAATAATTTTGTTATTACTGCAAAACAGTTATCATTGTTTTTCTGGATTGTGACACCATGTGGACTCACATAGATACTAGAGTTTTGGAAATACAGGATCATACACAAAAGAATGGTGCGGTTTCAAAGGTTAATAAAAAATTTATTTCTCACCTTACACGGGCACAACATACACCGTCAGCGGCGGCAATTGTCCAAGTTTCTCATGCGTTAATTACAATCCTTCAATGTCTGCAACCTGGGTCACACGACACACATCCACACGCTAATCAAACTCATCCGATCCAGCGCTGTGGAAAAACACGATTGAGAAGCACTCATACATTCCTGTGAAAATGGGGGGGAGCTTCATCCAGTTGTAGAATGTAATCATCATAATTGGTATTCAGTTGGGTTAACAACCTGCTTTCCAACATGTCCAAAAATGAGTCGCCAGTCACAGTTGCACTATTCTTTTGTGTAAACCTGTACATGCAGTCTCCATCTTCAGCTCTGAAGATAAAGACAGTTCATCTCCACATTGCATCACGACCCTGAAGAACAGCATCAACGTCTTCACCATAGTTAGAACTTTACATAAAATTTTGCTATTATAGTTAAGAGCTGAAAAATGTGTTTTAAAGTTATTGTCATCAATCTCAATTACTATAAGTATCTTTTGTTCAAAGGTTTGCGGCTTGAAGTGGTATCCAGACAAGCAGAGCCTGGCCTCCAGTGGCAATGACAATCGCCTCAATGTTTGGAATCTGCATTTGCTCTCACCTGTGCAGACTTACACTCAGTGAAAGGTATGAATCATTGTGTTTATCATATATAACTGATACAAGTTCATGGTTTCTCCAATATGGTGCTCATATTCTTTGGATGTCATTGATTTCACTGTTCTGCACAGCATTTATAATTTGCAAAGTAAATTTCTTCACATTTCTCATCTCTGCCTCCTCCATTCTCTTTCTTTATTTTAATATTCTCTGCAGCATGATGTATCAAACTGATCATTTGGACACAATTCTTAATATACACAAATACATTTTATTTTACAGCTATTGCATGGTTCCCACACCTTCATGGACTCTTGGCTAGTGGTGGAGGCGGAGCTGATCGGTGTATTCGTTTCTAGAACACGCTCACAGGACAACCAAAGCAGTTTGTGGACACTGGATTTCAAATCCGTAATCTTGCTTGGCTTAAACATTCCTCTGAACTGGTAAGTTTCTTGCATGTCGATGTGCTCTGCAGTTTGTACTTGGAACGATCTCATTGATAGGGGAAGGAATTGTATTTTTAATTTGGTACAGGTAGTGAAGTGTTTGTAACCTATAAGATTAAATTGAAATTTATGTTGTGAATATTTTAACACCCCCAAACCTAATTTTGAAATTTCATTTGCTGCAGATATAATTTATAAAATTTCTACATTTGTACTTGGATGAAAAATGCAGTTAATGAAACCATAAAATTGTAACTGTGAAGCCGTCTCCACTCAGGGCAGTTCCTTACTTTACTCAATTTTGGCAGTATAAAATATGTTTTCTTTAGGTCAATACTTGTTGTTTATGGAGAAATAACAGAATTTTCATTCATCCACATTTCTCAGATTCTTCTCAGTAACTGAAGTCTTCACATTTTCCAAAAATAAAACCTTGGGAAAATGAAGTATACCAGGCCCCTTATTGTGGTTCAGAGCACACATTAAATTGTAGGGCCCCTCTTAATAAGCACACTTTTGGTTGGGGTAATGGAATCTGCTCTGCAGTTGCCCCCACCTGAATAGGAGAGTTTAGACTTACCCAAAGTTGCCATGCGCCTTGAAAGATCATCCCTGGAGACATTAATATGCTACGAGTTGTGAGGTAGCTGGATTAAGATCTACAGTGATGTCAATATCCCTAATTCTCTGCAGTAACTGATGATGTCATTACTTGTTGCGCTGTCATTGGCTGTGACATCGTTTGCATAATTACCTGTTAAACGTGATTGGCTGACAAATTTTCATGGAATTTGGTGTGGATGTTATTCCAGATTGTTACTTTTCATTACATTTCTTATGGAAATTTGTTTGTTGTAGGGTAGCACCCACGGTAACTCCCAAAACCAGATACGCATTTGGAAATATCCAAACCTGTCACACGTTTCAAATCGCACTGGCCATTATTCAAACAGAGTGCCGTATCTGTTGATGTCTTCTGATGGAGAAACCATCATAACCGCCGCTGGGGATGAGACTCTTTGCTTTTGGAAAGTCTTCTGCAAAGCTCATTCACAGAAAGTAAGTTTTTCAACTCATTCATTGTGGGAGGGAAACATGTATCTTGTAATATTAACAATTTTAAGGTTACATTTGTAGAAATTTATAAAACAAGTGTTTGATGTAATTTTCATCTCTTGTTTCAGGAGAAGAGATCAGTCCTTAGTCTTTTCGCTGGCATCCGGTGAAGAATCTGCAGATGCTGTTTGATGCATTGTTCAGTTTTTATTGTATTTTATTTTTTTTGTTCTAATTATTTTGTTATATATAATTGTATTATTGTAATTAATTGTTTTTGATGTTAATATATTGGATGACGATATAAATACAATAAGAGGAACGCAGAGGTTTTACTAGAGGCTAGTAGACAGGTGGGGCTAGAAGTAAATTCAGAAAAAACTAAGAACATGTTAGTATCTCATCGTCAGCAGACAGGAGGGCAGAATTATCTTAGGGTAGCTAATAAATCCTTTGAAAGTGTCACAAAGTTCAAATATCTGGGAACAACAATAACAAATCAAAATGACACTGAAGAGGAAGTTAGGAGGAGATTAAATTCTTGAAATGCTTGCTACTTCTCAGTTCAAAATATTTTGTCTTCCCGTCTGATTTCTAAGAACCTGAAAATTAAAGTATACAAAACAATAATCTTGCCTGTTGTTTTGTATGGGTGCGAAACATGGTCTCTCACTCAGAGGGAGGAACACAGATTGCAGGTGTTTGAGAACAGGGTGTTGAGGAGGATATTTCGGCCTAAGAGGGAAGACGATGGGGTGTGGAGAAAACTGCACAATGATGAGCTTAAAAATCTGTACTGCTCACCCAGTATTGTCAGGGTGATTAAGTCGAGAAGAATGAGATGGGCTGGGCATGTAGCGCGCATGGATGGGACAAGATGTGTGCACCTGGTATTGGTGGGGAGGCCTGAGGGAAAGAGACCGCTGGGGAGACCTAGACGTAGATGGGAGGATAGTGTCAGGCGGGATCTATGGGAGATAAGAGTTGAAGGAGACTGGATTTTGCCGGTCCAGGACAGGGTCCGGTGAAGGGCTTTGGTTAATTCGGTGATGAACCTTCGGGTTCCCTAAGCCATGTACTGTCCACAGATCACGAGTAAAACCCTGCTGGGGGAAGTCGTTTCTGGTGCGGTGCGGGGGGGGGGGGGAATGTTACTTATCAGCTGGACTAGAGGGCTGCTATTGGTGGGAAGTGTGATACGTCAGAGTTTTACGCTACTACACACAGACTGAAAACATCAAGCCATTAAGAGTAGCGTGTAGTGAGTGCACTTTTAATGTGTTCTGTGGGTATGATGATAATATTCTAGATTAAATGACTGTGCGTCTGTGAGGTAATCTTAAAGCTGTACCCATTAGAACACATGAAGCCCTGTCGTCTGTTGTTCGTTCAGTGGTTGTGGAACGAATGCTTTTAGGATGGGTCGTCCGCGAAATCTTGTGCATGCGCGTATATCAAATTCCTAGCAGGGATTTTCTCCTGATCTGTGGATTGTAGTTAGTTTAGTTACTTATATTTAATTGTGTTGTGTTTTCAAATATATAGTTATATGGGAGACTAGGAAAGCGAGGACTGGGAAGAAGACTGATACAGCTAACCAACGATCTGAAACAAGGAAAGAAGATGAAGTTCCATGAATTAAAACGAGAAGCTGAGAATAGGGAAAACTGGAGAGCTCTTTTTGGGCAGAGCAATGTTAAGACAGAACACTGAATAATAATAATAGGAGACTCATGTTTACTTTTTAATGCCATGTACCCAGAAGTACATGGTTCATAAATCTCTTGATAAGTATCAGGTACTGAGCTTTTATATCCCCCTCCCCCCCCCCCCCAAAAAAAAAAAATTATTAGTATATTTATGTTTGAAGAAGGAAAAAGAAATAAGAATCTGTTTCACAGATGCATAAACTAGGAAGGGGTGCTATTAAATATCTGATTGCTATCACGATTACTGTACAGTAGAATATTTTTAATAGGGCTCCAGTGGAACCAGGACGACATACTGATGGATTTTGACATGGGATATGGAACATTTAAATACAAACATAAGGTGTTGGATCTTAGAAAAAATTAAATTAAAATGGGTAATATTGTCTATTATGTTGAAAATCATACTTAAAGTAATAAAAAGTAAAGTTTGTCCCGCTACGTGCTGTAAAGGCGCTTGGGGGGAGAGGAGGTATAGCTCCTACTCTTTCTTGACCTCGGCACCAGGTGGGGGTGAGTGATCAGCATCACGCCCCGGCCGGCTTTACCCCCGGGAAAGGACCCCGGTACCCATTGTAGAGGAGGCTGGGTGGGCCCCAGAGCCGGTCAGGACGCAGAGGCTAGAGGTCTAGCGGTTAGAACGCTGGCCTTGTAATCCTGGGGGTCCCGGGTTCGATTCCCGGCGGTGCCCGAATTTATAACTTGTGTTGGGCAAGGCCGTGGTCTGGGCAACACGAGAGTTTTCCTTGTGTGTGTTCTTATGCTGAAAGTCAACATTATTGTTATATTTTCTTGCTATAGTGAAGTTCACTTTTTTAGATCCAACAGTTCATTAATTACTGCAAAACAAATCTTAACTTTTTATGCAAAATTTCAAAATTGCTTGGAACTTGTAAGTTACTAGATAATTGAAAGTGGATGTCTTCTGGGTTGTTGCGCTGTGTAGTATGGTAGATTTCCACCGTCGTTTCAGAGGTCATACGCCTCTGTCATCATCGCCCTGATGACGGAGGCAGCATGCCCTCTGAAACGTTGGTTAACATCGACCAGACTACACAGCGCAACAACCCAGAAAACAGAAATCTTCATACTCAATGCTGCAAAAAGCTCAAATCCTACATAGGAGATAATTATCGTACAGCAGTGTGTTCGAACAATGACCTTGATTGCCTTCGTTAGCCAATGGTGGGACGTCACATCCCATTATGTGTGCAACAGTACGTTCCATCAATGACTGACTTTCAGCATACTGAAGCCATAAATGTCAGAGTGTGACACATGGCGCTACACCCAATTCACAGCAAATTATTACCCATTAATGTCAAAACTAAAACTTCCAAGCCTCGAAGTTCCTCGCACATCTGTGTCTTAACCACTTGGGTAGATGCCATGAAATGGTAGTATCTATCCCAGTACAACACTCCAAACACCACACAAAGTTACAATTTTGAAAAGGAAACTAAAATAAATTCAGGTTAATGAATAATAATAAATTAAACAGTATGATTAAGTCAACATCAGCGGAAGATGTAATTTGGACTGTTACACTACACTTCTTAAATGTGACTATTTTTAACAATGCCTTCTATGATGTTACCCAATCTACCGCTGCGTGATTAGGTATTTATTGTAGACAGATGAGATGATTAGATTAAATTGACAACAGAGTGTTGGGCATTACGAAACGGGGAATTTCGCCATTTTTACAACTCCCTCAATATACAAAAAACAAGGCAGTATGGAATGGGTATTCACCTCCGACAAGGGCACCAAGAAAAATGTGCAGCCTTCTGGAACTTCGAAAATACGAAACTAGTTATAAGATTATTAAAGACGCTCGGTGATGAAGCAGGTGACGAGGTAGAGAGGCACTTTGTAGTTACTGAGGAAAACCGCTGAAAAGCTGAGTGATGATAGCCTGATGGTTGGAATCGGCTAAGTGCCGACCATTACCACTGTACTGACCTGCTAAATGACTGTGGTGACGATGGCAGAATGATGTTAAGTACGTGTATTGGCGTAATAAGTGTGTGGATGAGGTTTTCTCTTTCTTTCAGCTTTAGTTGTACCATCTGTTATTGAACCTTGGAGTTCTGTTGTCACGCGGCGGAGCTGGTGTGCGACAGAGAGAGACAGAAGTACATGAATCCCTACTAGATGGCAGATCGAGTGAAAGTGTATACTAGGATTAAGAACCTTGACATAATTTATAGAAATAAGAAATTATTGAGTCGTATCCCTCTGACAAACGGTACAGTAGGCCCTTGCCTTGCGTTCCGTAGCGTCAAAATGCCGGATGACAGCAAAAATGTTTTTGAAGTTACAAGTATATATTGCAGTACCCGCGGACGCCATGCGTCAGATAATGTATTTCAGCGTCGCGACGCCTGATAAGGGCATCGCTTCTCGGCCTTTTGGCTAAGATCAAAGTGTAGTATCTGTTCTTATCAGCTTAATATCTGATACGTCCTGCATCGCAGGACCAGAATATTAAACTGATTTTTGGAAAATGACGGAGTGCTAGGAGCTTGCTCCACCTCTGTCACGGGTTGGCCCGGTATTGCAGTACCTCCGGGATCGGCCCACCTTAAACTACTCATTATTAGCTTTATGCTTATCTGTCATTATCGTTTATCAACGGTTTGTGATAATTCTCCAGTTGCTGTTACTGTATTTTCCTGGAAATCGTTTTTTCGCTAATTCCAGGTGGGCAGTATGGTAATCAAATGAGCAAGTAATAGAGCCCTTAACTCTAATTAAACTCATTATCAGGATATTACAACAGTTTTAACGTTTCGTGGTGTTCGTTTAAATATTTTCGGTATCAGCGGTTACTTCTTCCGATAAGCGGCGGAAGTTCCGGTACAATCAAGTGCAAGCGTAATAGAGCCCTGCAACTCGTAATTAACCGCTGTAAGTGCCTAGTGTGAGGTAGTTCACAACCAGAAAATATAACAGTGGTTTGTACGCTGGGTCCACCAATAGCACAGAGCGTGTAACAGAGAACGAAGCTTTGATGCCAGAACTAGTCAATGCCAAAGACGACAAACAACATTTCTGTGCTATTTGAAAAAAGGTGAGATGGTCCTTCTCTAGGTGGCGCTCTAGCAATCTCCTTGTTGCTGTCCAGGATGCAGCTCTGAAGGTCGAACTGTAGCCCTGCTCCGTACATTCAAAACGGTCAGCTACCGGAAATCGAACTATCAGCGTCTCTCCCTGCCTCTCCACCGGTGGTCTTAGCGGTCGCTCTTCCGCCATGGACCTGGAACTCAAAGAATAACATTGATTCACTTGTAATAGAAAAACAATAAAAAACAATAAGTATATAAAAACAATTAATAAATTAAATAAAGTTTAATATTCTGGTGCTGCGATGCAGGACGTATCAGAAATTAAGCTGATAAGAACAGATCTTTTATTTATCAAATATTAACAATTTACATGCATAATGTATCATGCGAGAACAAACTTCATGCAAGAACTCAGCATTCAACACAATTGTCCAATGGAAGTTTGTAGCTTCCTTGTCTTGTAGCTTGCAGATACGCCGTGGCCTTGAGCTATTATCCCGGCATTAGCCTTGCGAGACTGAGGAAAACCTGAACTGAACTCCTGCTCGAATCACCTTGTTCCATAGGTTCTCTAACAGCTGACTGACCAATATTTCGATTACAACTAGCTGTATCTATTCTTTCTTGAAGCTTCTGAAGTCGGGACGACATTTCACCTAATTTTGCATCGTTGTTTCTAGTAAGTATGTCTGCTCTCCCTTGCATGAAATTTAGGTTCTCCTCAGTAACTCTTTCTTTAAAATTTGAAAGTTCTCTAACCACTATGTCCCTAGTGTTACTTTCTACCTCCGACATGTGTGATGTTAACCTCTCACTCACATTCTCATTCATGCTCTCTGTTACATTTGTTAATATTTCATTCATACTCTTGCTTACCAACCGGTGAATTGGTCGCAAGCTGTGAGTGACAGAAAGCGAAGGAAGGAAAGAGTTGGCTATTACCTACACAAGAGGCATCTTTGATATTCATGGCAAAGCTCTTTCACTGTAAATCTCATTAATAAGGTATAAAGGGAAGGACACATCTCTTTGTCCACTGCAATACTCTGGTGATATAACTATTACTTTCTAATAGGAAATGTACCATTATGTTACAGAGTTTAGGTTAGGTTTACATTTTTTGAGTTTTGTTTTTAAATATAATTTGATGTGTTAATAGTACCAAACAATATCTGGCATTGAACCAACTCTAAACCAGTCAGTCAAACAACCAAGCTGATTCAAATATTAGGGGAGTAAAGGGTGTTTTGTGATGTTAAATGGAATAGGAAATGCTAGACTACATAGTGCAACAACCCTGAAGACAGCCATCTTCATACTCGCTGCCATGAGAACCTGTGATATCACTTGGTAAACCTGTATGGGAAAGCTGTTGGTCACTACATTTTAAGAATCAAAACCCTTTGACGCGAGAAAGCTGAACAACTTAGTTTCCTATACTTCCTACTGCAGTGGAGTTAGTGGGCTTAGTGGTGACACTTCTGTGACCTATTCTTTGTCACCACTTGGGACAAAGAGCCACAAGATTCTGAGTTACAGTGAAAATATAACAAATACCCTTCAAGGTTAGTCATAGTTTGTATTGGTTTTAATGTTTTAAAATCCACAAATGAAATGCCTATGCTCACTCCACATCCCATCTCAGTGTCTGATTCTCTTCTGGTCTCTGATAATATCTGAGTTGGCTGATGAGGCTGTTTTGATTTCCTGATCAGCTGTTCTGCCAACACAAGCCATGAGACAATGAGAGTGTTGATTATGAAATAGTTATAACATTCTTCTTCTTTATATGAAGCATTGGGAGTTTCATGTGCTGTACTTCATTATTTGTCCCGATTTATTGAATTTTATGTCTTTTCTGTTGAAGATGTTGGATGCCTCTTATCTCCGAGATGACTTCTACCTCAATCTTATTGACTGGTCTTCAGTGAATGTATTAAGTGTGTGATTAGGAACTTGGTCTGCAAGCACAAATCGGCTGGGAGTTTGTGTGATTTATCTGGAGGTGGCACCTCTGTAACTTCAATTGCATGGAATGAGCACGTAAGTATTGGACAGATTATTTTTACCTAGGTAATTGAAAAGCATTTCTGTTAAATTTGAATTTGATTAATGCTGTTTTTATAGTTAATCTTTAAAGTATGAGTTATGCATCAATGCATTATTAATTGTATAGGAAAATTATCATGCAGTGCATAAAGTAGATTCAGCCTTTGTTGATGTGTCACTGCATTACAATGTGACATATTGTTGGTTTACAAATGACACACTTTTTTAATGGCGAACAGGTTTTGTTATAATGTGGTCAATATTTCATGGCCTTTTCATAGCCTCCTCCCCTTTAACACCGTACTATACTGTGCTTTTTTATACCATATTATTGGAGGTTTCATTGAACTGTAGTTAACATATGACTTGAGAATTTGCATGTGAAGTTAAAGCAAAATAAGGTCCCTTTCATATAGAGCAACACAGGAATGCAAAGGGCTATATTATTTGTCAGACTTGACTCTTTATTATCTCACTTTCCTCAGGCCTGTTTTGTGCCCAGTAAGTCTGTGGACTTCTGTTCTGAATTCTGAAAGTTGCTAAAGTCCCCATTTTGACTTTTCCCAATTTTGGCCTCTTGTTTTTCCTGCAATTCTGCATCTAGTAATCTTCCTTGTACCCATCTTGAATCAGTGTCAACTGCTACCCCCATTTCTGTGGGTTCTCTCTGCTTTTCATTTTATGTTTTATATCCATTCTGTGCATTAATAGAAGTTTGGAGAATTTGGATTTCTTGTTACAAACCTTCTGGAGGAAGGTGGAGAAGAATTGTGTCCTCCGCCTGCCAAGTGAGGGAGACCAAGCCCAAAATTTTAGTAGTATGTCTTTTAGAGATTTTAGAGATTTAGCCATATTTATTTCAGGATACATGCATTTGTCTGTGTAACTTTGGCTTGTGGGTGTTTAGTGTTTGCAAACATTACAGTAACACACTTTCAAGGTGGGTATGAGATGGGGCCTGTTCCGAAGGAGTTATTTATATAGGCTACTCCATCCATGAAGACTTGCAAAGAAAAATGTATTTGTATGTATTCTGATGTACCATGATGTCATAATTTTATATAAATGAAATATTATGGCCATATTCTGCAACAGCTGTAGATAATAGGTAAGAATTTGCATATTCTGACCAGGAAATGTTACCAAACAGATAACACATCAAGTCACCTCTGACATAATTTAGGACTGACTCTTATTATTGGACACATTTATGACCTGGTGTTTTGTATTTGTAGGGAAATTTGGTAGCAATTGGCACACATCATGGCTACGTGCAAATCTGGGATGTTGCTGTAAATTCCCAAGTTAATGAGCTGCTGACCCATCCAGACAGAGTTGAATCGCTTGCTTGGAATGGTGATGTTGTTTCATCTGGCAGTCAGGATGGACTGACCTTACAATGTGATGTGAGAACTCCTAGTCTTGTGACAGAGAGAAGATTGGTTGGCCATCAACAAGAGGTTAATAGAAAATCATTTAAGTGTTAATAATTTTGTTATTACTGCAAAACAGTTATCATTGTTTTTCTGGATTGTGACACCATGTGGACTCACATAGATACTAGAGTTTTGGAAATACAGGATCATACACAAAAGAATGGTGCGGTTTCAAAGGTTAATAAAAAATTTATTTCTCACCTTACACGGGCACAACATACACCGTCAGCGGCGGCAATTGTCCAAGTTTCTCATGCGTTAATTACAATCCTTCAATGTCTGCAACCTGGGTCACACGACACACATCCACACGCTAATCAAACTCATCCGATCCAGCGCTGTGGAAAAACACGATTGAGAAGCACTCATACATTCCTGTGAAAATGGGGGGGAGCTTCATCCAGTTGTAGAATGTAATCATCATAATTGGTATTCAGTTGGGTTAACAACCTGCTTTCCAACATGTCCAAAAATGAGTCGCCAGTCACAGTTGCACTATTCTTTTGTGTAAACCTGTACATGCAGTCTCCATCTTCAGCTCTGAAGATAAAGACAGTTCATCTCCACATTGCATCACGACCCTGAAGAACAGCATCAACGTCTTCACCATAGTTAGAACTTTACATAAAATTTTGCTATTATAGTTAAGAGCTGAAAAATGTGTTTTAAAGTTATTGTCATCAATCTCAATTACTATAAGTATCTTTTGTTCAAAGGTTTGCGGCTTGAAGTGGTATCCAGACAAGCAGAGCCTGGCCTCCAGTGGCAATGACAATCGCCTCAATGTTTGGAATCTGCATTTGCTCTCACCTGTGCAGACTTACACTCAGTGAAAGGTATGAATCATTGTGTTTATCATATATAACTGATACAAGTTCATGGTTTCTCCAATATGGTGCTCATATTCTTTGGATGTCATTGATTTCACTGTTCTGCACAGCATTTATAATTTGCAAAGTAAATTTCTTCACATTTCTCATCTCTGCCTCCTCCATTCTCTTTCTTTATTTTAATATTCTCTGCAGCATGATGTATCAAACTGATCATTTGGACACAATTCTTAATATACACAAATACATTTTATTTTACAGCTATTGCATGGTTCCCGCACCTTCATGGACTCTTGGCTAGTGGTGGAGGCGGAGCTGATCGGTGTATTCGTTTCTAGAACACGCTCACAGGACAACCAAAGCAGTTTGTGGACACTGGATTTCAAATCCGTAATCTTGCTTGGCTTAAACATTCCTCTGAACTGGTAAGTTTCTTGCATGTCGATGTGCTCTGCAGTTTGTACTTGGAACGATCTCATTGATAGGGGAAGGAATTGTATTTTTAATTTGGTACAGGTAGTGAAGTGTTTGTAACCTATAAGATTAAATTGAAATTTATGTTGTGAATATTTTAACACCCCCAAACCTAATTTTGAAATTTCATTTGCTGCAGATATAATTTATAAAATTTCTACATTTGTACTTGGATGAAAAATGCAGTTAATGAAACCATAAAATTGTAACTGTGAAGCCGTCTCCACTCAGGGCAGTTCCTTACTTTACTCAATTTTGGCAGTATAAAATATGTTTTCTTTAGGTCAATACTTGTTGTTTATGGAGAAATAACAGAATTTTCATTCATCCACATTTCTCAGATTCTTCTCAGTAACTGAAGTCTTCACATTTTCCAAAAATAAAACCTTGGGAAAATGAAGTATACCAGGCCCCTTATTGTGGTTCAGAGCACACATTAAATTGTAGGGCCCCTCTTAATAAGCACACTTTTGGTTGGGGTAATGGAATCTGCTCTGCAGTTGCCCCCACCTGAATAGGAGAGTTTAGACTTACCCAAAGTTGCCATGCGCCTTGAAAGATCATCCCTGGAGACATTAATATGCTACGAGTTGTGAGGTAGCTGGATTAAGATCTACAGTGATGTCAATATCCCTAATTCTCTGCAGTAACTGATGATGTCATTACTTGTTGCGCTGTCATTGGCTGTGACATCGTTTGCATAATTACCTGTTAAACGTGATTGGCTGACAAATTTTCATGGAATTTGGTGTGGATGTTATTCCAGATTGTTACTTTTCATTACATTTCTTATGGAAATTTGTTTGTTGTAGGGTAGCACCCACGGTAACTCCCAAAACCAGATACGCATTTGGAAATATCCAAACCTGTCACACGTTTCAAATCGCACTGGCCATTATTCAAACAGAGTGCCGTATCTGTTGATGTCTTCTGATGGAGAAACCATCATAACCGCCGCTGGGGATGAGACTCTTTGCTTTTGGAAAGTCTTCTGCAAAGCTCATTCACAGAAAGTAAGTTTTTCAACTCATTCATTGTGGGAGGGAAACATGTATCTTGTAATATTAACAATTTTAAGGTTACATTTGTAGAAATTTATAAAACAAGTGTTTGATGTAATTTTCATCTCTTGTTTCAGGAGAAGAGATCAGTCCTTAGTCTTTTCGCTGGCATCCGGTGAAGAATCTGCAGATGCTGTTTGATGCATTGTTCAGTTTTTATTGTATTTTATTTTTTTTGTTCTAATTATTTTGTTATATATAATTGTATTATTGTAATTAATTGTTTTTGATGTTAATATATTGGATGACGATATAAATACAATAAGAGGAACGCAGAGGTTTTACTAGAGGCTAGTAGACAGGTGGGGCTAGAAGTAAATTCAGAAAAAACTAAGAACATGTTAGTATCTCATCGTCAGCAGACAGGAGGGCAGAATTATCTTAGGGTAGCTAATAAATCCTTTGAAAGTGTCACAAAGTTCAAATATCTGGGAACAACAATAACAAATCAAAATGACACTGAAGAGGAAGTTAGGAGGAGATTAAATTCTTGAAATGCTTGCTACTTCTCAGTTCAAAATATTTTGTCTTCCCGTCTGATTTCTAAGAACCTGAAAATTAAAGTATACAAAACAATAATCTTGCCTGTTGTTTTGTATGGGTGCGAAACATGGTCTCTCACTCAGAGGGAGGAACACAGATTGCAGGTGTTTGAGAACAGGGTGTTGAGGAGGATATTTCGGCCTAAGAGGGAAGACGATGGGGTGTGGAGAAAACTGCACAATGATGAGCTTAAAAATCTGTACTGCTCACCCAGTATTGTCAGGGTGATTAAGTCGAGAAGAATGAGATGGGCTGGGCATGTAGCGCGCATGGATGGGACAAGATGTGTGCACCTGGTATTGGTGGGGAGGCCTGAGGGAAAGAGACCGCTGGGGAGACCTAGACGTAGATGGGAGGATAGTGTCAGGCGGGATCTATGGGAGATAAGAGTTGAAGGAGACTGGATTTTGCCGGTCCAGGACAGGGTCCGGTGAAGGGCTTTGGTTAATTCGGTGATGAACCTTCGGGTTCCCTAAGCCATGTACTGTCCACAGATCACGAGTAAAACCCTGCTGGGGGAAGTCGTTTCTGTTGCGGTGCGGGGGGGGGGGGGGGGAATGTTACTTATCAGCTGGACTAGAGGGCTGCTATTGGTGGGAAGTGTGATACGTCAGAGTTTTACGCTACTACACACAGACTGAAAACATCAAGCCGTTAAGAGTAGCGTGTAGTGAGTGCACTTTTAATGTGTTCTGTGGGTATGATGATAATATTCTAGATTAAATGACTGTGCGTCTGTGAGGTAATCTTAAAGCTGTACCCATTAGAACACATGAAGCCCTGTCGTCTGTTGTTCGTTCAGTGGTTGTGGAACGAATGCTTTTAGGATGGGTCGTCCGCGAAATCTTGTGCATGCGCGTATATCAAATTCCTAGCAGGGATTTTCTCCTGATCTGTGGATTGTAGCTAGTTTAGTTACTTATATTTAATTGTGTTGTGTTTTCAAATATATAGTTATATAGGAGACTAGGAAAGCGAGGACTGGGAAGAAGACTGATGCAGCTAACCAACGATCTGAAACAAGGAAAGAAGATGAAGTGTTTCCATAGGAAATGTAATGAAAAGTAACAATCTGGAATAACATCCACACCAAATTCCATGAAAATTTGTCAGCCAATCACGTTTAACAGGTAATTATGCAAACGATGACACAGCCAATGACAGCGCAACAAGTAATGACATCATCAGTTACTGCAGAGAATTAGGGATATTGACATCACTGTAGATCTTAATCCAGCTACCTCACAACTCGTAGCATATTAATGTCTCCAGGGATGATCTTTCAAGGCGCATGGCAACTTTGGGTAAGTCTAAACTCTCCTATTCAGGTGGGGGCAACTGCAGAGCAGATTCCATTACCCCAACCAAAAGTGTGCTTATTAAGAGGGGCCCTACAATTTAATGTGTGCTCTGAACCACAATAAGGGGCCTGGTATACTTCATTTTCCCAAGGTTTTATTTTTGGAAAATGTGAAGACTTCAGTTACTGAGAAGAATCTGAGAAATGTGGATGAATGAAAATTCTGTTATTTCTCCATAAACAACAAGTATTGACCTAAAGAAAACATATTTTATACTGCCAAAATTGAGTAAAGTAAGGAACTGCCCTGAGTGGAGACGGCTTCACAGTTACAATTTTATGGTTTCATTAACTGCATTTTTCATCCAAGTACAAATGTAGAAATTTTATAAATTATATCTGCAGCAAATGAAATTTCAAAATTAGGTTTGGGGGTGTTAAAATATTCACAACATAAATTTCAATTTAATCTTATAGGTTACAAACACTTCACTACCTGTACCAAATTAAAAATACAATTCCTTCCCCTATCAATGAGATCGTTCCAAGTACAAACTGCAGAGCACATCGACATGCAAGAAACTTACCAGTTCAGAGGAATGTTTAAGCCAAGCAAGATTACGGACTTGAAATCCAGTGTCCACAAACTGCTTTGGTTGTCCTGTGAGCGTGTTCTAGAAACGAATACACCGATCAGCTCCGCCTCCACCACTAGCCAAGAGTCCATGAAGGTGCGGGAACCATGCAATAGCTGTAAAATAAAATGTATTTGTGTATATTAAGAATTGTGTCCAAATGATCAGTTTGATACATCATGCTGCAGAGAATATTAAAATAAAGAAAGAGAATGGAGGAGGCAGAGATGAGAAATGTGAAGAAATTTACTTTGCAAATGCTGTGCAGAACAGTGAAATCAATGACATCCAAAGAATATGAGCACCATATTGGAGAAACCATGAACTTGTATCAGTTATATATGATAAACACAATGATTCATACCTTTCACTGAGTGTAAGTCTGCACAGGTGAGAGCAAATGCAGATTCCAAACATTGAGGCGATTGTCATTGCCACTGGAGGCCAGGCTCTGCTTGTCTGGATACCACTTCAAGCCGCAAACCTTTGAACAAAAGATACTTATAGTAATTGAGATTGATGACAATAATTTTAAAACATATTTTTCAGCTCTTAACTATAATAGCAAAATTTTATGTAAAGTTCTAACTATGGTGAAGACGTTGATGCTGTTCTTCTGGGTCGTGATGCATATGAGTTTGGAGCATTTAGGAACAGAAAAATTGCCAACAATTTTCATGCACGAAGTTTAGGATGGAAGGTCCGGAAGCTGATATCCCGCTCTGATGTCTGTCAGAGGGTCAAACACCCCAACTGCAGCTACGCGACCGAGTGTCAGAGCCACTTGCCCGGTGACCTCTGCGCTACTGATTTGTATGGTCCGCTGAAAGTGGTGTCCTATAAATTTTGGTGCTTTTGGATGAGTTTTCGAAATTAGTAAAGTTATACCCTTTGCGCTCAGCAACCACGAGTGCCCGCCTTAATAAACTGACAGGGCATAAAACCTAAGTGCGTATTGAGTGACAATGGGACTCACTTTGGAAGACCGACTTGGCGAAAAAGGTATGAATGTCAGATTTTCACCTGTACGACACCCGCAGGCAAACCACAGCGAGCGTTGTATGAAGGAGATCGGTAAATTCTGTCGCATCTACTGCCAACAAAACCACGAAAGATGGCCGGAGCTTCCGAGTAAAATTGGAGATTGGTTAAACGGCTCGGTATCAGACTCCACTGGGTACAGTCCCACAAGCGCTCATGCACGATAAGCCGATGCCAGGCTTATTTAGGAAATTCCTGACAAAGTTAGGCAAAACCGAATGAGTGCGACTTGACAAGTTCACGAGAGAGGCTGATTAGGATATTGTATTTATTACTTCAACCTGATTGTTGTTTTTGTGTGTGTAATTGCGTGGTGTGAGTGATCAAGAATGTTCTAAGTCTGTAATTGCTGAGGTACTTGGTACAGTACAACCACCTTATAGCATCTAACTTTTAAAATTTCAATAAAACGCGAGCTACACGACTGGTCCGGACCTTTCCGAAAGCCCAAATCCCTTGCTACATGTTGATGCTATTGTGACGCACCTCCATAAAAACACCCGCTACTTTCCTTTCTAACCATTGCTGTTCCAGGTACCACCTCAACGCACCTCTGGCTTGGGGTAAGGATTACACATCCGCCACTGCCGTTCCTATTGTCAAAAGCAGACACCAGTCCGCATAGCATAAAACCGGATTTACAACTTAAAGTCCAGTTCGTGACCGTCTCAGGTAGCCTTTCCGGAATTGAACTGAAAACAGGATGTCACACAGTTTCTTAAATAATTTAAAGTATATACGCGAGCACATAGTCTTCATAACCTTATCGTTCTCGAGGTCCCAGGATCCCGACGAACCGAGAAGGAATGCGTCAGGTTTAGCTTCTTGAAATCGCCCACACAGGGCCCTCGCTAGATCCTGACATTGCTCTATGTTCCTCTGTTTAAATTCTTTTACGGCGTATTATCTATTCTCCAATGGCACTGTGACGTCGATGATCATTGCTTTATTACGCTTCGCAATGTCCCTGTACGAGGTGCGATCAGAAAGTTTCAAGACTGCGCCTATAAAACCCCGTACACTTATCTCAGGTATTAAATTCATCCATCACCCTCGAAGTAGTTCCCCTGGGAGTGAACACAACGATCCCAGCGCCGCTGCCAAGCCTGGTAGCATCCCTGGAAATTATTTTTTGTCAGCCTGTCAAGCACCATCTGCGATTCTGCCTGAATCTTTTCTATCGTCTCAAATCTCCTTCCCTTTAGCTGAATTTTCATCTTTGGGAAGAGGAAGAAGTCACACGGAGCTTAGAAAGGAAGTTGGGGTCGGTTCTTGCAAGATCTTTGAGCTCCTGACAAACGAGAAGTCGATTCTGCTTCTGGTCCTCAGACAGGAGCCTTGGCACAAACTTGGCTGCGATGCGTCGCATGTGGTGTTCTTCCTTTAGAATCAGCTGACAGGTCCCATAGCCTATCCCAACTATGTCGCACAAGTCGTTGATAGTACGACGTCGATCTTCGTGAATGGCCTGCCGAATCTTTGTAACATTTTCGGGCGTTGTGCTCGAAGATGGTCGTCCAGAACGCTCGTCATCATCGACAGAGGTTCGGCCATTTTTAAAACGTGAATGGCACACAAAAGTTTGTGCACGACCCATTGCGGACTCCCCAAATGCTTGCTTTAGCATTTCATACGTTTCCGTAGCCGTTTTGGCGAGTCTTTGGCAAAATTTGATGCACACGCCATTCCGAAATCGCAGGAGGGTCGGTGTAATGCACTACCAAAACGCCAGTAACTAAGAAACAAATGCTAATTCGATGATGCCGGCTGGCACACTGATTCACTATGAATGTAGGCCCAACCCCTTAGCGGCAGAAGCTCGTACTACATCCGGTTCGCCCTCTATTGACACAGTTTTGAAACTTTCTGATCGCACCTCGTACAGTCACAGTCGAGAACTTACCTTCAGCTGCTTTCTTAACCCTGCTTACCACTGTGATGTGTCTTCTGCCTGTGATCTGGAATCGAACTGGCAACTGTAGTCTATCCCGGAAACAATAAATTACCTTTTCATATTCTTCAGCGAGTGCATCTCACCTATTTTCAAATAGCACAGAAATGTTGTTTGTCGTCTTTGGCATTGACTAGCTCTGGCATCAAAGCTTCGTTCTCTGTTACTTGCTATTAGTGGACCCAGCGTACAAACTACTCTGTTATATTTTCTGGTTATTAACTACCTCACACTAGCACTTACAGCGGTTAATTACGAGTTGCAGGGCTCTATTACGCGTGCACTTGATTGTACCGGAACTTCCGCCGCTTATCGGGAAGAAGTAACCGCTGCGACCGAAAATATTTAAACGAACACCACGAAACGTTAAAACTGTTGTAATATCTAATTGTAATATCCTGATAATGAGTTTAATTACGAGTTACAGGGCTCTATTACTTGCTCTTTTGATTACCATACTGCACACCTGGAATTAGCGAAAAAACGATTCCCCTAAAAGTACAGTAACAGTACTTCGAGAATGATCACAAACCGTTGATAAACGATAATGACAGATAAGCATAAAGCTATTAATGAGTAGTTTAAGGTGGGCCGATCCCGGAGGTACTGCAATACCGGGCCAACCCGTGACAAAGGTGGAGCAAGCTCCTAGCACTCCGTCATTTTCCAAAAATCAGTTTAATATTCTGGTCCTGCACATCACCACCTCTCAACCCTCTACACAGTTTTGAAGACTCATATTTTCACACATTACATTGGCACTGATAGTTGGAGCATGGCAAAACACAGAGAAGTGCACATCCACATCGTGCGCACCGTCAGGGTCGACTCGGCCTTCGGTTTACTGTCTGACCCCTGTTATGTGCTCGACGTAGATGTCCCTACTCCAGCGGATAGCGTCCGTGCACATTAGGCGCAGCATCAGATTGCAGTAGCGGCGCCCAAGGCGCAGCTGACTAATGAGGCGCTCGTTCGCCGGGTCCCATCCACCCAGCGTCCCAACGAGAAATGCATCTACGACCACATCGTAGCCCTGCTGACGCAGGTAGCTCGCAATGTGGTCATATTATACCCTCTTATCATTCCGTGCAGCTTCAAATGCGGCATACCGATTCTCAAACTGCGTAGCCACATCGATAATCGCGGCGGTCTTCTCCGCGGTCGGGCCGAAGACCGTCGTTGAAGCCTGGCACGGTCTGGTTGACGAGGACCGTGGCTTGAGCGCCTTGACAAGCCGACCAAGGACCGCGTTGTGACGGCGGGTGATGGCGGCGAAGTCCGGCTTACAGTGGTTCAGGACGCTGTGTAGTCTGGTCGATGTTAACCACGTTTCAGAGGTCACACTGCCTCCGTCATCAGGGTGATCATTTACTGGGGGCAGGCTACTCTATTCATGGTCCGGCTCCTATAAACCTAGCTCCACCCACCCAAGTGGCACATTCAATACCCTGATGATGGAGGCAGTATGACCTCTGAAATGCTGGTAAACATCGACCAGACTAAACAGAAGACAGAAATCTTCATATTCACCGCTGTGAAAACCTCAAATCTTACAGAACAGTAGTATGTTTGCCATCTGTTGTTAGTTAAATTACTGCTCCAACATGTCTTACTTACATACATGCATGCATGCTGTTGGACCACATTTACAGAATCAATTGTTACCCGCAGTTAAAGCAATATGCCTAACAGCTTGCCTGTGTCTCCTCATACACTGCACCATAACTGTTATGTGGAGTTTGATGGAGTATGGCATAGAAAGATTCAACAAAAGTTACCTACAATTTGCAATTACAGTTGCAATAGGAAAACAGTAACACACACTTAAAATGAAGACTTACTGTATGAGCAATCTCATATATATTGGTGACACACACTGATGTGGCCAATGTTAAATGATTCCATGTAACCAAGTAGCACCCAACACACACTTACATTAATTATATAGATGTTAAACATCAGAATAAAGAGCTTCTGTAAAATTTATTCAAGTCTCGTGGGCGTAAATAAGTTCCATGCTGTCTTCTACTGAAGGCAACAATTGAAACACACAAGATCACATGAACATAACCTAAAAAGTTTATATTGCTTGGCCCCTCATCAGGCTCATGTTTCCACCCCTACATCAAGTAATCTACAGCACCATACTTCATATACATTCTTTTCATCTACACCTGCATGTTCACATTGTTTTACACAGAAGCAAAATATCTGACCTGTAGTTTAATTTGGTTTGATGAGATCTTGTGCTCCTTGATAAAGTCTCCTAGGTTTCCTATAACTCTCACAAATATAATTTGTGCAGGTAAGGAGGAAAAAGAATCTCTGAGATTCCCTCGACAGTGGAGATATTGTCGCTGGTCTTCTGGTTCATAATGGTACATCACATGGTCCAGAATCATAATCTCCACCTTCAGCCCTGAAGATGGAGACAGTATGTTTTTCCATCTACTGACAGGCCCTTCGCTGTGCTTGATGAGACACTGTGTAGTTACAAAAATTAAACAAATTTTTCAGTGTAATGGTATTATTCCTTACAGAAGTTAATTTTTACAAGTGAAAATGTACACGTGGAAACTGTAATTCTTTATTTCTTAACTAGCATCAGCACTTTCTTTCCGGTTCTCACTATAGATTTCCACAGTAGGAGACTTTGTAATGCTAATATTCTCTCCTCCAGCTTTCACCAACAGCATCTGAAGTCGAGATACAAAAGGAAATTCTGGAATCAAAGTGAATAAACCACAAAATACATGTACTTCATTTCAAATATGTAACATGTCACTGAAACTGTGTAAGAGCTATTTTTGAATGTCTCCTCACAAAAGGTTCTACACTCAAGAACAATATACAGCGTATCTGTAAATCACCTGCACACTCTTCTTTAAGTGTCTCACGCCAATTGACTCCTATCCCACTTTCAGAGAACAGTTCTCCACTATGCTGCAAAACTTGTATTAAATATTAAATCATTATTAATATGCAAATAATTTCTATACACTGACAACACAAATTACTCCTAATATTATCGTTCACCCACAGGAAAACCATTCTTATTTACATACAAACACAGAAATTCAGAAGACCTACACTGTAGTTCATATGACCAGCCACTGACGGGATGGCTAAAGGGATTATATTCATGAGTGCTTCTTGCTGATGTGGTGGTTCGGAGAGAGCAGGACAATTTCTACTGTTCTTATGTGCGTTCTTCTTCAGAGCTCAAACATTCTACACAACACTCAAAACTGCTACCTACCATTTAACCTATACCTCAGCTCCCTAAAGGATACATTTAGAAAGGAGAGAAAACAAGAAAAATATATTTACATATATCAAGTGATGATTTTGACAACAAACCAACTGCAGAATTTAAGTTTATGGATCTAGGTTTTCAGTCTTTTCCATCAATGATGTCTTGCTTAATTTCACAAACATAACAAAATTATCTCCTTAGAAAGCTGAGATTTATTTTAAAAAGCAGGTTGAGCTTTGAGGTTCCAGGTTAGACTGCAAGAATGGAATATTCTACAAAAAATTACCTACGAAGCTTATGCTTCTAGGCATCACACACACCTGGAAAAATTTTCCTTTATGTGTCATGATTCAATATTTTTCAGTGAATTTATGACAGAGTTGGGTCTAAAACACAAACTGGACAAATGACGTCTATTCATACTTTCCCCAGGACTAAGTTTAGTGCTTCTGCATAGTGGGAGCACTTTTCTGTCTATCCCATTCACATCTGCTATTCCTGTAAAATACTGCAATTGCATACAACAAAGCAGTGCTTATTTATTCACTACGATAACACTCACTGAATATCTGTAGCGCCATTACAGTTACAGAACCTCATCTTAGGATGCAGCTACGCTATACGAGATACTGTTGCTCCTTGTGTAAGACAGGAATTTGTAGTTCAGCAATGCCACATTGTACAAAATCTAGTTACAAAGAGAAAAACAGTGATAAAATTCACAATTAAACTTCATACACCACCTAATACAACATTTTAATTGTAGCATGCTACAAAGGACCAGGTTTGTTACACAGCAGCCCTGAGGATGACAGCAGAGATTCCTCTCGAAACGTTGGCAGAAGATATGGTTTATTAACCATTCAGCAACCTGACACGGCTTGTAACCCGAGAGTCTTTCAGCAAAGGGTAACTAGATTGCACAAGGAATAATATCCTGCATGTACACACATGCACAGAGGCAGGGGCCAGGAACAGTAATCCAATGATAAAAGAATTCTACATTGTAAACTAATAGCAAAATCTGATGAAATAAAAATGGAACACAGCAAGAACGGAGACAGGGAAACTACATCTGATCAAACAGATGTCCTCTGTTCTTATAAATAATGAAGAAGTAAATACACAGAAAAAGTTTCTGATCATTTCAGTAGGCATATTTTCTTCGCCTAACCATCTGTACACCATGTTGGTGCTTCTCAGGAATTATCTCTCTCTCTCTCTCTCTCTCTTGTAAGTTCTATCAATATGCTTCAAGTCGTTTATTTAACGAAATGTCATCATATTATGCTTTTTCAACAAACATTATGCTTTATTTCGGTGGATAAAAATAATATCAACTGGAAATTTATAAAATGTGGTTCATTATAGGTTATATTAATTCTTTAGGACGATATTTCATAAGACGTCCTGCGACTCAAATGTAGTAGCGATGTTTTAAATAGCGCCTGAAACACGGTTAGTGCATACTTACCTGGCGTAGGGATTACCGTGATCCAGAAGGCGGTTCCCCCAGGGTGAGACCCTTCCATTGCACATCGGTTGGGTTGACCCCTGCGATTGCCCCAAATGTGGGTAACTCGGGCGCGTAATTTTTGGTAGTCGGGACTGCGTTCGCGCCGTCCCGTTAATTTCTATTTTCATGTTGTTTTATTTATTATTTCTAAGATTCAAGCAACAAGAATGCTTGGCTCCATTTGGTCGTTACTTGTGCTATGTAATAGGGCATCAGGAAAGTCCAAGGCAGGAGGGTTTGCAGTTGAATGGAGGACACAGCCATTAGCATGTGCTTACGATAACTTATTGGGTGAAGATATAAATAGTTTTACTAGTTGCTAGTAGAAACGTTGGTCTAGAAATAAATGCTGAAAAAAAACTAAGTTCATGTTAGTACCTCATCAGCAGATAGATGGCAAAATCATATTAGGGTGGCTAATAAATTCCTTGAAAATGTGACAAAGTTAAAATATTTGGGAACAACAAAAACAAATCAAAATAATATTCACAAGGAAATTAGGACAATTCTGGAAATGCTTGCTATTTCTCAGTTCAAAATATTCTGTCTTCCCATCTGATTTCTAAGAACCTAAACAATAAGTTTACCTGTTATATTGTATTGGTACAAAACATAGAATGCAGGTGTTTGAGAACAGGGTTGAGGAGGATATTTGGGCCTAGGAGAGAACATGATGGGGCATGGAGAAAACTCCATAATGATGAGCTTAAAAATTTGTACTCCTCCCCCAATATTATCATGGTGATTAAGGCAAGAAGAATGAGATCTGTGGGACATGTAGTGCCCATGGATGGGGCAAGAGGTGTGCACTGGGTATTAGTCGGGAAGCTTGAAGGGAAGAGACCGGTGGGGAGACCTAGACGTAGATGGGAGGATAATGTGGGACATAGGAGTTGAAGGTGATTGGATTTTGTTGGCCCAGGACAGGGACCAGTAGAGGGCTATGGTTAATTCGCTGATGAACCTTCGTGTTCCCTAAGCCATCTAGTAAGTTACTTAGTTAAAAATGTCAGCATACGCATAAGGTACAAATTAAAAAACCAATAAATAACATTTTGACAGAATTTACTTGTAAAAGTTATGGGTGAAAGTAGATGGAATCACAATGTCTCAGCCATAATGCACAGATCTGAACATATGAAAGTAGGAACTCACACATGAAAATACCTGTTCTTACACCAGTATGAGTATTACATTTGAGAGGAAATGCATTGCATAAGACAGGCATGCTTCACAATCAAAAACCACATGCCTAGTTCCAATTACATTACTCTTCTTATGTGTATTAGTCATTTAGTTTATTTCTGTAATATAATCATTCCCCTAAGAGTGAATCCTTCACTGTTCCCATGTCATATTTCTTTGAATGTTTCTAAAATGCAATGTCTTAGGTTTATACAATAAATTAATACAGACAGATACAAATATGAAGATGGCTGTCTTCTGGTTTGTAGCTCCATGTAGTCTGGTAAAAGTTTTCCAATATTTCATGGGTACTTGGTGCCAACATCTTGTGAGCTGTCAGTATGGGGCGATCAGCTAAGAGGGAAACATCAACGTGGAAGTGGAAAGAAATTCCATTACCTCCACACTTATAGTTACATATGGTACCAAGATTTAACTTCAAGAGTAGCAGTAATACTGGAAGGTAAAGTGTACCGAGGAGGATACAACAGAGTATAGTAGTATTCATAGTAGGGATAAAGACATAATTACAGCAGGCCATCCATGTCAGTGTTTTAGAGATGAGTACCGCAGCTCCAAGCCGCTCTGAATCTTTTCCTGGCTGTGCCAAATCCAGTACAGCCTAGGTACTATGGAGTGCAAGCTCACAAGACATCTGGCAACTACTAAGTCGGTAAATTTCTAAAAAAAACTATTGGTGCTACAACCCAGAAGATAGCCACCTTCACACTCACTGCATTATCAGACTTCATTTCATCATTTACTCGCGCGCTCCGCAATTTCATTCCTGAAGCATCAAGCAAGGCACTGACAGATGCAAATTAAAAAGGATGGTGTAGTCTTCTGGTATAACAATTTCTCACCCTGACGGTAACTCAAGAATTGCTTAACATTTTAACTCTTACTAATAAGAAACAAACATGAACATTAGTCTCATCTCTGTTCAAAACTTTTCAGCACTTCCAGGAGAAAGGAAAATCAGGACAACAAATCGACTGATGAGGAAGTAAGGCTGTCATCTTTAATTCACTTTACTGAACATATCACAAACACATAAAATTATAAATTACTCCTGTATTTTTTATTAGAAGAAAGCATGATGAGGTGTGAAGCAGAACAAAAGATGAGGGCATGACAAAGACATATGTGTACCAATATAACACATTTTGAAGGTGTTGTGATAAAGCTCCTTGCAATTTTAGCTGCTGAATAAGACAGTAATGCAACTACATGCATGAACCCCCGTTTCTCAATGTACGAGCCTGGATGGAATGGGCATGATGGATAACTGGGATTCCATTCATGAAGAGAACAGGAATTTTTAAAACAACATCCAGGTCGGCTGTGCAGTCCACCCAATCTCCTACTCAGTCCTGGAGTTCCTCTTCAAAGGATAAATCACCTGGAGCATGAAGCTGATCACTCACTTCCGTCTACTGCTGAGACAGAGTGGATGGAGTGTTACATTCCTTCTTCCAGACAACCTCAAACCATGATACTTATGCAAGGAGAAATTTACATTCCTTCCTCCCATCATGTATTTAAGTTTTAGACAAAACATTTTAGAATGTCTTCTTGGATAGAGTTTTGATTCTACAAATTTGTTTTTAGAGCTCTCATTGTACTAAAGGCAACATCACAGTACAAAATGTTATTTTAAGGTTATAGAGAGACATAAAGTCTCAGTTTTAAATTCTGTGTATTAGAATGCTGATTGTTTCTTCCTACTGTAAACATCTTTTTCAATATGATTAGGAAAAGAACAAAAGCTGCACCTAGAATGTTTGCTGCAGGTTCCAGTCATGTCCCTATTATTCTCCCAATGTAAATGTGATGGAAACAGGCATGTGGGAAATTTGCTTTTTAATTGTTTGCACAAATGGAGAAGAAGGATATTGATTTCAGTTTTAAAGCATATTTCCTCTACTTCTTGGCTGAGTGGCTATATTAACAGGTATTATTTTAAAAGTGTGTAATCTGCAAAGATGCCTCATGCAAGATAACCCTACTACTTGGAAGTGATAGAGGGTACTTTATGTGATAGTTTGTACATAAAAAGGTACTGTAAAAATATACAAATGGAGGAAAAAGTGAATGCATATATAACATGAATTAATTCGTAATTGTAACAGAAAGCAATTACGTAATTCTTCTGAAATATAACAATAGGATGTTTTCAAGATCAGCGTTTTGTATAATATATGCAGATATTTACAAATAGACACATAGTAGGGACTTCTTAATTGTATGCATCAAACATGATTGTGTTCTATTCCTAAAACAAAGCCAGAAAGTTCCTACAAACATACAGTTGCAACCTCTTCATTAGTGAGAACTGGAAGAATCAGTAAATCAAATGAGACACGTAAAACACCTTATTAGAAGCACATTCAGCTTTGTTCCTAAAGATACCTTAACAGGATTTTAATGTTTTTAAAGTATTGGCAAAAGTTTCTGAAAACGTCGTCTGTTATTTTGAATGCGTAACTGAGTTGTGACACTTGTACACTGAAAATTTACATTTGTCACAGCCCCTGATACAAATGCTAAAGCTAGTCCTTCATGTTGACTCTTTCCAAGTAAATTATGCCCTTCAGGTGTCCCCACAGTTAGGAGTTGGTAGATGTAAAATCAGGCCACAAAGGATGCAAAGTCAATTTGGTTCATCTCATCCATCAGCATGTGTGATGAGAGTCCAGAAGCTCCTTTATGTTGTAAATAAGATGCTCTAAGAGTTGAAACACTAACTCATAAGGTGATATGAAGACATCACCTGTTATTTCTGTCCAAATATTACTTTTCAACTGATGCTTCATTGCTGCAGCCTCTCACAAGGCACCTGTGACCATTTGTTTATAGGAGATTCATCTTGGATTGATTTTAAGAGTAGATTACAATTTTTAAACGAAATGCATGCAATTAAGAATCAGCAGCCTATATATTATCTATTGCAGGGGGTGTCAGGTAATTAATCTGCATTTATTCTTCATATTATTGTGTCATGACACTTAATTAATTTCATCGCCTGACGTATGAAGGCATCTGGACTACGCAGAACTTGGCATCAAGACAAACTCTTTGTTGCCAGTACGAAGATGCACTTAAGGCTCTCAAGGAGGGAACAACTGCAAAGGCCATGTTCACGTTGAAAAAGCAGCAACACAGAGTTAGAACTCTTAGCTGTAAGAGACTGCAGACTTTTTTCGTTTAATTATGCTATAACAGCAGACACATTGCAGCATTATGATGCCATTTGCAATGTCCATTCATTATTACCATCAGCAAATCAGTCATAGATTCCACTGCATTTTAGTATCTAATGACCAGCAAGTGTCCAGATCTTTCTAGAGGAAACAAAGTGTAACACATCATCATCATATAAAGTTCTTGCATCCAGAACTTCTAAGAAACATCAAATTGTAACACTTAAGTAAATTTAAAATGAATACATAGAGATATTTACTATACATCAATATTAATATAAAAATTACCTGTTCACTTAAAGCTTTTTAAAAGTAACATACAAGGTCATCTGCTGACGGAATGGTAATTCTGACCAGCAAGTGAGTGGTCAGGAACAGAAATTACTAGAAATTTTGCCCTCTTAATTAAGTATATGGTGTGTATTGTGTCAGCAAGCACTATTTGCTTCCACTAGCGTCATTACGACAAGTGTTCACTGTGCATTCATCTTATGTGTGTTAGATGCAGTTTCTTTGCAGTTATTCAACTCACCATTTGTCTGCCTCTGAGCATCATCACTTTGCTATTTATGATCGATCAACTATTCCCCATTTGACAATTCTTCATACCATGATATTTCAGGAACATTTCCTGCTAAAGAATGATCCCCTTAACATTTTCGTTTTGTTTCAATTTTTCCACCCTTTCTCGTTCTATTCCTGAGGTTAAAACACAGTGCCATAGAAAATAAAGCATGTTACCTCAACTACAGTTATTTGCCGACAGTTGGAGTGGACTGAAAATAGTAAAGAATCTGTTTCTGAATGTTGTGTGTCTTAGTCCGATGGATGCAGCCTGTGAAGAATGGAGTTCTAACTGCGTTAGTTTTCCTACATGTATCTAGTAATGTCACATAATTGTCTTCATTTCTGCATAATACTGCGACAGATATAAAAACATATTCCATAAGAATATATTTTGGAAGAACTTAAAAATTATAAAAATGGTGAAATATGAAGCAGTTTATATTCATTTGTATGTTTCATTAGTAAATATCGTTTATTGAATGAGATGGAAATAACTGTTAATCTTATCAGTTGCATTCCAAAGGCATGACATCTGATACATTGAAGGAGCCAAAATATCACTCATCACATCCCAAACTTCAGCACTGCTGAGAATTTCTTATTCGGTATGATACATTAGGCAACAGGACTGGAGCTATGTAAGAGCAAGCCTTCAATACCAATAACAAAAGTCACAAATTAGCAAGTACTTGAACTTATCTAATATGTTGTGTATAAGATAAGAAAGTATGTCTTATTAAGTCATGATGATTAAAGTGTATCTTTGTTTTAGAATGTAGACTAGGTCCATGAAAATTAAAGTCCGTCAGTGAAGATGATCCTGTGTTAGGTCAATGTAATTTACATTACCAATACCAATTTATTAAGTCATGTTTTATCAATGGCACTTCCTGGGGTACCAGGAGAAGGCATGCAGAATGGGGCAGAAGCTGGATATCAGGAGGGATGCTAATAACTCCTCACCATAAAAGAACTAGCATATTAAGAACATTTACACAATGGTATTTTTTTAGTATATATAAAGGGCATAAATCACTAAAAAGAGAAAGGCTACATACAGTATGAGGTTTAGTGTTTGATTAAAGCACTGGAAACAACAGGTCAGCACATATTTGAATATTTTTAGTCTACCAGCACTGTGTGTCAGACAGGGATGTAAATTAGACCTACTACATTTTTATTTTGAGTATCTTAAGTATCGATGACTGTTTAATAAAATAATCTCTTCTCGGGCGACTAACAGGGTGCTGAGGAGAATATCTGCACCTAGGAGAGATGAACTGTTAAGAGGCTGGCGAAAGTTGCATAATGAGGGGCTTCATAAATTGTACTCATCAACAAATATAATTAGACAGATCAAGGCAAAGAGGATGAGATGGGCAGGGCATGTAGCCCGCATGGGAAAGAAGAGAAATGCATACATGGTTTTGGTTGGCAGACCAGAAGGAAACAGACCACTGCCTAATTAGTACTTGTTACACAGTATTATGTCAGAATTAAGAAATGAAGGGAATTAGTGGAGTATGTAGTAGCCATTGGAGATATAAAGGTACATACACGTAACATTTTCATAGAACACGTGAAGGGAAGAGCCAATTTGAGGAATGGCTTCGTCTTACTCGGGACAGGATCTTGTGAACACGGTGAATGTAAGGAATTAAGGATTTTAAACTGCAAGAGATGAGTGTCCTAATTTACAATCGTTGCTACTTACACTCAAGAAGAAGTTCAAATTCAGTGGGGAAAGTGGGCTCTTTGGAAAATAATTAGTGAGAGAGTCTTCAGGTTGATGAAATAAGAAAATGATAGAAAAGCGCTATTCAAAAAGGATGGTATTCGCATGGCAAATTTGAGAAATACGGGTCCTTCATTACAGAAACAAGGATCAACCTATCATCTACATTCAGTCCACACACACACACACAGTAAATCTTGCCTGGAGTCATGGTAAGAACGCGTGTACTTGCACCCGCCTCCAAAGACAGCGAGTCGTTTTTGTACATGCTGGGAGTGAAAATGGCTTCATTCCAAATGCTCTGTTAATGTTTAAATCGGTGACAATATCTGGAGATTATTGGCACGCAATTTATTTTAATAACTATGAACTATGAACAACTTGCCATAATGTACGAACCAATTCGGTTATTTCCTTCATCTCGAAACGGCGATATAGCAACTGGCTTTCAGATCGTGGCATTCCTTTCAAGACCAAAAGTGTCAGCCCCAATTGTATTAAGCGATGCACTGCAGGAACAGAATGGGTATGTATGCAATGTAACTTTTCATGAACACAGAAACCTAAGCCTACGTGTCACTTACCTGCACAAACACCGACACGGTCACGAGGGATGCCAAAACACTGTTGTTTACGACTTTCCTCTTTGGCAGCTGCGAAGTACATCTGACTGACTAACTAACTAACTAACTAACTAGATGGCTTACCGAACCCGAAGGTTCATCACCGAATTAACCAAAGCCCTCCACCGGACCCTGTCCTGGGCCAACAAAATCCAGTTTCCTTCAACTCCTATCTCCCATAGATCCCGCCTGAGATTATCCTCCCACCTACGTCTAGGTCTCCACAGCGGTCTCTTCCCTTCAGGTTTCCCAAACAGTAACCGGTGCACACCTCTTGTCCCATCCATGCGCGCTACATGTCCCGCCCATCTCACTCTTCTCGACTTAATCACCCTCACAATACTGGGGGAGCAGTACAGATTTTTAAGCTCGTCATTGTGCAGTTTTCTCCACGCCCCATCGTCTTCCCTCTTAGGCCCAAATATCCTCCTCAACACCCGATTCTCAAACACCTGCAATCTGTGTTCCTCCCTCTGAGTGAGAGACCATGTTTCGCACCCATACAAAACAACAGGCAAGATTATTGTTTTGTATACTTTAATTTTCAGGTTCTTAGAAATCAGACGGGAAGACAAAATATTTTGGACTGAGAAGTAGCAAGCATTTCCGGAATTTAGTCTCCTCCTAACTTCCTCACAAGTATCATTTTGATTTGTTATTGTTGTTCCCAAATATTTGAACTTTGTAACCCTTTCAAAGAATTTATTAGCCACCCTAAGATAATTTTGCCCGCCTGTCTTCTGATGACGAGATACTAACATGTACTTAGTTTTTTCTGAATTTACTTCCAGCCCCACCTGTCTACCAGCCTCTAGTAAAACTTCTGCGTTACTCTTTATTGTATTTATATCGTCTCCCAATAAATTAACATCATCAGCATATGCCAATAGCTGATGTGTCCCATTCAATTGCAAACCCTCCTGCCTACCTTGGACCTTCCTGATGGCGTATTCTAGCGCAAAGTTAAAGAGCAAGGGAGACAGAGCATCTCCTTGTTTTAGACCGTTCTTGATGAGGAATGTCTCAGATACATATTTACCTACTCCAATTTTGCTACAGGTTTCATTTAAGCACATTTTTATTAGACCCACTAGCTTCTTTGGTATACCAAATTCAATAAGAATATTATATAGCACTTCTCTCTTCACAGAGTCATAGGCTTTTTTGAAATCTATAAATAACTGATGTACGGTCCCACCGAACTCCCATTTTTTCTCTAGTATCTGACGAATGCAAAAGATCTGATCAATCGTTGATCTGTTTCGTCTGAACCCACACTGATGATCCCCAATAATTTCATTCGCATATGGGGTTAATCTTGCCAAAAGAATGTTGGATAGAATTTTGTATGAGGTTGATAGCAGCGATATTCCTCGGTAATTACCACACTCAGTCTTGTCCCCCTTCTTATGAATAGGAATAATTATGGATTCCTTCCATTGTTGTGGCATCTCTTCCTTATCCCAAATTAACTGAATAAGCTTATGGATCCTCATATGCAACCCTTTGCCATCTGCTTTAATTAATTCGGCCGGAATCTGATCAATTCCTGGAGATTTATAACTTTTCAACTTCCCAATGGCTAGTTCCACTTCATCTAAACTAGGTTCTGGAACTAAACGTTCAGCTGTATGTATTTCAATCTATCTAATATCACCAGTCTCATGAACATTTAAGAGCTCGCTAAAGAAATTTTTCCACCTATTCACAATTTCTATTGGATCTGCAAGCAAATTGCCACTATCATCCTTTACCAAATTGGTCTGGGGTTGATATCCTTTCTTAAAGTTATTAATGCCTCTGTACAGGTCTCTGATGTTTTTTTCCTTATTATTTGTCTCAAGTTCAGCAATTTTGCCCTTCAGGTATTCCCTTTTCTTAGTCCTAAAGGTTCTACTAGCCTCACGTCTCACGTTACATAGATTATCCGCATTTGTTTTGTTTGGGTTCTGCAACCATTGAAATTTTGTTTGCTTCCTTCGATCTATTAATTTTGAACATTCTTCATCAAACCACGGTTTATTTTGCTTTCTCCTGTAGTATCCTAGTTTCTCTTTTGCTGAAATTTTGATGCAGTTGCTGACATTTTCCCACTCCCTGTTGATGTCCACACTTTCATTATCCTCATTTGTCTCTAAAATTTGAGACCTATTCGAAATTTCAACTTGATATTGTTCCTTTGCCTCTCCCTCACTTAATTTTTTTAAATCAAATCTTTCTGTGTCAAAATTTTGTTTAGTTCGTCTACTTACTGAAAGCCGCTCCCTCACTTTTGCTACCACCAGATAATGATCAGTGTCGCAATCTGCTCCTCTGAATGACCTCACATCAATTACATTTGTCTGCCTTCTCTTATCTACTAAAACATGATATATCTGATTGAATTTGCTACCATCTGGAGAAGTCCAAGTGTATTTATGAACATCACGGTGTGGAAATTTTGTACTTTTTACAATTAAATCTTTTGACGTAGCAAAGGTTACTGTTCTAACACCGTTATCATTACTAAGTGCATGGAGACTCTCGCTGCCTATTGTGGGTTTGAAGATATCCTCCCTCCCAATTTTTGCATTGAACTCTCCTAGCAGAATTTTCATGTGATACTTGCCAAATGTATCAAATACTGATTCCAATTCTTCATAAAAGCTATCCTTGATATCATCGCTTTTGTCTTCCGTTGGGGCATGAACATTAAGGACAATGATGTCGCACCAACGTCCTTCCAAAATTACGTAAGACAACCTGTCACTAACAAATTCTACTCTCTTAACTGCTGCCCTAATTCTGCTATGAACAAAAAAACCCGTCCCTAGCTGATGATTGTCATTCCCCTTTCCATAGAAAAATGTAAAATTGTCCACTGGGATCGTGCCCTCCCCCTCCCATCGCACTTCCTGCACTGCCACTAAGTCTAACTTATAATTCCCTAATTCCCTACACACTGATTTCAGTGCCCCAGCCCTATAGAGGCTCCTAATGTTCCAAGTACCAAATCTCATGTCCTTTTTCAATTGCCGTGGTCGTGCCAAAGAGTCCGTCCTGATCCGAGGCTTGGTTGACTAGTGTCAGGAATACTTCGGCAACTGCCATCCACGTGCCGTAAGTTTGTTCATACTTCTTCCACTGTCATGAGACATTGTAAATATTTTAATCCCTGTGATCAAGATCTGCAATTACGTATCTTGATTGATAACATGAGTATTCTGTGGGTCTGGAAGACATGTTTGGCTCAGCACACTTTGGAATGTTGTTTGGGATTCATAAATTGACAGTGCATATGCTTCATCTGAGATAAAATGTAGTCCATATCTAGAAAGTACATAAATAAAAACAACAATTTATAGTTTGTAATAAGATGTTCATCAGAAGTCTTGATGCCACCTTCAATGTGTATGGAATTAGGTGGACTGTGAAAATAGTATCAAAGCTGAACAGCTGCATGCACTGACATACATGAGGTAATATGGCTTTGGTCCTGCACTTTCTTTTCAAGAAAAAGCTAAGTAATATAATAGTAGTAATTATGACTTCGGAATAATCAGACACGTGTTTAGCTCAAGGGATAATTACAAGAGCATGTACAGTACAAGAATACGTACCACACGACACTGTTGGATATTTGATCTTTGTTGTAGCATTCAATTAGTACAGGTCCAATTGGTACCTCTATAATACCTAATTTTAATTTTAATAATCATGTTTAATTTCAATAAATAACTTTAGTTTAAAATTAGCCATTGTTCAAACACATAAAACCTCTAGCTTACATTAACATTTTTACATTTTAATGCTCAACTTTCAAATATACTATTACGAAACTCTCTACACAATTTAAACTCCGATCTAACGAGACTTCCTGCAAAACTCACGGATTTATCTTAGCTTCGATTAGCGCATTTAAATATATATGTATATATACACACACCTATGCATCAGGTCATTCACATTCAAATATCTACACCTAAAAGTGACCTGTTTAGGTCGATACATATATTAGATAGTAGAATAAAAGATGTGTAAACATTTATTCATTTTTATTAGCATTAATACACAACAGAACGCACTCTCTAAAAGAAATCACATCACCTACCTTAAGTTTTTTAGGTAACTTCATGAGCTAGCCACTCAAGTGCATGGCCCTGTGTAAATTTCAGTATTATGCTAGGCAGTTGTCTGTGGTCGCTGCACAAATATCAGCCGGTGAAAAAGCTTAATAAATTAGAGCAAACACAGTCGGAGCTGCCCTGATGTCTGGAGGCGGCCTTCTCCTACATCCGCAACTTGAGGATAAGCCTTGTCCTGGAAACGAGAACCACATGTAAATATGGCGGTTGTGGGTTTCAGCAAAATACATTTCCACATATCTAAAACCTCTTGTCTAACATGGATTCCTTTGTTATAATATACACCACTCTCCAACACAGCATAGAAATGAAAAATACATAGCGCACACTTGGTTTTTCAGTGAGATGATAAACACTGAAATAACACGAGCGTTGCAAAATCATTTAACCACGAAATAATTGCAAAAACAACACACAGTAAACTGTAGCAGTTACATACGTTGGATGTACGTACGCCTTAGTGAGAAAGCGAGCTGATCATTAATTTCCTCGTGACCTTTCAAAAGAATATAACACTGCAGGTTCTTTATAAAAGTTTTGTTTGAAGGAAGGCCTCTCTGATGGAAATTAAAACTTTGAACCCCAGTATCTGATATCATTCTGAGACAAGTGCTTCAACAAATGACAGTACAGACTACCTGGAATCCGTGACCAGTCAGTGCACTGAACTATCATTTGTAATTGTAAACTAATTTTGAACTATTTCCCCTAAGAGACCAGACAGAAAGCCGCAGACAGACGGCTAACAAGTTCTTACGTCAGTCTGATGCGAGCAGACCAGATTGACATTTTTATTACCCGCCATTAGCTATGTCTAATCATAACGGGAATACTTATGGAACCAACATATTCTGCAGTGTCACCTGCTTTATTCACCTGCTGAGTACACGTTTTAACTGAGCAAATTATCTCTGTTATGAAAATCCAACACATTACCGAGGCAAGCCAAACACTAATTGCAACAGAAAAACAAAATACGTCCTTTATGCGCAACGAACTGCACGTACTCTGACAAAACAAGTACAAGGAGTGTCTATATTTTTCCATCAGTGGTTTTCGTAAATATTTATACATCTGACATAACTCTAACGTCATCTTACAATATACAGAGCAAAATAAAAGATTGCGATGAAATATTAATTGAAAATGGCGTGGATGGAAGTAGTTATGCCAATTTCAGGTAAGACCCAAGTCGGATCCGAAGCCAAACCTCCTATATACAAAGGAATAATGTTATCCACTACATTGAAAAGCTCAGGGACTGGCATGAAATAAATGTTAAGATCGGCAGAAATCGTGAACACCAACTAAATAATAATAAGAAAATGCACAAAATAACTTGAACGGGAGATATCATTTCTATTAAGCGAATCTTCTGCAGAAAGTTAACTTTAATTAATACGCGGGGTGCTCGAACTTCTTTAATGGAAAGATAATCTCTACTTTTAAGTGGATTTGGAGAAAGTACGATGAAAGAAATTTAATGCACTGGAGGACATTAAAAATATCCGCTTCTGAGGGCATGTAGTCTCGAACGAGTAATACCAGTAAAATGAAGAGCAGTGAATCGGTAAAGAGGAGGGATGCATCAGTCGTCTCTTTCGTGATACTGACTGTCCAATTATACGCACAGACGTATTTCGGAAATCCACCCACAAATCTGAAGCGTTACAAATTGAAAACCCATTGAACAAAAGCCGCGAAATGTATATCCTACTTCAGCGCGTCTACATTAGGTCTTAATGTCCTTTACAACTTTAGAAGTGATTACAGAATATTTCCAGGTAAATGCTGCTTTGAAGCAGAAAATGAAACACTGCTCCCGCAACGAATTTGTATCGCGCGCTCGGTCCGGCGTGCTTCTACGTAGGCACTTTGCTGGACGAGTTCCTCAGGTCCCTGCGAGTGGCCTACCATTCGCCGACCCTCTTGGGGTTAATCATGCTTGACAAAACTAGCGGAAACGCAGTCTTTAAATTGTCTGCTCAGTGCTCGAAATTCATAAACCACTTGAAGAAAAGAACAGAGAATTTCCAACGGGAGTATTCCATCTCTGGGGCAAAGCTTATTGACCTTTGCCATCGCTTGAAGTCCAGACGCATCAGGACGACCCCACATGAACAGGCGGTGACAGTCAATGGAACGGAATGCCACGTCGAGGCTCATTACAGGTAAGGAAGGGCCGCACGATAGGGAAATTCTTTTATCAATAAAGAACACGCCACCTCGCCATGTTCAGGTTCTACTGCGAATTAACAACACTGTCGGTCTCCAGACACGCATGGAGGTGGGAAACAAGGGGTGCATACGGAATTTTGGCAGGGAATCCTTCTGAAAAAAGACCACTGAGTAGACCAGGTAGGAGATGGGAGGATAATATCAAGATGGATCGAAGAGAGGTGGGATGTGAGGATGGCAAATGGACGAAGTTGGCGCAGGATCGTGGCCGGTGGCGGGCTCTGTTGTCGGCGTTGGACCTGCGGGTTCTCCTACCAGGGAGTTAGTTAGTTTGTCCGTCTCCAGAGAGCGCAGCGATGGTGTGGCTGACCTGAAAGCAAAATAGGTCCAACGCACTGTGGCTGCCGATTGTATTCATATACAGTAAAACCTCTCTAACTTGGACACTTGCGGTTCCACGATAATGTGTCCAACTTACGGAGGTGTCCAGGATAGAGGGAAAGGGGAAAATCATCCTTTCAAATTGTGGTGTAATGACAATGTGGTAATTATTGAGTATTATGGAGCCCTTCCCAAAAAGGAAATTATTTATAAGAAAAATCAAAAGAATAAATTAAATTTTTGCAAATTTTGTTTTCACTAAATTAAACTTGCATGGATAAGCTCAAAGGGACGGGCACCAATACTTTACGTTTACCGACAATGTAATCTATTTACTTACAAAATCTAACTACTGTAATTTCTGTTAACACTGTTTAACTCAGTTGCAAGCACAGTATAGTACAACTCCTCTATAACGCGGTTCCAGATATAACACGGGTACCTCATGTCCCCCATAGTGAAACAAAAGAAGAAAAAAATCATCAATTACCCTTCACACATAACTCAAAATTATATTAAAATGCAAGCCAAATTAATTATTTATTACTTTTTCCGTAAAAATCAATCGTAATATAGTCAAATAAGTATGTATACTCTTATATGGCGATAGTCTATCAATACTTTACGTGCCGTACAGTACGTCCAGTACTTGTACCGATTTTTTTGATGCACTCCCGTTATAACGCGGTTACTCTATAACGCGGGTTTACCCCTGTCCCCCGCGACCCGCGTTATAGTGGGATTGTACTGTACTGACAAAGTTTAGACTGTACCATCAATACGTACTGCATTCCAATGATGTGTTCAAAGTCTCACACCCTCAGCCATAAGCAAATCCTCAGGTAGAAGACATTCATCAGTCAGAAATTCAAAATAACAAAATACTAACTGTAAACGTTTCCCATAAAAGCATTGAAGCTAAGTGCATGCTTGCACCTGTCCAACTTACAACAAAAGGGGTGACCAAGTTCCAGGATAAAGGGGTGTCCAAGGTATAGGATATTGTGGACATGTAAAATTATAGGATATTCGCCGGTTCCAATTAAAAGTGTCCAATATAGAGGGGTTTTACTGTACTTTATATTTTGTTATTATTTTGCAGAACATTTTTGAGAAGGCCTATTTTCAGTGCTAGGTCCAATGGCGAAGTCAGAATACTGAACCCACTCACTCGGAGTCGCTTGTAAAATGCTCCGCTACAAAACTGGAGCCCCTAAACAAGATCTGAATTATATTTACGATATTTTTGGATGCTGGATACCATCTTCCGTGTTCCAAGCAGAAGGAAAGCACAAACAGGAAGTCTTGAGTGCTTTACAGTAAAAATGCGTCTTTCTAGCCCTGCTATAAATTATTGTTCAACTTGAAACTGAAGCCGTCAGTCACGGCGACTTGTTTAGTCAGAAGTAATCCGGAAACTTAGCAAGGAGGCTTGATCACAAATTACGTAAACGCACATTACCAAAACCTACGTTTATCCCAGCCGCACGTCATCGTCTGTTCACTTCCTTGGATCGAGCAATTCTTGCTGTTTGTTCCCAATCCCCTTGCTCGATGTTGAGCGTGAATTTGCGTAAGCAAGAATAAATATCAAATCTCAACGCGAAGACGGTTTTCTTGATCGAGATTTTCCTCGCTGACTGTCACGTGAATGTCGGTAAAAGCGCCACCTCCATGAACGACTGTCCACTGTTGTGGGACTTTTGCAGTTACAAACAAACAAAGAAATCTCTCTGGAATCCAGAAATCTGAGTACGGGTGTCGGAGGGAAGATAAAAGAGCACATGGCTCCTTCGTCCCCCTTGACCCCTTCGTTTGACGTAGCCCAAGGTCGCTTTAAACTTGCACCCAGTTCAATTCCCTGCACTGTACACGGCACAATGATTTTTACAGGAAGCCTTAAACGTGGTTCAATTGCCTGCCTTCGTCTCATGCTCAACCTAATCAGTGGAGCGAAGAGCCGAGATCGATATATCTGTGCATGCGCCAACTAATCGATGGCAGGAACCATTTCTTCCTGGAGAATATTCACCACGAGAAAGAACTGGACCTGATTTGTTAACATTAAAATACATTGTACCTTCTCTTTACAACCCGTTTCACCAGAATTAGGGCTATTTATTATTTTATGGAAGCATGAGACGGTCTAAAGGCGACTTCAATTTCGACAAGGAAAGATCTCCAACCGTTCAGCTTTTCGATTTTTTTAATCTGGATTTCTTTACATCACATAACGAAACTGATACGCCTGACGGCGTAGTTAATGTTCCAGAATCCTCTAACATGGACCTGAATATTGACATAGAACTCCACTCACCGTTAAGATTGACACCAATAAGATTTTATGATAACTGTCTAGCATACCTTTGGACATCAGCTGTAGGCGTGGACGGTTATCGCCAGATCCGCTTCAGGTGAATCATGGAAGTAAATTCCTTTTGAAAATTTCTATAAATTGCTATGCGTCTCTTGCAAACGGCCTAACTTCTACGTTTCAACATATTATAAGCTCTAGCAAAAATGATTAACACAGAAGATTGCTGTCTCTCTGGGTTGTTGCGCCGTGTAGTCTGGTAGATTTCCACCAACGTTTCAGAGGTCCTTGCTGCCTCCGTCATCAGGGCGATGAATGTGCCAATCGAGCGGAAAGGTCCAGGTTTATAGGGACTGGACAGTAACCGGAGTAGCTTGATCCTAGCCAATGAAAGCAAATCAGGAGTGCGTGGGGACCAATAAGAGAGCTTTGGCCAGGTCTAGCGGTGTACATTCATAGCCCTGATGATGGAGGCAGCAAGGACCTCTGAAACGTCGGTGGAAATCTACCAGACTACACGGCGCAACAACCCAGAAGACAGCAATCTTCAGACTCACTGCTGTGAAAACCTCAAATCCTAAATAATTAATACAGTTTCTTTGCTAAGTGTATCTCATTACTGATTTCTTTCTTTAGTCCAATATGATACAAATTTCTGTATGTAACTAGAATTTAAGCAGAGAGCAAATAAACACAAAACATTTTTACAAAGATGTACATTTCATTTCCTTGTGTCAGTTTGAATGTATTCCACCAACAGGCTTAAATTCCCATTGTACGTGGATGCAGTGGCGAAGCGTGGCCTTTTGATAAATGTCAGCCATATTGTAGTGTTTCTACTTATTTTTGTACAGAGTATACCTGTATTAGATCCACGTGAATAGTAGGCAGTTCTTATGGATCACCCGGTGCTTTGTTTCCATGCGAAATAAAGTTAGTTTCCTGGCTCGCCTACCCAATGGCGGCTCGTGAGTCTGAGGAGTGGTAGTTCTGCGCAAGGGGGAAACTCAGAATAGGTTTTCAACACATGACAATATAAATAAATTAAAAGTAAATTTACATCAGGAGAAAACGATGATGTTTTAGATAATTCTAAGTCCCGAAGAGGACGGCCATGTTTTTTACATCACTTTTTTCACTCAAAGAATTTGGAAAAAGTAATGTCATGTATAAATGATACACTTCCTTTGCTCATTGTCATTATCAGAACAAAAAATAGTCAGCACACAGAAATACTGAACACTCATTAACAATAACCACGAAACAGATTGCGATACAGAAGCCAGGCTAAAACGCGTGGTAACGGGCATTCATGTTTACTATAAGCCGGCTGCGGGGACTGCAGCCCCGAAATGCGCTGTACCAGTGAACTGCCCCTCACTCCACCTCACACAGCGCTCTCAACTTTTGACCGGGCAGCCGCGCTGAAATCCTTGCAGCCGGATGATAGCCCCGTTCTGCTTCGCACTCCTCGCCCGCGGACTTAAGTCAGTTCAGCCGATTAGTGGATAATGACAACGTAAGGGGCAATATTAGAATAACGATATAGAGGAAATAAAGTGTTACAAATTATATAAACACAAAAAACAATTTTTTTGTATTTTAAAAAATTATATGGGGTGCTGCAACTCTTATGGATGGGCCGCCACTGCCTGCACTGTAATACTTATTACTTACCTTACATGCATTTGTCATTTCCTACTAACTGTGAGAATCAACCTGTATCTTTGAAGTCCCACCCGTGGCTCAGTGCATGAAAAAGGTAAAAAAGGTGGAGTTATTCATGTACTTTATTGGTGACTGAGGTATGAGGACATATCCGTGTGCTTTAACCAATCACCCTATCATCAAATATGACTAAATGGAACTGTAGTTCCATTCATTCTTACTATTGGCACTACATGGGGGTGAGTGATTACGTTCAAGCCCTCAAACTCAACCAAGACACTTGTTGGAAACAAAACACACTTACATACTTCACAAATTCCTAGCATGTATCATCTGAAGTTTCTTGGACAAGGTTAGTATATTATCCTTTGGTAACAAATAGTGATTAGACTAGCATCAAATGTAATATACACGGGAAGAACAAAAAATATACCTGCCACTATGTGGAAATATCTTGGACAAAAAAAAAAAAATTCTGCATCTGAATGCACATACGCCAGTCACTTAGATCTGATTGTGACATTTCCAAGCACAGCATTCTGAAGGTGGGCTATTTATAATAAAGCCATTGCAACTTACACTCTTGTTTGACCTGCAAGTAACCTGATGATTAGTAAGATTAATCTGAACTATCAGTAAAATGTGCAACTGAAAATAACAATGACAGATGCTTAACACATCTAAAAGTTAAATAGCATTTTCCATACCAATGAAACAGTTATAAAATGTTTTGGAAGTAATAAACTGAATAAAATTGTTATACCAAAAGATGTCACTGCCACTGTTTTGCTTGTTTGAAGCGAGATTTTGTTGCATTTAGGCACAGAGAAACTTCACGTCATACATCAAGAGATGCTCATCATTGTATTACATAAGAGCGTGACTGACCTTTGCCTCAAATGCACAATTACTATTCCTATCCTGGATACTATTCCAGTACAAAACAACAGCAGAAAGTCTTACTCATGATGGGACAATAATTACTTTAATCTGGGTATGCAGTAATACTTCTGCAGACTCTTCTGATAATAGGAAGACTTTGCAGTTGGGTTGTTGTGAGCAGATGTGTTTGGGAAAGAGCTGTTAATAATGGGTTGCTACCTGGAGGACTACCAAGCAGGCGTGGGTACCTGGGCAGGGAGGACTTCATGGAGTACTGTACAAGGACGAGACAGATTTGGACATGGTGGAAATTACTTAGGGAATACGATTCTGTGTGCAGTGGCTTTAGCTGTGCTGTTGATAATCAGCGGTGTGGAGCAGAATCCTGGACCTGGTGTGGAGGCTGAAAACATTTTGCAAGTTTTGTGTAGTGTGTGTGACAGAAACCTAAAATCTGGAACACAATACGACGTGTGGATGGTGGTTTCACAACAGTTATGGAAACGTAAAGGCTCAAATGGTGGACAGCGGGGGGATTGCAATTTAATATTCCAGTAAACAATTAGAAATTCGAATGTTTAAAACAACAAGGCAAGTTTAGTAGCCGAAAATCTTGACGAAACAGTTAGAACCCTTGAGAGTCTGGTGGTAAGTATGTGTACCAACTGCTTTCATGATTAATAACCCCTCATTGTGTATTTGTGGGTTTCGTATGATTCTCAGGGTAAACAGCGATCATTTTCTTAAATGGCATTAACCGACTGATCTTTGTAATGGTGAAGTGTAGTGTTTTCCTTGCGGTAAGGACAGAATTCTCGAATTTCCCGCAGATATAATGCGTTAACTCAGGCGAAACCTTCGCCATTAGTACAGAAATCATTAGGAAAATGCTAGCAGGGATAGGAAAAACCAAATCAGTAGGGCCAGACAGCGTTTCTGGGGAAATTCTAAAACTGGGTGGGGAAGCCATGATTCCATACCTGGCGCGATTATTGGACATAACAATTAATAATGCCACTATACCAAGGGACTTGAAAAAAGCCACAGTGGTTCCTATTTACAAAGGAGGTGATCGATCATTGGTCACAAATTACAGACCGGCCAGTTTAACATCGGTGGTCTGCAAACAAATGGAACACGTTATAGCATCGTACCTGAGGAAAATCTGGGAGGAAAAGGATTGGTTATTCGAGGGTCAACATGGGTTCAGGCCGGGATATTCATGTGAAAGTCAAGTAATCACGGTTTGCCAGGACATTGCAGACACACTGGATAACGGAGGAAGGTTGGACGCGATTATAATCGACTTTTCAAAGGCCTTCGAATTAGTTCCTCCTGATCGGCTGCTTACAAAAATTGCGGCCTCGGGTGTGGACTCGAGATTAGTCGTATGGGTAAGGGAATTTCTTTTAGGCCGAATGCAGAGAGTTCGAGTAGGAGGGCAATTATCAGAGGTCAGAGTAACGTCAAGTGTACCGCAAGGGAGTGTATTGGGTCCGCTTCTGTTCCTCGCGTACGTAAATATTTGGAGGAACATTGAATCGACTATTAGACTTTTTGCAGATGACTGTATAATATATAGGAAAATTATAAATATTAAGAAAAGATGAAGATGGATCTGAACAGACTGGGGGAGTGGGCGGGTGAAAATGCTATGAAAATTAACCCAAGTAAAAGTAAGGCAGTTAGTTTCACGAGAAGTCAGGTGAAGGAACCACTAAACTATTCGATACGGGACCAAGTAATTCCGGAAGTAAGCAGTTGTAAATACTTGGGAATACTCTTAATCAGCGATTTAAGCTGGGCTGATAAGTAAATTATACGGTGAAGAAAGCCTAAAGGCACTTCATTTTACAATGCGTGTTCTCAAAAAGGGAAATAGTAACACTAAAAGTCTAACCTACACATCACTAAAGCGTCCGATTCTGGAATATGGGGCGGCGTGCTGGGATCCTTACAGGGAGGGACAGATAAATGCGTTAGAACGGGTGCAAAAGAAAGCATGTAAATTTGCACATCATAGGAGCGATTCAAACTGGGAAACCCTGGCACAGTGTAGAAAGATAGCACGTATATGTGCTCTCTTCAAAGCGTAGACGGGAGAACGGGCATGGAAGGCTATAGGTGACAGATTGCAAAGGCCATACTATCTGAGCAGGGTCGATCATATTCGGAAAATTAGGAGCAGAAATTAAAGGACAGATATAGGAAAATATTCCTTTGTAAATAGGACCATCCAACTCTGGAACCAGCTACCTGCGGATGTTTTAGGGACGCTCTCCTGTAAACCAAGTACTTTTAGGAAGGTTAGAAAAGTGATATATGAGGTGAAGTGAAGGGAATACATGGGTGGGTGCAGTGAAGTGAGGTAAATCAGGGTGAGGATGGAAAGGCTTCATAAGTGTAGTGTGGTGAAGTGAAGTTCCTGATGAAATGTAAGAGCATCAGTTCATGAGATATGTAATTCATTACTGTTACTGCCTTGTGTCCATTTGGTATTAATTTTTAAGTTATCTACTTTAGGTTATCTGTTGTGTTTAAGTAGTTGTGCCTTATGGTTTTGTAATCTTATGAGTTGTTTTATTTTGTGTGATGTGTGTTGTTTTGTTATGTCTTATTGTTTTGTTCTGTCTCATTGTTCTGTTGTCTTACTGTAGGACAACTGCCACCAGGTAAAAACCCATTTGCAGTTAATAATAATAAATAATAATAATATATCACAAGAATATGCACACCCAGCATATGCATTGGATTATCCTATTAACGAATAGATTTAATGTCACTGAAATACAGAGTAGTCAATAACGAGATTACGCTGGTAAAGGAATCATTTATTATATAATCACATAAATGTGGCTGCTATCTACCATGTATAAGTAGATGTTTCTTCAAAGAATCCTTACGAACCAACGATTTTTACAGATATCACAGAAATATGGCCGCTCCCCACTGTGAATGAGTAGATGTTGCTTCAGATTACTCTGACAAACGAATGATTTGTTACATTCATCACAAGAAAATGGCCTTTCTCCACTGTGCGTACGCTGATGTGCCTTCAGACTACTCTGCCGAGTGAATGATTTGTTACATACATCACAGAAATATGGCCTTTCTCCACTGTGCGTACGCTGATGTGCCTTCAGACTACTCTGCTGAGTGAATGATATGTGACGTACATCACAGCAAAATGGACTTTCTCCACTGTGCATACGCTGATGTGCCTTCAGACTACTCAGCTGAGTGAATGATATGTTACATACATCACAAGAATATGGCCTTTCTCCACTGTGCGTATGCAGATGTGTCTTCAGATGACTCTGATCAATGAATGATTTGTTACATACATCACAGAAAAATGGCCTTTCTCCACTGATGTGTCTTCAGATGACTCTGCTGAGTGAATGGTTTGTTACATACATCACAGGAAAATGGCCTTTCTCCACTGTGTGTACGCTGATGTCTCTTCAGATTACTCTGATCAATGAATGATTTGTTACATACATCACAAGATTATGGCCTTTCTCCACTGTGTGTACGCTGATGTGTCTTCAGACTACCCTGCTGAATGAATGATTTCTTACATACATCACAGGAATACGGTCGCTCACCATCATGTAACAAGTTCGGAGGACTCTAGCAAACAAATAGAAAAAAATATTAGGACAAACATTATTAGAAAGAAGAATGATACTGAAAACAAGATAAGTAAGCTCAATAAATAGTGCATTAAGAAAGTTATGTTCTTTTTAGAACAGGTTTATTTTCTCAGTGGGATAGCATTATATTTCCTGGCTACCTGTGACAAATAGGTTAATTCACTTGCCAAGATTGTAAATTTCTACATAGCAAACAAACTGTTGACTGACAGCATGCATCAATGCAAAAGAGTTACATATTCAAACCACATATTCACATTCCATAACAGGATGTGCAATTTCAAGTTTGCTTCACCCAACCAGATTCACTGTTAGAAAACCCAAATCAAATTGCTTAGCCTGATGGGGAGAGAAAAAAGAGAAATTAACCAATTTATTTATTGGTATCTAAAGAATCAAAAAGCATAGATACACCTATGTAGTTATAATGGTGACACATAATTTTATGCATTATAATGAATCTTCTGATAAAAATCTTTCAAACAATATAGTTAACCATTAACTGGGTTCAATCTACGGTACAGATATGAGTGAAAGGAGAATCTAAAATAATTATACCTCAAGTTCACTCACATCCAACTAAATCAACAACGATTTTCTATTACAACTTGCATCATCTACTTATTAACCTGTTGTAATCCTTGCATCTCTTTATCCTGAGAACAGAATCTCATAAACACCAAACAAGTCGGCTTGGCAAACAAAAACAAATGAGGACAAGTGTGCCAAGTCAGCCATTCTGACACATTCACAGCAATTTGGCCTTTGTGAATGATGCCAGTGACATCAGAGGTGTTTGGGGCAAGAGACCTTAGCTTGAGTAAGGTGCCTGGCCTCTGTTTGGATGGCTGACGATGTCAATGTAGTGAATTATTTTTAGTTAACATATTGTAACGTGGGTCGGGTTTGCGACCTTGGATTGTCAACCCTGATTTATTCACGTCAAATTAAATCAGTTACAGTGGTCTGCACATACAGTCATCTCTCTACAACAACAACACACTCGAGTCTCTGTGCGCACACACACACGCTCTGTCCATCGAGTCTATCTGGTCCCCGAGCTCCGCTCTTCGCACTCTTCTCCTACACGTCGGCCCGTAGCACCCCACTGGACACACGCTGGCCCCTCGGCCGCCCCGGTCCACGTACCCGACCCGTCCATACTCGTGAGTCGGCCCGTAGCACCCCACTGGCCCCTCGGCCGCCCCGGTCCACGTACCCGGTGCCTGCTCACGCAGCCGACCCGTCCATACTCGTCGTCGGCCCGTAGCACCCCACTGGACACACGCTGGCCCCTCGGCCGCCCCAGTCCACGTACCCGGTGCCTGCTCACGCAGCCGACCCGTCCATACTCGTCGTCGCACCAGACCTCTCGTTGTCTCCACTCACTTGACTCCACCAATGTCCGCAACAGCATACCGCTTGCAACTCACTTCTACAACCTGATTCACACTCTCCTCAACACTCTTAAACTATACAGCCTCCAACAGTCTCCTCACAATACAACCTCACCCTAACACTCTCTCTTTCCAACCACTCTTCAACACTCTCCCTTTCCAACAACCCAAAGCCAACCAACCAAAAAAGCTAACTGAGGGCGGAGGCCTGCGCAAGCGCAAGCATCGTCCCTACCTAGGTGAAACCATTCCTGCGCACAAGGCGCATTGCTGGAAATGGTAAACGGTCTTAATATAAGAACGGAAATTTTGCTAACGCTAACGGGGTTTCGTCGTGGCGGGAGCCTCGACCATTCAAACTGGGATCTGTTGCTGCTGATGGGAGGTTATCCCGTCAGGCAAGTTGTCCAAACGAATTTGGTTGGTTGGGTCTCTGGGGTTTGAACCCAGAGAGGGAGGGGCCGTTTCGGCTGAAGGCCTCTGCGGCATGGGGGGAAGATCACTTCAGCTGATGGCCTCCATGATCGGGGGGGAAGGGTGGCGGGCCGTGCTCCTATTAAGTTATACCCTGGCATTCGCCTTACAACTGAGGAAAGCACGGAAAACCTCAGTCAGGGTAGCCGAGTAGTCTAACCACTCGTTGTGCCGACTTGGCCGTCTTTTGGGGACGGCCTTGGCTGGCCTGCTGAACATCAGTCGCCCTCGGTTGCCCTTGGGCGACCTCTGGCAGCCCTCGTTCGGCACGAGTGCCTCCCGAGTTGCCGAACTAAGGGGTTCCCCACACCAGCTAACCTCGAGTCAAACCTCTCAGTCAGTGCTCTGATGTGGTCAACAAAGAAAGGGACCCCCAGATCCTCATGTATTTGCCTGTTACTAACGTACCAGGGCGCGTTAGTAACAATGCGAAGACACTTGGATTGCAGAACTTGCAGCTTCCAGACGTGGCTGCGGGCAGCTGACCTCCAGATCGGGCATGCGTAATCCATTATGGGACGAATGAGCTGCTTATAGAGCAGCACACCGTTCCTGATGGACAGGCCACTTCTCCTATTGATGAGCGGGCCTAGCACACCTAATCGTTGCGCCGCCTTCTTTCCCACCTGGTTAACATGTGCCGACCAGGTAAGCCCTGCGTCAAGGGTGACCCCCAGATACTGCGCTGTTTTGACCCATTGGATCGGCCGTCCGAGAAACTGCACTGCTCTGGGCTGTTGGATGTGTCTTCTCGCGGAAATGAAGAGAACCGCGGTGCTCTTCGAGACGTTGATAGCAATCCTCCAGGCCCTGAGCCAGAGCTCAAGTCTACTGAGGTAGGTCTCCAGATACCTGACGAGAAGCGTTGGGCTACGGGACGTGACTACTAGAGCCGTGTCGTCCACGTACTGTACTAACTCGACGTGGCGGGACGGTTTGGGTATGTCGTTGACATACAGACTGAAGAGCACAGGGGAGAGAATTCCGCCCTGCACAACTCCAGCCCGCATGGTACGACGTGTGGACGTGGCCGACTGGAAGGATGTCTGGAATGTCCGGTCAGCGAGGTAGGAAGAGATGGTTTTTACCAAGTACGTCGGGAAGTTGAGGACGGTCAGTTTGTATAGGAGGCCTTGGACCCAGACTGTGTCGCAGGCTTTGGCCACGTCCAGGAAAACCGCGCCGGTTAGCTGCTTCTCATCAAGGTTTCTGTTGACCCTTTCGACCAGGCGAGCCAGCTGTAACTATGTGCTGTGTCTGTAGTTCACCTTATTCTCAGGATATGAAAAAAAACATTAAACGGAAATGCAGACGTAGTCATTAGGCAGTCAGCAGAAATAGGGGAAAACGCTAACGGAAAGGTTGTGAAAGGAAGTTGAAGAGAGATCGAGACCAGAAGGGCCAAAACTTCGAAGATAGCAGGAGGTTACTAGAGTCATCATGAGCAAGGTGCAGCTGATCGGGCTACTTTTAACAGGTAAGCGCTGAGGAGATGAATCCAAGTTTAGTACGGGTGGATGAATAAATATTCAAAATTTCATAACTAGAGTATACTAAGGATAAAGTGAATTAGCCTAAATTAAGAAGGTAATGTTTTAAATTAAATGTGAAATTTATGTAGAACTTAGTGTTAGAAATAAATATGATAGTCTTATGAAACAAGTTGTAGCCTCATGGATGTATTATCATATCAGCTGAGCGAGTTTAAGCTGACACCAGCATCCTTGGAAACTTGCCTTGCTCCATGCCAAGCCACACTACCACATTAGTAGACTAAATCCGAACGAATCTATCTAAAGTAGAACATTACAATTGGTTTGCAGTGGTGAGATTATTTTTAAATTTTTAAAACGGTTCATTACTTTGTTATAAACACTTTCGTTTGGAAACTACTTGTTTTAGTAAAGCTTAGCAACTAGCAACTAGTGCTAAGAATTATTAAAATGGCGGAGTCACAATTACGTCAACAAATAGAAAGCCTACAGGCAGAATTGAGCAACCTACGTACGCAGATGATAACAGGGCGTCCAACAGCGGCTAAAGATCTTTCATTGGTCTCTTTCATTCCAAAATGGGGAGGTTCAGAAAAGTCAGTCACAGTAAATGAGTTTTTCGAAACTGTAGACAGTACAGCACGTGTTGGAAATTGGAGTGAATCAGATAAGATTCAAATCACAATACTAAAATTGACCGACACGACCAAAGCATTTTATAGTGGAAGTTTGGAACTTCACACACCGGATATTACGTGGGAAAATTTTAAGGCTCATTTTTGAAATAGTTTTAGGGATGTCCAAAACGACCAATTTCACTTTGTCTAACTGCAAACGGCGAGACAAAGAAAGGACGAAACACCGCAGGAATTCACGGATCATTGTCGTTCATTGGCGCAAAAGACAGTGAAGAAAGTAGAGGACCCCGTATTACAACAATGTCATTATGAGCAGGCACAAAGGATGCTACTAGCAGCTTTTATATCAGGCTTAATTGGGAATCCAGGTCAGCAAGTAAGATTCAGAATGCCCCAAACCCTAGAAGACGCATTGCAAATAGCAGTGACAGTTCATGAGGCAGAGGCGCAAGGGAGGAGGAACGAAACATTTTATTCGGGTTCAGGAATTCAGTGTGAAAAATGTAACAAGCACAGACACACATGGCAACGGTGCCGCGCTCATTTCAGGCCGATTGAAACAAGATCCACCACAAGCAAGCAATTCAGCAATAGGCCAAGTCAGCATCCGACATATCCCGCTAGGACTAGAAATGCGCAGTCTAAGGCACAACTTCGGTGCTACGAATGCAACAAACTAGGGCATTATGCCAGAGATTATCATCAGCGAATTTCCAAAATTCAAGGTCAAAAAAGAAATCTGCCACCGAGATACAATCAGCAGGAAACACAAACTCTAAATTTCCTATAGCATTGGCCCCAGTAAATAAAGTTTTTCAGGGAAACGAGTAAAAGATGGAAGGGTGGACAGCTACTTTCATCTAGGAAACCCCGAAAACGCTGTTAAAAGCTATCACGTGGTACCGCTAGCAATGGATCATGGCACTCCTACTGTTCAAGTCAGAATACAGAGTGTACTTCGAATTCTTATAATAGATTCCGGTTCTTGCTGCAGTATTTTACAGCCGGATATATCCGACTATCCCTTGAGATGTACCAATCGTGCACCGTTTGGCGTCACAGGTGATATGCTGAGAGTCGAAGGGGAGCAAACCTTATTGTTTCTTTTCAATAACGTTTCCTATCGTCACACATTTTTAATTTGCAAACTGCCAACCAGTGTAGCAGGAATCCTGGGAATAGATTTTTTGAAACTGAGGCAAGCTATTTTAGATTTGGATAATTACATTTTAAAATTAAATAGAAATTGCAATATGAAATCGGTTAGAAAGATACAACAGGATCCTTCAGATGAGGAAAATGTACAGGAAGTGTGTAATGGACTGATCACCCACAACACTCTCTCTGGGAATCCCTGTAAGATAAGTCTTGTTGCACCAGCAAGTCCGACTGAGGACAAAAAGGAAATTCCAAGGAACCAAACTTCAAAATTTGAAGAAAATTTTCGAGAATCAGAACAAGAAATTGTGATAAAGGAATCAAATGTGTGGTTGGTTCAAAGCAAAGAAACTGTGATCCTTAAGCCTAAAACCAAACAAGTCGTATACGGTAAAATCATAGGCGAGAAATCGCAAATTTCTCCAAGACTTGTCTGTGTGGAGCCCGCTCAAATACACATAGAAGTTCAACTCGAAACCGTTGCTTAGGCACAGTTCTGCTAGTATTAGCAAATTTCAGTGATGAGGAATTACCAGTGACAAAGGCCACAGTTTTGGGTGTAGCCCACGAGGTATCTGAAAACCTTCTTGTCTCGATTAACGAGGGAGAAAATGACTTGATTTGTTCGGAACAAACGTTTGCATCTAACGAGAATAATGGGAACATGAAATCCAAATTTCAACGCTATCTTGATGAGAGGTTAGATCATTTGACCCCTGAAGAAAAAAACGTGATAGAACCTGTTCTGATTAGATATGCCCACATTTTCCATGATGATGAAAATAACGACTTTAAGTGTACGGATTTGGTCGAGCATAAGATAATAACAGGAGACGCTCAACCCATAAGAAAGGCTCAATATAGGGTACCGTTTGCACTTAGACAGGAAATGGAAAATCAAGTAAAGGATATGCTAAAGAAAGGTGTGATTCGAGAAAGCAGTTCTCCTTGGTCAGCACCAGTTATACTAGTAACGAAAAAGAGTTCGGACGGCCGACCTAAGTACAGATTTTGTGTGGATTTTCGTGCCTTGAACGCAGTCACAAAGTTTGACAGTTACCCTTTACCCAGGTTTGAGGAAACAACTTCCACACTGACCGGCAGTAAATACTTCTCAGTCCTCGATTGCTATTCAGGCTCTTGGCAAATTAAAATTCGCGAGGAGGACAAAGAAAAGACTGCGTTCACAGTCCCATCAGGCCATTATGAATTTAATCGTCTCAGTTACGGTTTATCTAATAGTCCCTCCAGTTTTCAACGTCATGTTGACGTTGTGTTAAAGAATTTATCAGGAGTTGAATGTTGGGTCTTCATAGACGATGTAATAGTTTATGCAAAAACAGCGCAAGAGCATGCATAGAGGTTAGCTAATGTTCTGGACAGATTTGAAAAAGCTAATTTACAGCTTCAGCCAGAAAAATGTGTGTTTGCGAGTGACCAGGTAGGATATCTAGGTCATGTTATATCCAGTAGAGGTATTGAAGCTTCGCCTGACAAGGTAAAGGCAATTAAAGAGTATCCAGTTCCAAGAACGGTAAAAGACGTTAGAGCATTCCTGGGCTTAGCATCGTTTTACAGGAGGTTAGTTCCAAATTTTGCTCAGATAGCAAAGCCATTAACACAATTAACCAAGAAAGATGAAAAATTTGAATGGAAACCCCAATACCAAAGTGCATTCGAAGACCTCAAATTTAAGTTGAGTACAACCCAGTGCTTGCATACCAGAATTTTCGGTTGCCCTTCATACTGACTACTGATGCATCAAAGATAGCTGTAGCCGCAGTGTTATCGCAAGTTAAGGGTGGAATAGAGAGGCCTATTTCGTTCGCTAGCAGACAGTTAAATAAGGCTGAGAGAGCATATTCAGCTTCAGAGTTGGAAATGCTAGCTCTTGTCTGGGCCACTAAGTATTTTCGATGCTATCTGTATGGACGAAATTTTTTGGTAAGGAGAGACCATGCTGCTTTAACGTTCTTGCATAATTTCGCAGACAATAGTCGACTAATGAGATGGAGCCTATGATTAGCGGATTTTGATTTTACTGTGGAGCATACCCCAGGTTCAAAGGTCGCGCATGTAGATGCCCTAAGTCGCCATGTAGGGATAATAGAGCAAGGTCTCATGCCCAACCAGCAGGAAGTTCACAAAGCACAGTTGAATGACCCGTTTTGTGAACGACAGAAAAGAAGTCGTCCCACAAACAAAAGCGAGTTTTTTCTAGACTCCGACGAAGTCCTGTATCGTCGCCAGTTTGGTAGGCAAGCTTTGTTGGTAATCCCAGAAACTATGATTGAAAGAGTCATATCTATGAATCATGATTCCATCTTCGCAGCTCATCCAGGACGAAATAGAACGTTTGAATTAATCGCTCTTAAGTACTGGTGGCCGAAGATGAGACAAACCATAGAAGACTATGTGATGAGGTGTGATTTATGTCAGAGGAGGAAGGGAGGAAATGAATTTCGCGCTCCGTTAGGGGATGTTGAGGAACCTACTGAGCCATTTCAGGTTACCAGTATGGACATAACTGGCCCTTACCCGCTAACACCCCGCAAGAACAAGTATCTGCTTACATTCATAGACCACTTTACGAAATATGCAGAAGCCTTCCCGATCCCTGATCAAACCACCAAGACATGCGCACGCGTATACGCCACTCAGATCATCACAAGACACGGGACCGGTTCAACCTTAATCGCAGATCAAAGACGTGCCTTTGTATCTAATTTCTTTAAGGAAACTTGCAAAATTTTGAGTCAGAAAAGTACAGACGTCAGCATATCATGCAATGGGAAACGGAATGGTGGAACGTTTTCATAGATCCCTCCATGATGGTCTTTCACACTATATCGATGCAACAAGCACGAATTGGGACATAGTAGTATCATTTTTCTTGATGGCATATAGAGCCACACCCCATAGTACCACCAGATTTAGCCCCTTTTATTTGCTGCACAGCAGAGAAATGAAATTACCCACCCAGGATGATCTGCAAGCTAAATTACCAGAGGAATTACAAAACTCTGAGCACGCGACTAGGTTAGAGAACTTAAAATTTAGTTTAAAAAAGGCATATGAAGTCGTGAAGGAAAATAACCGGAAGTCTCATGAGAAAAATAAAGAAAACTATGACAAAAAGGCTAAAGAAAGACACTTTCAAATTGGTGATGTGGTGTATTTGTTTTGCCCAGCTAAGAAACCTGGAAAATGTCATAAATTCAAGAGAGTTTGGCAAGGCCCGTACAAAATTATAGCAAAACTATCTAGCCTTAATTATAGTATAATCGACAAAAAGGGGAAGGAAAGTGTTGTGCATGTGAATCGACTCAAGAAGTCACATGACCAAAGGTTATGGGAACCATCGAGCCAAACCCGTCCAAAAGAAAAACAAATTCGGTTAAGGGAAATAGACTACGAAGATGAAGAAAAATTCAATCAGTCACGACCCATGTTGAGTGAGGAGGCTCGCGAACCTCTAATGCCACACGAACCCCAGGGTACAGACGATTCACGTCAGCCAGTTACTCTCAGGCCAGCACAGAAACACAATAGGTAATCCTACATATTTCTTAAAAGTTAATTGTAATGTACAACTCACCTTATGTTCAGACTTTATTAATTGAAGTTTTGTTATAGGATTCTCCTCTTCTTGTGTATCAGCAAAATCCTCAACTTTTATAGTCATGATCTGCAAAAGAAGACGTTACACTTGTCTCATTCTATGAACCAGGTACAACTTTCAGTAAAATGAAGTTATGCAAAATATCCATACCTGATGCTGATCACGACCACGTTTTGTCCACTTACAGTTTCCATGTAAAATGTAATCATAACGCAATAAGACATGGTTGCAAAATAAAGGGCTACCGCAAGGATCGATAACCTTTCTTGGGTGACAGGTAACTTGGAGGAGCTAATAATTATAGTAAGCATCATAAAGGAGCATATATATATATATATATATATATATATATATATATGGACTGAAACAATTACATTACAACTGTGGTAATGCATGTGCTGTACGAACAGCTTCAAGAACACTAAACAAATTAAACATAAAATGGAATGTTTCATTTCTTTACTGAACTAAGTCTGCTGAACAGACTAGTTCTCAGGCAGTCAAGAAATTAGCCGCATATACGGAACCCAGAGGTTTACAGAGGGAGTTCAAAGAGCCTGCCACTGGTTGCTATCCTTAGCCACAAGGATCCAGTCCTTGTGATTTTTTCCTATTTCTTTAAGAACTATTTTAATATTATCCTCCAATCTATGTCTTCATCCACCAAGGGGTCGTATCTATTATGGTTTTCTAACTGAATTCTTGTATTCATTTCTAAAGTTTACATTCTCCACACATCCTCCTTGATTTGATAACCATGATAATTAATATTTGATGTAGACAAATGATTAAGAAGCACCACATTAAGCGTCTTCTCCAGTCCCCATTATTTCCTTCAGTGTTCCAAATATTGTGCTCTGTACCCAACTGTCAAAAAGCATCAACCAATGTTGTACCGTTAACCCTTTACAGCTGAAGTCGCCAAAAAACATATAATAATTCAGTCAATACCTGAATCAATGGAAAAACCACACATTCGCATTACAAGATCAATTAACTGACACATACTGGAAGCCATCTCTAGTGAGTACAACTGTACATCAAACATGTCGTCATCCTACAGAGCACAAAACAGCGACACTTACATGTTCAATCAAGTAACAAAAATATCCATCATAAAAGTAAGAAATTAAATTCCACTTGGCAAATAACCAAAACAAACTATCATAATACAAATATAATATGGAACAAATTTAACAACAGTAAAGACATACCATCAACATAAAAACAACATAATAGCACAAATAAACAAAGGACATAAGGAGAAATGGACCACATTTGTATACACATGCAAACAAACATGGCGTATAACAAAATTAAAAAAATGCTGATAAAAATAGCTTTCTAAACCACTGATATCTTTAAAAAACACCAAACACCTAAATCACAAAAAAATGATGATGGAGGCGCAAATAAACTAAACTGTAGAGACTGCACACTAATTATATAGCACAAAGAGATCATACACTTCAAGAGGGGTTTAAAGAACATGTATGTTCAATATGGAACAATGGTGATCATCAGGTAATGCACATCATATCCCTAATACAGAAGAATACTATGGCCCCACAGAAGAATCTTGGAAATAATAAAAAGTCACTAAAGAAAGATGTTTAAACTATTAGAGAAACACCACATATACTGTACCCAAAACCAAACCAACAGCTAAACGATATCCATACAGTCATAACCTGATCTTTGACGCACTATACGAGCATTATTACCAACAGCACACATCCTCCCCCTTAACGAGTGGAGTTTGAAAAGTAATGCGACTACTTGCATTACTCACCATCTGAGGATTCCTGAGGCTTTGGCACTTTCTCTGCCAAAGTTTACAGCCTTTACATGCTATACATTTTTTGCAGCTTCTCACCAACTTCTCAAACACGTGCAGTAGCCCATTTCCAGACATCTTGCGTAGGGCAGCAGCAGTAGCTTGTTTAACTTCAGTGTCATGTTCAAGCGCTGGAAATGCTCAAAAATCAAATTGAGCAAGGTCTGAATTGTAGGGTGCGTGTTCTACAGGTGGTCCATCGATGTCTGATACCGCCTCCGTCACCACATGCAGGGCTGTGGAGTCAGCATAAAAACCTCCGGCTCTGGCTCTTTCATAAAAGCTCAATATGTATTAATATTGGCAAACCTACTAAAATGGTAAAGGGTACCACAAGAGATCTCATTACCACCACGTGGAACATCAGGCTACTTTTTAGAATTATAACCTATACTTAAATTAACGTACAATGGTTATTGCAGAAGTCGGTTGATTTGTAGACAGTTTGCATTCTTAAGGTGTTGGAGCCAAAGTTACAAAGCATTATTCCCACACCATGTGCCTCAATGGGTCGTTGAATCTCACTAAGCATGAGGCCGCTGGCGGCTCACACGGTAGCGAAAGTGTTCTTAAGAGTTTATAAGGAGGTAGGAGTCGGCACATTTTTACTGACTCCGCAGCCCTGGCCACATGTGCAATATGTGGCCGTGCATTGTCTTGAAGCAGACACTACCTTTTCCTCAAGAACTCCGATCCCTCCTTTCTGAATTGCATTCCCCATTTGAATTTCAAGTGTATCTCCATAGTAAACACCATTCACAGTTAGCTTCTGAGGTAGCCAGTGCTGAAGAGTAATGCCTTGAGTCAAAATACAATATCAGCATCACTTTTCCAGATGATGGTGCATCATCTCCCTCTTAGAGAGCCATCAACCACCCTTTTGTTTCCATTTTTAAAATGTTTCAACACCTGAAACATTGTAGCTCAGCTCATTGTTTCTGTTCCATACATATTCTGTAATATCTTTAACGTCTCTTCACCGCTTTTTCTGAACTTCACACAAAATTCTATTGCACATCTCTGCCTTAAAACATGAAATGTCATTCTGCTCCACCATTGCAAAACATGTTTCTTGTACAAGAGCTATTACAGACACACACACCTTAGAAAATGATGATATCTGTATTAATACCAAAACACACTTGAGGAAACAAAACAGCACAAGTGCCATCTTGATCAAGGCCACTAACGATGAGCAGTGTTACCAATCTCATTACTCTTCTAACTCCCCTTGTACATAGATCATATAGCATGACATTATACCACGATACACAGTGCAGTACACTCCTCCACAACAGACGACAGATGAAAGCCACAAGACCTAATATAAGTGTTAATGCACCACATCAGTCTTAAATAGATTTAAATATATATACAAATATATGAAATATTATTTATTACACATATCATTGCTCATCTTATTTACTCCACAGACATTTAATATCACAGAAGATTGTATCAACAGAAAACACTGCAAGAAGCAAGATACCAAAATGCAGTAAACATATCTACATAGGAGGAACTGCGCCAACCCAACATCATACGAGCATCCAGCCTTAACACGAAAACACGACAAAGCCACAGAAGTATGGAGTTCAATCGACACTAACAGTAACAGATATGTAATATCAATATGGAATTGGAAATATATTTTTCACTTATACTAACTGTTGCATGTAACCTTTTTAACTAATTTTGACAAGTGACTGTGGTGTTGTAGTAATTCAGTGTATATAGGGACATATATTATAACCCAATAACACAATTTATGGTAAATAGGGCATTTCGTCATACATATTAACATTTAAATATTGCACGGCACATGCTAAAGTATATCATGATAAACAAACTACCACTTTAATGACATTAGTGTACATTACCAAATAGTTTGTGAGAACAGACACGTTTACTTTGGCTTATGCTCTTAAAGTAACGAAAGATAGAATAAAATCGCAGGGTTGTAATTTATAACAAAATCTTCACACCAAAATACAAGATTCTGTCAAAACAGATTTACTGTAAGACTTGTAAGTGGAAAAATAAAACAAAAATAAATTTAAAAAAACATAAAGCAAATTAAATGAATAATGGAAAGAAATTCTTACTCGTAAAAATTTCCAGATAAGCAGACACATGCATAAGTGTGTTCGCAAATGCACACACGCTTTCAAACAAGATACAAATATGAACAAATGCATTATATTTAATTTGTAACATCTTTGACTGTTTAGTATTTATTTACAATTACTGGGTCACAGATCTTCTATAAGCCTGAAAAAGGTGTCTATGTTATTTTGTACTACAAATTAAGATAATGAATATATATATATATATATGTATGTACACTACCCAATTCAGACTGCAATTTGCTATTATTCTTACAGCCCTTGAGCACTACAGGAGCAAATCAGAGTTAGGGTAAAAGGTACAGTAATATTCCTTCTTTATAACTGTTTCACAGATAATAACAACTCATACACTAAAAAGAAACACTCAGGCACCTGTATAAATGGACAGAAAAAAAAAGGTCATCTGAAAGAAGGCTTACCTTAGTTTCATCTTTTTTTTATTGAAGTTGCTGATTGTACATGAACCTTATCAGATACCACGCCAATGGAAACTTTTTCACTTTGAACATCAACATCATTTTCCATCTTGATTATACCCATTTTCTGCTGTAAAATTAAAATTAAATTATAAAATTTTGGTAGATATCTCAAAAATCGAGGGAAATAGTTGTACTCTGAATAATGCATGTGAGCAATATTGTAGTAATATGACTATGTTCATGCATGCCTGTCATTACAGCTAAACATAAAAAAATATACGTAATTTAAATTCACACAGTGTGTGGCATGTCCAGAATTCAATACAGATTTCAATCACAGTATATGTTGAAGGATATAAAACTATGTAGGTATGTACACATTTCTGTACTCACCACATGGAAAGTAAGAGTTATTTCTTGAAAAAATACATTTTACATTCACAGGAAAAGAATCTGAACAAGTTGTTCAGTTTGTATGACCTGGAAAGTGGGTGTTGATTCTAAATTATATCTGGGTCCTGTGTTTTAAATTCCCTTCCAGCCTGTGTTTATCCTGCTTCCAAGAAAATCATTGCTTTACATATTACTTTGGGCAGTTTCCCCACTTCCATATGTATATTACTATTGTATTCAGTTTTAAGTATATTAATTTCCTTTGACCGTTGCCTAATGATTAGAAAAATTTTATAATTCAATCTTGAACCACACTAAAATCTGTACTGGCAGCTTAACTAATGGGCATACTGCGTAATGTATCATGGCTTAAATTGTTATCCATACTTCCTTATAAATATAAATTAATTTTATCTTCTTAAAGTTATGTGGTCAAGTGATCCCTCTTTTGTTTGTACTGTTGGTGATAGTAGCTGAGTGGGAGGAAATGGTAAAATTGGTCTTGTTGGGGGTGTCCAATAGCAACCCCATGTCCATTACACTTCATATAACATACCTTATAAACTGTTAATAACAGGCTAATCATTTTAAAATTGGCGTGAGAATAATTTCAGAACAGATATTTTATCATAATATGAAGTTCAACTGAAATTAAGTTGAAGACAATGGTAATAAAGAATAGAAAATATACTAGACCAAATCAAGAGCTGATTTTGAATTTTAAAAATTATGCACTACACAGAACACTTCAAGATGCTCCTGCAACATTACTCTAGATCAGGGGTCGTCAACCTGGTCCCTACCGCCCACTAGTGGGCGATTCAAGCTTTCATGGTGGACGGTGGGGTTTTTTGTCCGTTGTTACAAATTTTGTTCTTCCTCCATATATCGAATACATTGCTAACAACTTCGCGAGTTTGACTTTTTAAAATATGCTTTTGCAATTTACTTTTGAATTCCATCTCTAAACTTTGAATATAGATAATAATTCACCGGACACTTCTCGAAGTATGTAGGTTGTTGGGGGTGGAGTTAAGTGTTTGAAGGGAATTAATAACCATATCTTCAATTCCCTTCAAACACTTAACTCCACCCCCAACAACCTACTTTCACTTACCCCACCTACAAACAACCACGATCAATAGCAAACCTATTCAGTTCCAACACAACATTACTTCTAGACAGACCTCCTCCACTCTTCATATCTGGTATGTTTTTAAATTAAAATTTCACAATATATTATTTTGTTTTCTATCTCTAATATTTATTTAGTCTTTATAATATTATTATTTAATTTACAGACCGATTATAGAAAACCACTACAAACATTTCACCCACGCAAGATCACGCTATACGCGACATACATTTACGAAACAACATTAAATGTGATAACAAAGTACAATTGATCTAGAAGAGGATAAATAATATTTAATGGACATCTGACGAAGGATTGCATTTAGAATATTACATTTGAATTTATATCGATTATACACCTGAAGATGGTTCATTGAAAACCGAAACATGTCGTGAAAAAGATGATGCTCTAATTCTAAATCGAACATTTCGATAGAAAGAGCATCATTTTAATATATTTTAAATATTAAATGTTAATTGTAGTAATAATATTTTAATATTTAATAAAATATTTTATTGTGATTAGACGGTTAAAATTAAACAACAATTTAAATGTGTGTGAAAAAGATTGAACATACAAGTTCTGGGTTGGCAGAAAGATGTTTGTGAGGATACCAGAAAACACTGCATGTATACAGACAGCACTTATGCGCAGCCAAGGAAAATCTGTAAAATGGCTGCCACAAGAGCTTGGTTAAAAGGTTTAAAACAATCATCCATTTTAACCATAATAAGAAAAGACATAAAAATGTTTGCTTGTAAAATTCAGATCCAACAAACAGTGACGGATGTTGATGAAGTTCGCTAAGTCATCTTTTGTTATTCATCTCATTAATATTTAGAAGAGCAAACAGTTATTCAACACATGTTGTTCTCTGAAGCTCAGTTTCACATAAATGGAAATCAATAAATAGAATATGCATATCAGAGGCGCTGATGATCCCCATGCTTGGCGTCTGAAAGATGCAGTGTGGGACGCTATTTCATCACATGGAAACATTTTCGCAACAAGATAGGGCAAGACTACATATGGCAAATGTGATTTTAGACATATTGAATGAATATTCTCATGATAAGGTCAACTCTGACAGATATCCTGGATGATTTGGACTTGGATAAACCTGTCCAAAGTACTCACCACAAATGAATCTCTAATTATTTTCTTCAGGATTCCAGAACGGCGGGAAAAATTAGTTCTCAGACTGATATCACACCCACTGCGTTATCGGAATATTACATTAAGAATAAATCAGTTAATAATGCAACAAATACATACATAACCAAAATCCAAGTATTTCTTCTCCATGGTTTTCCAAGTCACTACGTTACTCTACTTTCTGAAGAAATTCAATATAGTTCCTGGACTTCAATCACAATGTCCTCAGAGGTAGCCTCGGGAAAGATGAAACGCATACGTGCAAAAAGTTATACACTCTATGAGGTTGTAAACCAGGATGGCCAACTAGAAAAAAGCAATTCATTACACATGTTATCATGTGAAGACTACAGATGTTTCTTGTGTCATGGAATAAGCCTATATAGGCAATTGAATGAATTAATGTAAAATTAGGAGGAAAAAATGTATTACAAAATTCAAGAAAAAGAAAGAAAAGTATTTCACTAGTGCCAAAAGCGATGAAAAATGCTATTGTATTACTAAGAACATGACAAAAATTATATTTGAAAAATATAACAATAATTTACAATACAGAAATGTCTCTCGAATATGATCTGCTTACACGAGAAAGTGAACGAATTCAATTTCTTACGTTCAAAATACATTAAATTATTTCTTCACATTGGGAAGAGAAGTTACGGTTCGCAGTAAAGTTACACAAAAACGGGGAATCGCAAATAATGATGATCACAATGGACTGAAATATTTTGTTCTAGTGAATGGTCGGTGAATTGAATGTGTGAAAAGTTACGAACAAGAAGAACCAAATATACATTAAATTATATACAACATACCCTTCCACAGATGTTAGGAATTTTGTCACACTCTTTGAAAACCTGTACGTTGCAAGCATGGACAACTCTCGAAGATGATAACTTAGTTGTTTAGCCCTCTGGGTCATCTTCATAAGCGACGTTATGTTAAACTCACTGAATTAATGATTATAATTTCACTTCGAGACTTGGTGCAGTCAAAATTAACGCGCCTTACAAACCGATATTTGTCAACCCACTATCTGTACAAAAAGCTTTGGCCCAAATATTAAATTGCTTTTAAAAACACATTTCCCCGTTGAACTTTCTTTAAAAACATAGGCAACCAAGTCGGACGCAAACTATATCTGAATAGTATGTCATTTTGTTCGCTACATGAACGGGTTACATGCTTGGACAAAATTTTTATCTACTTCCCATAAACTCACTGTTTAGTACCAAAAAGTATAAGGATAACAAAAATAATATCCTTAAAACAAAGGGGCTAATTTGCCATCATTACAAGAATCTTTTATGAAAGGAGAAGTACCTGCACACAACACAGCTCAACTGAGTCACAATCGTTCTGTGCTTAAATGGCAAATTCTCTTTTTTTCTTCGCTTTGAAGCAAGCATGAATGCATAGACTGGAACCTCTGGTACAGTGACGAATCATTCTGCTCCTCTAGTGCATGAAAACGTGATCAAATGGTGTAGCAGTCAAGCTGCATAATTGATAAAGCCATATCCAAGCAAACAGTAAAGCTTGTATGGAAAGGAGACAAGAAAACATCACGTATTCCTCAAATTTTAGCAGACTGGTGGCACAATACTAGCCAGACCACTGAAAACAATAACCCTTACCCTTTTCATATTTATTTATAAGGTTTCAATACATGATGTGATCTGAAAACAGACGTATAGTTTGGTGTACTCATTGCATATCTGCACTTATTTTATGCTATTGCTTTGAAAGTGGATTAAGAATTTGGTATCATCCAGAGAATGTACAAGGTTATATCATTAAAAGAACTTCATTGTGTGGTTCTCATACCAGTCACATGGCAGATCATCCTGAACATTTGTGGTGGGCAAAGTGGCACTGGAGCAGTTTCTCTCAAAGTTATTTGGCTTCCCCCCCACCCCCCCTCCCCAAATCATTACTTTGCCACTGCTCCATACTCATCTGTCATTGTCATATGAAGAGTATGACAACAAGTTATCATTCCCTTGTAAGAAGTTTGGGCTGCGACCAAGCATGTAAAAAGGTAGCTTTTATATTCAGAAATACTCATTAAAACAAAATGATTTCTTAAACCATGTTCCAGGTATGTCTAATACAAATTAATCAATTAAGATGTATACATTTAAAGTGTTAATTACATAAATTACTTATTAAGAATCTTTTACTCTGTCTTTCACCTTCACTCTATACAGCTAAGAAAAGAAGGGCATAAGAGACAAGCTTGGAACAGTCTGAAAGCTGCTTTTTATGTTCTCAGCATCCCCACCACAGAAAATGTTTGTACCATGGACCGAGGCACTTGAATAGCTGTTAAATGCAAATGAAATTGACATGACAGGAAGTACAATGTACAGTCTTTCAGAAAGTCATGAAATTCTCCACCTTTTGCTAAACCCAAATATTCACTAATATGTTCACAATAACATGCCACCTTTCCTTATCCTGAGCCAGATGAATCCAGTTCACAGGCTACCACCCAATTTTCTTAAACACTTCAACATTCAGTCATAACCTCAAATAAATCACAACTCCTAACCATTGCAATGAGCATGTGGTCAGTGGCAATTAAGGACATAACAGCTGTTTACTGATAAATACATCTGTGACAAAATGAAGGTTGCATTTTCAGTGCATGTACCTTGAAGCCAAAGTGTCTTGGGCCAAATATGTTGTGCTATTAATATTCATTTCATGGCCTAACCTATTGTACATATCGTTCTCAAGTGCATCAGGAAACAGTTACTACTGATATTGAATAATTTTTCACACTAGTTGTATCTCCTTAGTTGATATTAGTTAATGGGTGATAAAACAGAGATCAACAAGCTTTCAAAATCTGTCGTTTTATTTCATCATAATGAGCTAGGATTGATTTTTGGTAATTCATTTTACCTTATCTCAGTTTCAGTAGATGGGATAATTTTAATAATGGGCATTTAATGGTACAAGAATCTTTTAAACATAAAACTGCATCTTTCTAACCCTTTTAATGTACTGGAAGCATCAGCAACTTTTGCCGACTCTTTAATTGCTTATTGTTTCCTAGAACATATTTTTCTTCTCTCCTACATTGCGTGTACCAAGTTACTCATGTATTATGATTGACTTTTGATCTAAGTGTACTATAATGCTGTTGTTAGCCACTTTTGTAATTTCACATTACTTCATGTGTAATACCTATGTTAATGGATCATTACTCTTCCTGCTATACAAATATGTACATCCCTTGTTATAAATTTGCCTATAGTTAGTTACATGTTTAATTGCAAAACTGGATGGGCATCCACTTACATTATTAGTGGTATCACATTCTTTATTAACAGATAACATACAAACTTTAGTGGCAGTAACGAACTCTAAGCAAATTTCCTTGCTTTGATTAAATTGTTACACTTTACTGGCAAATACATAAAGCACATTTAAAGCCCACTAATAATGATATATAATAATGATCCTAAACTAATAGCTAACTTAATTAATATCTACTTTTTAACGTATGTAGAAAGAATGAAGAACGGTGATACCATAACTCTAAAAACCGAAGGTGCAATGAAGTTCTTGGCTAAGGCAAATCCTAATTTATTTTCGAATATTAATCTTATTCCTACCACACCAAATTTAGAATCTGGTTGCTGTATATACTAACTGGAATATTTACAACCGTTTGAAACTGAATGTTTCTTTAAAGCTAGATACATAATGGTAAGAAGGATGCTTTTCAATGGTTTGTAGATCTGTCTGCATATCCTACAAAGATAATTTGCTGCAGTTTTATGACTAAATGCCACCTGTATGTGCTATACAACTAACTTCAAATGGCTGTAATGTCTTTCAGATTTGGAGATGCAGCACACTGCAGTGGTATGTCAAATCACATCTTTGTGTTGGATGAGAAACATGGAATGTTATCGACTACACGTTTAAATGTATTTCTATATCAATCAAAAAACTAAAGCTTAAAGTTACCTCACTACTTGATTTGGGTCCAGAAAAATATAAATAAATTCTAGGTTAATTAATGTCACGAAGCATCTTTCCGTCCCCTAATATTTGAATGTGATTGGTTGCTTGCCTGACTGCTTTAAAGTTAAAATTCTAGACATTGTATGGATCTATCAACACAATTAATTATTTTTAAAATCAAAACTAACAAAGTTTTAACCTAAAACTAACATAACTTAAATTTTATACCATAATAGCATGTTTCCTGTTACAGAGCAATAGTTATGTCACTATAAGTACTCACTAAAGCTTTGCAGTGGACCACGTAAAGATATGTATTTCCCTTTTCATCTCATTAATGCGGATAAAAGTATAACAGCCTTGCAACGAATATACTATATGCCTCTTGTATGAGTATGACCATCAGCTTCCTTCATTCCCTTGCTATCACTTGCATCCTGCATTCCGATTCACTGGTTGGTTTATTCCTTTGCCAACCATAGCTTTTGAATTTTGGGTCCAAGACAACTTGTAAATATCTTAAAGAGTATGAAAGAAATATCAGAAATATTCTTGCAGTTAATGACCACGTTTACCCGTTATTGATTTTGAGGTTTATTTACTTTTTGTAAGCCTATCAAACTTTTTCAATTGAACTAACTCGCCTAACCTGCCATGAAGTTGGAATTTCACACATATTGACTTACTAGTAACACACACCATTTTAACTTACCTCATGCAATTAGTCACCAAATTGTAAAGATTTGTACAGAATCGTTGGAAGCATCAGGAAGAACAAGACAGGCCTGATGAAAATTAGGAAGTTTTAAGGTTAACAATCCACACCTGTTCACCTTGCTCATTCACAAATACCACCCTGGTATTCAACAGGAACACCAACTTAAATGCAAATTAAATTAAAACACTGACATTTCGTCATTAAAACACAATCGTGTCATTCAGAATCGCATAAATGTATTTTTTATTAGAAGAAAGCATGATGAGGTGTGAAGCAGAACAAAAGAGGAGGGCATGACAAAGACATATGTGTACCAATATAACACATTTTGAAGGTGTTGTGATAAAGCTCCTTGCAATTTTAGCTGCTGAATAAGATATTAATGCAACTACATGCATCAACCACCATTTCTCAAGGTACGAGCCTGGATGGAATGGGCATGATGGATAACTGAGATTCCATTCATGAAAAGAACAGAAATTTTCAAAACAACATCCAGGTCGGCTGTGCAGTCCACCCAATCTCCTACTCAGTCCTTGAGTTCCTTTTCACAGTGTATATCACCTGGAGCATGAAGCTGATCACTCACTTCCATTTACTGCTGAGATAGAGTGGATGGAGTGTTATATCCCTTCTTCCAGACACTTTCAAACCATGATTCTTATGCAAAGAGAAATTTACATTCATATTGACGTTAAGCGTGGGATTGTATCACCAATGTGCAATGGGTAAAAAGAAAAATCTCATTGTCCCATCATGTACTTAAGTTTTGGACAAAACATTTTAAAATGTCTTCTTGGATAGAGTTTTGATTCTATAAATTTGTATTTAGACCTCTCATTGTACCAAAGGAAACATCACAGTACAGAATGTTATTTTAAGGTTATAGAGGTACAGAACAGTCGCAGTTTTTTAAACTCTTTGTATTAGAATACTGATTGTTTCTTCCCATTGTAAACATCTTTTGGCAATATTCAACATGATTAGGAAAACAACAAAAGCTGCACCGTTCAACACCTAGAATGTAAGACTTGAGGTCCACTCCCACGCCTGCTCCCATTGGCTCGGGGCAGGCTACACCTTTCACCTTCCTGACCTATAAACCTAGCACCTCACACCCTATTGGCATATTCATCGCCCTGATGACGGAGGCAGTATGACCTCTGAAACGTTGGTTAACATCGACCAGACTACACAGCACAACAACCCAGAAGACGGAAATCTTAACACCTAGAATGTTTGCTGCAGGTTCCAGTCATGTCAATCTGTGCATTTGACTGAAATAGGCACATGAGAATTTTGCTATTTATCTGTTGGCACTAGTGGAGAAGAACAACATTGATTTCAGTTTTAAAGAATATGTCCTCCACTCTTTGGCTGGAAATAGTGATTTCTCAAATGTAACTCATAGTCTCCTGCACTTGACTGGCTGAGTGGATATATTAATTCGGTATTTTAAAAGTCTGTAATCTACAAAGTTGCCTCATGCAAGATACCCTGACTACATAAAAGTGATTGAAGATATTTTATATGAATCTTTGTACATAAAATGGTACTGTAAAAATATATGGAGGAAAAGGTAAGCTCTTTTATGACACAAATTAATTGGCAAGTGCATCATTCAGCACTTATATAATTCTTCTGAAATATAAAAATAGGATGTCTTCTATATCAGTGTTTTGGGTAACATATGCAGATAATTAGAAATGGCCAAATAGTTGGTTCTTCTTAATTGTATGCATCAAACAAAATGATTGTGTTCTATTCTTAAAGCAAACCCAGAAAATTATTATAAACATAGGGTTGCAACCACCTGATAATTGGAAGCATCAATAAATCAAATGAGACAAGTTAAACAGCTTATTAGAAGCACATTCATTTTTGTACTTAGTTTAACGTAGTTTAACAGCATCTTAACTTTCAAAAAGCCCCCCCCCCCCCCCCTCAAAAAAATCTGAAAATGCTGCTTCTTCCATTGAGTGCATAAATGACCTCTGATGCACCAAGAATTCCTGATAGTAGTGAATGAAAAATTCCAGTCATATGTGCTACTGTTGTCCCAGCAACTGAATCAAATGCCAAAGCTAGTAATTCATGTGGACTCTTTCCAACAAAATTATGCCCTTCAGATTCCCCCACAGGTAGAAGTTGGTAGATGTAAAATCGGGCCACAGAGGCCACGAAGTGGATTTGGTTTATCTCATCCATCAATGTGTGTGATGAGATTGCAGAAGCCACTTTATGTTGTAGGTAAAATGAACAGGAGCTTAGACCTGCGTAAACCACAGTTTTTTTACACTGTCAATGGTACAGCCAACAGTATTCAAGGTAATTCTACTGAAAATGTACATAAGACACCCTACGAGTTTAAACACCATCTCTTAATGTGATCACCAATTATTCCCGTCCAAATATTACTTCTGAACTGTTGCTTCATTGCTGCAGCCTTTCACAAGGCACTTGTGACCATTTGTTTATAGGAGATTCATCTTGGATTGATTTTAGTAGAAAATCACAATCCTTAAATGAATTGAATGCAATTAAGAATGACCCGCACATATGTTATTTATTGCAGAGGTGTCAGGCAATTAATCTGCATTTATTCTTCATATTATTGTGTCATGACACATAATTAATTTCATCGCCTGGCGTATGAAGGCATCTGGAGTATGAAAAACTTGGCATCAAGACAAACTCTTTGTTGCCAGTACGAAGATGCACTTAAGGCTCTCAAGGGTGGAACAACTGCAAAGGCCATGTTCACGTTGAAAAAGCAGCAACACAGAGTTAGAACTCTTAGCTGTAAGAGACTGCAGACTTTTTTCGTTTAATCATGTTATAACAGCAGACACATTGCAGCATTATGACACCATTTGCAATGTCCATTCATTATTACCATTAGCATATCAGTCATACGAGGTGCGATCGGAAAGTTTCAAGACTGTGTCAATAGAGGGCGAACCGGATGTAGTACGAGCTTCTGCCGCTAGGGGGTGCGGCCTACATTCATAGTGAATCAGTGTGCCAGCCGGCATCATCGAATTAGCATTTGTTTCTTAGTTACGGGCGTTTTGGTAGTGCATTACACCGACCCTCCTGCGATTTCGGAATGGCGTGTGCATCAAATTTTGCCAAAGACTCGCCAAAACGGCTACGGAAACGTATGAAATGCTAAAGCAAGCATTTGGGGAGTCCGCAATGAGTCATGCACAAACTTTTGTGTGGCATTCACGTTTTAAAAATGGCCGAACCTCTGTCGATGATGACGAGCGTTCTGGACGACCATCTTCGAGCACAACGCCCGAAAATGTTACGAAGATTCGGCAGGCCATTCACGAAGATCGACGTCGTACCATCAACGACTTGTGCGACATTGTTGGGATAGGCTATGGGACCTGTCAGCTGATTCTAAAGGAAGAACTCCACATGCGACGCATCGCAGCCAAGTTTGTGCCAAGGCTCCTGTCTGAGGACCAGAAGCAGAATCGACTTCTCGTTTGTCAGGAGCTCAAAGATCTTGCAAGAACCGACCCCAACTTCCTTTCTAAGCTCCGTGTGACTTCTTCCTCTTCCCAAAGATGAAAATTCAGCTTAAGGGAAGAAGATTTGTGACGATAGAAGAGATTCAGGCAGAATCGCAGATGGTGCTTGACAGGCTGACAAAAAAAGATTTCCAGGGATGCTTCCAGGCTTGGCAGCGGCGCTGGGATCCTTGTGTTCACTCCCAGGGGAACTACTTCGAGGGTGATGGATGAATTTAATACCTGAGATAAGTGTACGGGTTTTTATACGCACAGTCTGGTAACTTTCCGATCGCACCTCGTAGATTTCAGTGCATTTTAGTATCTAATGACTAGAAATATCGTTATATCAAGTTCCTCCATCCAGAGGGTCTGCTTCTACCATCAAAACCTTCCAGGAACTATAAAATTGCAACACTTAAGTAAAGTTAAAATTAATACAGAGAGATATTTACTGTATACCAATATTAATATAAAAAATACCTGTTCACTTAAAGCATATAAAAGGTAACCCAGAAAGTGATTTGCTGACAGAATGGTAAGTGAGTAGTTAGCAACATAAGATCACTGGAACTACTGCCCTCTTAATTACATTTCTGCTGTGTTCTGTTTCAGAAAGTATTGTTTGCTTCTCGAGCATTGTTTATTACGAGAAGTGTTAACTGTGCATTCATTTTATGTACGGTGTTCTTTTGTATTAACTCGCATGTTCCTGAGTGTCAGCCTCAGTTTCCTTGCAGTTATTCAACCCATCAAGTGTCTGCCTCTGCCTGTCAGCACCAGCACTTCACTACTTATGATCGACGTGACCCATGCCCCTTTTGATAATCCTTCATACCACGATATATTGGGAACAATTCCTTTTAAAGAATGATTTCCCTAACATTTTAGTTTTGTTTCCAGGTTTTCCACCCATTCCCTTTATGTTCCTGAGAAAGCCAAAACACGGTGCCATAGAACATAAAGCATGTTGCCTCAACTACAGTAATTTGCCGACAGTTCGAGCGGATTGAAAATTGCAAAGGAACTGTTTCTGAACGTTTTGCATCTTAGTCTGATGGATGCAACCTTTGAAGAATGAAGTTCTAACTGCGTTAGAACTTCCTAAAAGTATTGGTAATATCACATAAATCTTCATTGCTGCATAATACTGCGACAGTCAAGTGATGACATACACGCAGATATAAGAATATATTTTGGAAAAACTTAAAAATTATAAAAATGGTTAAACATGTAGCTGTTTATCAAATAATCTGTTTATATTCAAGTGTATGTTTCAATGGTAAATATCATTTATTGAAAATAATTAAAATAAATTGTTAATGTTACAAGCTGAATTCCAATAAATTGAAGCACCCAAAATATCATTCATCACATCCCAAACTTCAGAATTGCCAAGAATTTTCTCTTCAGTGCGATCCATTAGGCATCAAGACTGGACTGATGTAAGAGCATGCCTGCAATACCAATAACAGAATCAAAAAATTAGCAAGTAAAATCAAATTTACTGGAACTTATCTAATATAATGTTGATAAGATAATAAAGTATGTCTTCTATGAATGGCTATGTCGGGTGACACAAACAGAAAGAAATCCCACTTAGCTCTGAGATATTTTCTATGTGTAATAATACATTATATATAATCAGAATTATTTTTGTTAAACACATACTCCTATAATGTTTATGCTTTTAATCTTCTTTGGAGGGTCACTGACCCAGTTACACCAATTCCATGCAACAATCTGATTAATTTGCAACTTGAAAACATAAGTTAATTTTCGCAGTCCTTCAATGAATGCTGTTTAATCAATATTCAACCATAAAGAAATGTTGTTCAAGAGCGTACGGTCTATAGCATTTTTAGTAATTTATAATTTTCAGCTTGATAAAGTAAAAGAAAAAAGGTGCAATATGTATCGCCATCTATTAGTCATTTATCAACAGTGATCGTGAAATATTTTAGTAGAGCATTATCACAACAGAAAATTAAAATATCAATTACATCAAAGGAAGAAGCGGTTTATTTCTGAATATGGGTTACACCTTATTTTGATCGCCCTCCTCTGGCCCTATACCTTTAGTAGGGGCTCGATTTCCACTAACAACATTTCGCAGATGACATTCAAGAAGAATGTCAATCATCTGTCATCAGAAAGAGAAAAGTATTGACAGAAAATTTTGATTGCCTTAGGCTCGGCAGAACAAAATTCCGAGCTATTTGCAACCGTCTTCTTGAAGCAATAAACGTTCTCTGATATTCTGACGCTTAATTTTATGGAACATTATTAATCAAGACTTGGCTCTGAGTTTAGGAAGATTATGATCCTACAACACTTGTTCATATTAGCAAATGTCTGAATGGAGTAACTCTTGTAACTGACGTCTAAAATATTTATTGTTTCTGCAGATTCGTTTGCGTAAATGTAAGTCGCGTGAGTGATCCTAGACGGAGGTTAAGCTCCACTCTTTTCACTTACATTGCTGTTGTCTCAGCTGATATACTGCTACTGGAGCAGTTCACAAAACCAGAGCCATATTTTATAAGCAGAGAAATCCACAGTTAATTTGCGAAGTTTTTACTACAAGAAATCGTACTTGCCTCATGTCCCCAGACATTGGAGTGGCTCGAACTCCTTGAGCCTCAGAAGGCCGGTCTCTGTATGTTCGACCGTACCTGGAGAACGAACAGCCTCGGCTTTTTCAGAGGTACGAGCCGAAAATTTGTCTGCCTCGTCTAACAGCCTTTGTCAGCCCCCTGGCCCCAGTTCTCACTGCAACCCTCGTCCCAGTTCTCACTTCAGTCCTCGTCCCAGTTCTCACTGCAGTCCTTGTCCCAGTTCTCACTGCAGTCCTCGTCCCAGTTCTCACTGCAGTCCTTGTCCCTTTTCTCACTGCGGTCCTCGTCCCAGTTCTCACTGCAGTCCTTGTCCCTTTTCTCACTGCAGTCCTCGTCCCAGTTCTCACTGCAGTCCTCGTCCCAGTTCTCACTGCAGTCCTCGTCCCAGTTCTCACTTCAGTCCTCGTCCCAGTTCTCACTGCAGTCCTTGTCCCAGTTCTCACTGCGGTCCTCGTCCCAGTTCTCACTGCAGTCCTTGTCCCTTTTCTCACTGCAGTCCTCGTCCCAGTTCTCACTGCAGTCCTTGTCCCTTTTCTCACTGCGGTCCTCGTCCCAGTTCTCACTGCAGTCCTCGTCCCAGTTCTCACTGCAGTCCTTGTCCCTTTTCTCACTGCGGTCCTCGTCCCAGTTCTCACTGCAGTCCTTGTCCCTTTTCTCACTGCGGTCCTCGTCCCAGTTCTCACTGCAGTCCTTGTCCCTTTTCTCACTGCAGTCCTCGTCCCAGTTCTCACTGCAGTCCTCGTCCCAGTTCTCACTGCAGTCCTTGCCCCTTTTCTCACTGCAGTCCTCGTCCCAGTTCTCACTGCAGTCCTTGTCCCTTTTCTCACTGCGGTCCTCGTCCCAGTTCTCACTGCAGTCCTCGTCCCAGTTCTCACTGCAGTCCTTGTCCCTTTTCTCACTGCAGTCCTCGTCCCAGTTCTCACTGCAGTCCTTGTCCCTTTTCTCACTGCGGTCCTCGTCCCAGTTCTTACTGCAATCCTCGTTCCAGTTCTCACTGCAATCCTCGTCCCAGTTCTTACTGCAATCCTCGTTCCAGTTCTCACTGCGGTCCTCGTCCCAGTTCTCACTGCAGTCCTTGTCCCTTTTCTCACTGCAGTCCTCGTCCCAGTTCTCACTGCAGTCCTCGTCCCAGTTCTCACTGCAGTCCTTGCCCCTTTTCTCACTGCAGTCCTCGTCCCAGTTCTCACTGCAGTCCTTGTCCCTTTTCTCACTGCAGTCCTCGTCCCAGTTCTCACTGCAGTCCTCGTCCCAGTTCTCACTGCAGTCCTTGTCCCTTTTCTCACTGCAGTCCTCGTCCCAGTTCTCACTGCAGTCCTTGTCCCTTTTCTCACTGCGGTCCTCGTCCCAGTTCTCACTGCAGTCCTCGTCCCAGTTCTCACTGCAGTCCTTGTCCCTTTTCTCACTGCGGTCCTCGTCCCAGTTCTCACTGCAGTCCTTGTCCCTTTTCTCACTGCAGTCCTCGTCCCAGTTCTCACTGCAGTCCTCGTCCCAGTTCTCACTGCAGTCCTTGTCCCTTTTCTCACTGCAGTCCTCGTCCCAGTTCTCACTGCAGTCCTCGTCCCAGTTCTCACTGCAGTCCTTGTACCAGTCTTCACTGAAACCCTCGTCCCAGTTCTCACTGTAATCCTTGTCCCAGTTCTCACTGCAGTTCTCGTCCCAGATCTCACTGCAGTCCTTGTCCCAGTTCTCACTGCAGTCCTCGTCCCAGTTCTCACTGCAGTCCTTGTACCAGTCTTCACTGAAACCCTCGTCCCAGTTCTCACTGTAATCCTTGTCCCTTTTCTCACTGCGGTCCTCGTCCCAATTCTCACTGCAGGCTGGCGCCAATTCCTGATAGTGGCAGGCATGAAAGCTCTGAATCTGCTGCTTCAGATTGACGTTTTCGGCCATGATACTTGAGACTACATGAATCAGACCATTTATGGTTTCGTGTGTGTTTCTCATGTCAATCACGTGTTGCTTCTGTAGGTCCTTTATTTTTCTTCTCATATCCTCTACGTCTTTGTTTCTATCACGAGGGACCTCCAGCTCTATCTCCACGCGAGCAAAATGAGTTAATATAATAAATAAAGGTTTCGTCTTTACTAATATTTGTTCTCTACACTTTTCTTTCTTTCCAGCACCAATCAGATCGCCTATTAATCTCTTAAAGCTCTCCATGGTCATTAACAAACTGTGTTATGTCCCTGATTTATTTCTTCGTTTGTTATCAAAGATCGTTTTTCTCCTCAGGCACCTGCAGTCAAAAAAGATACATCTTATTACCTTCCAATGCTATTATAGCATCAGTGCCCTTTTAAATTCAACACGAAATTTGGAACACATGAAATACAGATTTATACTACGTACGCTTATATTTATATTATTAATATTTTGCTCTCTGACCGGCCGATTATGCTGTTATTATACTAAAAACTAATTGTATTGGTAGATGTGATGTTGATCAGAGTTATTTAAGAACTTGGTAACTTATTTAGATACAGACGACAATAAGATCGTTCGAATATCTACAAACAAAAGCTAAAAATACAGCGTTTTAAAATAATGAAGGACGTATTTTATGGACATCATTGTTCAGGCATCAACAGTTTTCACGACACTTCGAACTGAGTGCTAGTTCGTACACGAGTTAACACTACATTCCGTGTTTAAGGGTTACACTGTAAGCAGCGATTATTCAAAATTCTTATATATTGTTTGGGCCATCTACGAATTAAAAGAGTTACGAAATTAATTCACGAGTTTTTCGTATTGCTGTAGAAATTGAAATATTTACCATAAATGCAGACAGTATTTGGAGCACAACAGCAATGTTTAAGAATTGCATACCAATCCTCACGATGCCACAGAAAATTACAAATGCAATTGCAAATAAAAATTCAATAGGCAGAAGGCCAATTACAGTTACAGCACGTGAGACGAACACAACAATCAAGATGAAAAGGTAACAACAAAGAGATTATCAAACAACACACGAGTGCATAGGACGTAAATGCACAAATAAAAATTTCTACTGAATGCATCAGTATGTTTGTAATAATAATTTAAATAAATCAAGTAAATTAGATTTTCGTAAAATCCGATTAAGGGAAGCCATCTTCCTTACAAATACATGGACGCCCCAGCAGAAAATATCACCAGTTGATGAGTGTCTAGCGAAGAAAATGTTTTTAATCGAAGTGCTGCAACTGGACATAGAAGAGTCTCTCAGATTCCGAGCAGGAATGCGGAGACCGACAGCTTCCAGAAGGGAAGAACAGCATTTAAAACCGCGGTAAACTTTCATAAGAGACAGCACATCACTGCAATAACCCTTCTCACAATTGTAGATGATAACCTGTAAAAGTAATGAGCAATAATATTAAATAGGAAACCCTCGGCTCACCCTTTGTGAAGAGGAGGAGACCTCAATGTCCACAGGCAGCAAAAGTTGAATTATAAATTAAATATTAATCGAACGAGAGCGGGACACAGTCACAAAATTGTTACTAATTCATAGAACGTAAATTCACGAGTTATTCTGAAAGGTTTTTGCTAAATAAGTCAACACAAAACTATCTCGTTCTCGAAGCACTTTATCCAAAACCGGTTCACAGCACAATTCGTTTCAGAATGACGAAAACCGATTGTTGCCTGCTATTTATACCAACACAACAAAGCATACGTAACCTATGACGCAACAGTGAGTAATTGAATGGTGACAATACGCTTCATTCAATCATGCATAAGGACTGAGAAATGAACCTTATGGCATGCCAGCCGAGATTGTTGCACGTGTTCGAATTTTATAAGAACCCCAGCGTTTCATATTTACACATTCTTTGTAGTTACAGAATTACAAACTGAATTAATCCAAGTTATAATTTTAAGAAATCAAAAATTAATATTAAATAGTTTCTGTGTAAAAGGAAATTAATTTAAAAGTAATGAAAAGATGCTTGAAGTAAATTTTGCAATTTAATTTGCCCTTGTTTAAAAATAACGTCGTGTTTTTCTATACTTGTTTAATTTTAAAGACGATTTTTGAGGGGCCCAGGCGCTGTTGAGCCCATCGCCCCTGCGACAGGAAAAATGTTTCCTTCCTTCGAATCCCGATTATTCATTTTGACCAATGAGAGAACACAGGAAAGTCAGAACTCTGGAAGAAGTGTCTGGAGTTCGATTTCCTTTAAGGGCGGTTCCTTTGGCTCCGAAACTAAGCCAGACAGAAGAAGAGTTTTTTGCTTCGAAGAGGAGATTTCGGAAACGAAGGCTTCGACACTGAGTTCGAGACCCGACAAAGATGATTTCTGTTGACGGGAAAGCACCCACGAGAAGAAATCGACGCCAAGGCAAAATTCTTTCGTTTCAGAGAGGAAATTACGGGGTCTAAGGTCACAGACACGAAAACAGTCCTCTGTTCGAGTCTCTGTTAGGATGTTTGTTTCTGAGGTAATTTTATGGGCGTATTAAACGACGCACGTTTAATGATGAGGCCCATAAGCTACCGGGTGTTTCCGAATTAATCTGCTGATTTTGTGTGGTTGTAGTAGTCCATGATTTTTTATTTCTTCATAGTTTATTTAAAGACGCATTTTCAGTAGGCGTAGCACAGGAGCATTAAATCCATTGATAAATCCTATTTTATTGTTTGGAGGCACAAAACTAGCTCCATTCTGTATTAATGTCGACTAACACGGATGCCACCAGATGTCTCAAAAGTATAGTGCTGTACAATTTGTAGGGTTACCCAAATATTAGAAAAGTTTTTGTGGTAATATAATTTACCGCTTTCGACCGGCGGATGAATAAAGCACGTAGTTTGGTGGATAAGAATAAAAAGTGTATGAAAATGCGCCCCATTGACAAGTTCTTGTGCACACGAATGTTTTTAAAGCACTGGACTGACTACCAACTCCCAATAATTGGTTTTTCACCTCGAGTGTGCAAAATCGAGAAATTAGGCTGTTCTCTGGGGTGATGTCAGAGCCCTGAAGCTGTTCCAGGCGGAGATAAGGCCTACAGAGGGAGGACTTCAAAGTTTTTATCCCCACGGCCTCCTTCACTGTTTTGAGGCATTTGCGGACATTGGCCACGAGGGCTGAGATGCAAGTAGTTTGATGGGTAAATCAGTTAGAAGGCGTTCACCATGACTTATAAGGTAGTGTTCTATTTTTGTTCCTTCAACACTCTATCAACTGATAATGTTGCGTATCCATTAATTAATTATGACAGGATGGTTATGAATGATAAATCGCGAGAGAAAATTCTGTGTCTGCTTTAAAATAACTGAGAAGAACCAGGGAACTGGGGGTAGCCGATGCCAACATGTTAGTTTACTGCGATTGGAAGAAGCCGATATTTTGTTCGTGTTTTAAGAGGGGACAGGAATGGGATCTATTTTTTTTGGATTATGGTGCCACAGAGTTTCAATAATCCCACAGGCGGCTTCAAAAGGCGGACGCTAAGTTTGTTATGAATTGTGAATGGGACAGAGTGAATGTGCAAATGGATCTTAGGAACTGCTAAGGAATTTGCCTTCGATAAGATGAGGATTGTGTCTTTGAACAAGATTCAAACTGAATATCACTTGGATAACATTCCAGCTTTGTCTTGAGTACTTCGTAGTTTTACTTTCGTTAAGTTAGAGAATTTTCTGGCGTTGAATCCGATTCTGCCTCAGATAATTCGTTGATGCGGTAATTGTTCCTGTGCTCAAGCGTCTTCTTCACGCTTCGGCCTGCTTGGCCCTCGGTGGCCACAGGATACAAGGGTAGGTTGCCCCAGAAACAGACTGGCCACAGAGAGAGGGAGGGAATTTCGCCCCGTAGTCCACACAAAACCAGGATCACGATCGACTTTGGCCACCAGACACGGAGTGTTTCGCAAAAGCATTCGCGTACAGCCGACAAGGGGTGATCCTCCGACTTGCGGGTTGGGCGTGGGGCTAACATTTCCTGACTGTGAGAATAATAAATTGTTCCGAAATGTTGCGCGTGGCCTCTGATTAGGACTGATTATTTGCAACGACCGAAGCGAGGGGAAATGGACAGGAGAATTGGCTCGTGGAATGCGTGGAGTTTCTCGCAGGGATCAGTTGTGAGAGGTTTAATAAGGTGCAAGTTGTGTTTAGAGGGAGTACAGGAGCTCAGATGGATGTGTACCAGCAGGCGATTACACTTTCTTCTGCGGAAAAAGGAATGAATGAGCATCACGAACTGTTAAAGAGGATTTTTGTGCGTGAGAGTATCGTATCAGCAGTTAAGAGGGTGTCGTGTGTAATACCAAGAGGTTGCTGTTCTGAATGTGCATGCACCGACGGAGCACAGAAATTATTATACAACGAACCATTTCTACGAGGAACTAGATCACGTGTTCAACCAATTTCCGAAGTACTCCATTAAAACTTTGTTAGGAAATTTCAGTGCCACAGAAGATGGAGAAAATATATTTAAAGCAACATTCGGGAACAGGACGTTTAGTGCTATCAGTAATGGCAATGGATTTAGGGTAGTAACTTTTGCCACGTTGAAGAAGTATCTCATTTTCAGGAGCACGTTGCTCCCACAAGGCAGCGTTCACAATATTGTGAACAGCCGAAAAGAATTACTTGTCTCTGCTACTGAATGATCTTAGGGTTAGTGATGTCGGACAGACGGATGCAACATTCGACTGTGCCCTTAGTACCTGAGACTAGTGTTGTTGAGGCTGAAACGTCCACTGCAAATTTTAAAATGTTTAAGCCGCCTGGCACTGATCAATTTCCGACAGAAGTGATTCAAGCACGAGGTGACACATTACGTTCTGAGATTCGAAAACTCTTTCATTGCTTCCAACTCCTGTTCTAATGATAGTAGAATAACCACAAATTAACCCTGTTCTTATGCAGAACTAAGTAAAACATAAGACAGTAATTGTTCTGACCTTGGAAAGTTTTCACACTCCTGCAACTGAGTGATTTCTGAATGACTGAAAAGCTCTTCGCCCAAGTGGTCCTGACTGGCGTCAAAGATGACCTCATTATCAACAGGTGGCTAGCAGCTCTACATGACATCTCTCTCCATCTGATGCCCTGTAGGATGAAGCATAAACATTAATGATATGGACCAGAATGCTTATTGTAAAGTCTGGCAGGATGAAGCGAGAAGAACTCAGTTTAAGACTCTCCAATTGTGGAGAAAGTGGAAGCGTTTTGAACAGAAGTCTTCCGCATGGTCCGTGCTTTAAGTTACTTAACAATACAGCATCTATGAGGTCATCTAACTATGCCATAAACATTTTAGTAACTTCCTCACAAACTCAAAGCATGTACTGAAAGGATCTGACAGTACATTATGCATGCCCTCCTTAATATGTTATTTTGATCCTACTGCATACGACATTTCTTACACAAAAGCTGTTCTGCTAGGGATATAAATCACACTTTTAACCTACTGAATTTTTAAAAGAAATCACCCAGAAACAATGTCAAAAGTCTCCAAATGTGTACTCTCACTATGCTTCATTTTCTTAGTACATAACAGGGAAAAGATTGAGTTTAGAACTAAAATACTTAGATACCTTATAGTATTATAACTAGAAGAATGGATGCCTCTTGATTTCCAGAATGCAAACCTACCCTTTACCTATCTGTTTTATGGGACCCTTCTCTAAAAATCTGTTGACAAAATATGCCACATCCAAGGAAAATCTTTCCTGTCTAAATAAGAACACATCTGTTACAGAGAAGCCAATTCTTGCATCTGGGTTATGCTACATTGTCAACAAATGGATATGAAAATAGTGACAGAATTAATGATGCTTCTCAGTCTTAATGTATATTAATTTGTAAAATTATTTTTCACTCTTGTATTGCAGAATATGAAGTTTATGTACATTGATATGTGAAATACGTTCTTGTACTTGTGTCAAAGTTCTGAAGTTTATGTATATTGTATGAAAAGACATGTTCTACATCCTTTGGTTGAGTCCTAAGAAGGATCTATGGAATGTAAATAAACTCTACTCTTCTATCAACACATCAAATTATTTTTAAAATCAAAACTAAATAAGTTTTAACCTAAAACAAACCTAGCCTAATGTTTTTTACCATAATAGCTTGTTTCCTGTTACAGAGCAATAGATATGTCACTATAAATTACTCACTAGAGCATTTCAGTGGACCATGTAAAGATGTGTCCTTCCCTTTACAACTCATTAATACAGTTAAAAGTATGACAGCCTTGCCACGAATATAAGAGATGCCTCTTGTATGAGTTCCTTTGCTGTCACTCGCAGCCTGCATTCTGATTCACTAGTTGGTTTAATTCCTTGCCAACCATTGCTGTTTAATTTTGGGCCCAAGACACTTTGTAAATATCAAAAGTGTATGAAAGAAATATCGGAAATATTCCTGCAGTTAATGACCACGTTTACCTGTTGATGTTTTTGAGGTTCATTTACTTATTGTAATTCTATGAAACTATTTCAATTGAACTAACTCACATGACCTGCCACGAAGTTGGAATTTCAAATGTATTTACTTTCTAGTAACACACCCCATTTTAACTTACCTCATGCATTAATCACCATATTGTATTTATTTGTCCACAATCGTTGGAAGCAACAGGAAGAACAAGACAGGCTTGATGAAAATTAGGAAGTTTTAAGGTTAACAATCCAAAACTCGTACCTTTCATCATTCACAAATACCACCCAGACATTCAACAGGCACACCAACTTAAATGCAAATTAAACTAAAACATTGAAATTTCTTAATTAAAATACAACTGTGCCATTCATAACTGCATAAATATGTATTTTAATAGAAGACTCAGCATCATGAGGTGGTATGCGAAACAGAAGGGTAGGGCATGACAAAGAGATCTATGTACCAACACAACACATTTTGAAGATGATGTGATAAAGCTCCTTAAAATCTTAAATGCTGAATAACACAGTAATGCAACTACATACATCAACCCCCATATTTCAAAGTATGAGCCTGGTTAGAATTGCGTTGGTTATGATGAATAACTGGGTTTCCATTCATGAAAAGAGCAGTCATTTACTCATCAACAACATCCAGGCCGGCTCTGGAGTCCAACATCTTTTGACAATATTCAACATGATTAGGAAAACAACAAGCTGCACTGTTCAACACCTAGAATGTTTGCTGCAGGTTCCAGTCATGTCCCTATTATTCTCCCAATGTAAATGTGATGGAAACAGGCATGTGGGAAATTTGCTTTTTAATGGTTTGCACAAGTGGAGAAGAAGGATATTGATTTCAGTTTTAAAGCATATTTCCTCCACTTCTTGGCTGAGTGGCTATATTAACAGGTAGTATTTTAAAAGTCTGTAATCTGCAAAGATGCCTCATGCAAGATAACCCTACTACATAAAATTGATAGAGGGTACTTTATGTGATAGTTTGTACATAAAAAGGTATTGTAAAAATATACAAATGGAGGAAAAAGTGAATGCATATATGACATGAATTAATTGGTAATTGTAACAGAAAGCAATTATGTAATTCTTCTGAAATATAACAATAGGATGTCTTCTATATCAGTGTTTTGGGTAACGTATGCAGATAATTAGAAATGGCCAAATAGTTGGTTCTTTATAATTGTATGCATCAAACAAAATGATTGTGTTATATTCTTAAAGCAAACCCAGAAAATTATTACAAACATAGGGTTGCAACCTCTTCATTAGTGAGAACTGGAAGCATCAGTAAATCAATTGAGACAAGTAAAACACCTTATTAGAAGCACATTCAATTTTGTTCTTAAAAATACCTTAGCAGTATTTTTATGGTCATAAAGTATTGACAAAACTTTCTGAAAATGTCGTCTGTTACTTTGAATGCGTAGCTGAGCTCTGTGGCACTGGTACACTGAAAAATTTCTGTTGTCACAGCCACTGAATCAAATGCTAAAGCTAGTCCTTCATGTTGACTCTTTCCAAGTAAATTACATCCTTTAGATGCCCCCACAGGTAGGATTTGGTAGATGTAAAATCAGACCACAGATTTGGTTCATCTCATCCATCAGCATGTGTGACAAGAGTCCAAAAGCTGATTTATGTTGCAGGTAAAATGGACAGGAGCTTTGCCATGCGTAAACCACAGTTTGTTACATTGTCAATGGTACAGCCAACATTATTTGAGATAATTCTGTTGAAAATGGAAATAAGACACCCTAAGAGTTGAAATACTAACTCATAAAGTGATCACCAGTTATTCCTGTCCAAATGTTACTTTTGAATTGATGCTTCATTGCTGCAGCCACTAACAAGGCTCTGACCATATCACTACAGGAGTTTTATCTTGGCTTGATTCTAGGAAGGAGTAGAACACAATCCTTAAATGAAATGCATGCAATTAAGAATCAGCCGCCCATATATTATATATTGCAGGAGATGTCAGGCAATTAATCTGCATTTATTCTTCATATTAATACGCCATGACGCGTAATTAATTTCATCGCCTAGCGTGTGAAGAAATCTGGACCATGAAAAACTTGGCATCAAGACAAACTCTTTTTTGCCAGTATGAAGACGCAATTAAGGCTCTCAAGGAGGGAACAATTGCAAAGGCCATGTTCAAGTTGGAGAAGCAGCAACACAGAGTTAGGACTCTTAGCTGTGAAAGACTGTACTTTAATTACTGTAATTTCATTGAAACTTTATTTGTTTAATTATGCTATAACAACAGACAACATTGCAGCATTATGACGCCATTTGCAATGTCCATTCATTATTACCATCAGCAAATTAGTCATAGATTCCACTGCATTTTAGTATCTAATGACCAGCAAGTGTCCAGATCTTTCTAGAGGAAACAAAGTGTAACACATCATCATCATATAAAGTTCTTGCATCCAGAACTTCTAAGAAACATCAAATTGTAACACTTAAGTAAATTTAAAATGAATACATAGAGATATTTACTATACACCAATATTAATATAAAAATTACCTGTACACTTAAAGCTTCTTAAAAGTAACATACAAAGTCATCTGCTAACGGAATGGTCATTCTGACCAGCAAGTGAGTGGTCAGGAACAGAAATTACTAGACCTTTTGCCCTCTTAATTAAGTATATGGTGTGTATTGTGTCAGCAAGCACTGTTTGCTTCTACGAGCGTCATTACAACAAGTGTTCACTGTGCACTCAACTTATGTATTAACTCTCATGTTCCTGAGTATCAGCTGCAGTTTCTTTTCAGTTATTCGACCCACCATTTGTCTGCCTCTGCTTCTCAGCATCATCACTTTGCTACTTATGATTGGTGTGACACTTGCCCCTTTTAAACTTCCTCAACACCAAGATATATATCAGTAACAATTCTTTCTAAAGAATGATCCTCTTAACATTTTAGTTTCACTTCCAGGATTTCCACTCATATCCGTTCTATTCCTGAGAAGACCAAAAGATGGTGCCATAGAAAACAAAGTACATTACCTCAAGTATAGTAATTTGCTGACAGTTTAGGTGGATGGAAAATTGTAACGGAACTATTTCTGAATGTTTTGCATCTTACTCTGAATAATGCAGACAGCGGAGAATGGAGTTCTAACTGCATTAGTTTTCTTACATGTTTTGGAAGAACTTAAAAATGAAAAAAATTGGCAAATATGTAGCAATTTATCAAAAATGTTTATATTCATGTGTATGTTTCACTGGTAAATAACAAAACATCATTTATTGCATAGATTCAAATAAACTATTAATATTATCAGTTGAATTTCAAAGGCACAACATCTGAAAACTGGAGCTGAAATATCACTCATCACATCCCAAAGTTCAACACTGTTGAGAATTTCCACTTCATTATGATCCATTAGGCATCAGGACTGGAGCTATGCAAGAACAAGCCTGCAATACTAATAACAAAGGTAAAAAATTAGTGAGTAAATTCAGATATAGTGGAACTTAATTAATATGGTGTGTAAGAGATAAGTAACAATGTCTTATTAAGACATGATTATAAAAGTGTATTTTTGTTTTAAAATTCAGACTAGGCCCCTGAAAATTAAACAAATGTCTTCATTATGTGTAAAGTTCAACAGTGAACCTGAAGCTGAATTAGCTTAATGTAATTTACATTACCAATACCAATTTGTTAAGTCATCTTTTCCCACTGCATGGCACTTCCTCTGGTAGCAGGAGAAGGCATCCAGAAATGGAGGATCTCTGGAAATCACCATAAAAGGACTAGCATATTTATACGGGTCTAATTTTTTAACTAGCTGAGCGTGCTGTCAGCCTCTCAAAAAGAATGCTCCATGCAGTACAAATTTTTGTGCACATCTTCATCTCTATTTTCCATTAGGTTTCCTTGACAAGTTTCTCTGTGTATTCAAAATGTGGCAAAAGAAATCAAGCATCTCAAATGTGACCATGAAGTCCCTCTGTGAATTCATGCTGCCTCCTGTCCGAAAACGATCTCTATCTCCCCCCCCCCCCCTCCCACATTCCCAAGTTTGGCATTCCTGACCTGCAGCATAATTAATTTAAGTAGCCATGGGATCTGCCAACGTAAAGCACTTATGTGAAGTGAATCTATCTTTCATCTACTGCGTGCACAGGGAAAATTTTGAGTGCCTTCACAGTTTATAGCATGCAGTCCCCCCACAACCTGTGAATTCTCGTGGGATGCTCTTCTTTCAAGTGCTTAGAATGAAAACACATTGAGCATTAACAGACTAAGAGCCAGCTGACAGTCTGACTGCATGCAGCCTTTGTAATAACACTGCAACTGCGCTCTCTCATTCAAAAATGAGGTATGGGATGAATGAGACAAGAAAGAAAGGATTGAAGAAAGTAAGAAAGGACTCCAGCTCGTGTATTAAATAAAAGCTGATGTTGTAATTAAGAGTCTATAATAATGGAACTGTGTACCAAAGAATTCTAAGGCAATGAAAATTGATTTTGACATGCTGTGTTATATTCATCTCATTTTTATCCTCATAATCATCAACCAGAAATTAGTTCTTGGGCATGTTGTGATTCAGAAGCAACCTTCAACTATGTGACTGCAGGCCTATATTCATAAATTATTTTAGTTATCTTACTGTGCAGGTGTTGACAGAGGTTGAAGGTGCTGTTGCCATGAAAATGTTGAGTGTCTGCCAGTGACATAAAGGACTCCAGGAGGGTAAGGCGAAGACGAATTTTGTGCCTCTTTTCCTTCTCTTTCGATCGCAAGAGAACTGTTCACTTTGATTTTGTTGAAAGTTACGCATCGTGACAATGACCTTGGTAATGATGCACTTGCTGTCGAGTTTTAGGCCAGAAATTGATGTTGAAACTGGACCATCTACCAGATTCACCACATCTGGCTATGCCAAAAACTGAACACTCATTTGGGGGGCCACAGAATTTCAGGGACATGCAATGGCCACCCTGAAAACATTACTAAAGAGGAGTTACAGAAACGTTTCCAGCAGAGGATAAACCGCTTCACAAAGTGTATTGGTATGCAGGAAGACTCCTTCAAACATAACAGCAACCATTATTGGGCAAGTAATTAAACACAGCTTTTATGGGGCATTTCAGGGATGTAATTGTCACATCTCGTGAAACAAACATATATGTCATATGCTGAAGTTTGAAAAATGGAAATTTATTCTGAACTTCACAGGAAAAAATCTGTACCTCAGAGGATAGCCATTCCATTCTGTTATTCCAAAGATATTTGAGACTATTTTATTGGATCATGAAGTGGTGATTTCAGAGAATAAAGTTAATGCCATGCACTACTAATAAATCTCATTCTAAGGGTTTTCAGACAGGTAACAAAAGAGGCTTATATTTCAGTGATGACAGCTTACTCTAAGGTAGAAAATTAATTATACTGTAAACTCATTAACTCACACAACAGCAGAAGAACATTAAATATTGCAAATTAAATTATAATAACTGTAAGAACTAAACAGTTATTTCAATTAATTTTCGTACAAAGCAAGAACTTAATGAGTAAATTATCAACTTTTCAACTCTACCTGGTGTGGCCAAGAATTTCATTTATGAGACAGAATGCACACTTTCAAAGTGCAGAATAACAAACATTACACTGGCACAGGGCACCAAATGTGACCAGTAAACAACACCGTTTACAATTGTGAAAACAAACATATATTTAAGCCATGAATGCACGACATAAAGGATTCACATTCCTATCAACACGTGCATTTTTACATCATTTTATGTAGGTCTAATATGAAATCACATTAAACAGTTTGCCCATATGAGTCCCATGTAAGTTAAAACCCACCCACAAACATGTGATGGCTATGTTATAATTGTGACCACCTCATTTCCTGGCAGTTTGCTTCCTGCTGCTGCACTGGCAAGTGTCACAGTGGATTCCACATTTAGTGAGACACACTGTATGAGACCACAGACAAGATGATGGAATAATGCGCCTGATAATTGCTACAATACATACACTCCATGTACAGCAGGTATGGGTGGTTGATAATGGCCCTTTATCACTTCAAATGAGGATTTGTCTGAGAAATAAACGAATAATAAAAGACAAAAGTGAAAGGAAACAATGAAGAATTGTGAGGTAAGATCCTTATTTCCTTTTCCTTCTTCAAACATTAGTACTCTACTAATTTTTTTAATATATATACATATATATATATAAAGAACAAAAAGCTGATTACTTATCAAAAGAATTATGAATCTTGTACTTCTTTCTGGGTACGGGGCATTAAAAGAGTGAAGATGAGTCTTATATATAACAATATATTTAAAATTAAAAATACAACACAATTTAATGAAAAAACAATCATATACAGATTGAGTCAAAAGTATGTTTACAAACTGTGTGTGTGTATTAATGGATCAAAAATAGGAAAGAATGTTTCTATGAACATGTGGCCGCAAATGTTTATTTTTCAAAATAATAGCCAAAAATAAGTCTCAATGTATGCCTTTATTGCCAAGGATAAGGCCAGGGATGTTTCTTTGTAACAGATGCTCAAAGGTTGCTCCTCCATTCTCCACACATGCCCGAGCACGATGTACACAAGGTTGATGGATTCATTCATACGCAACAGGGTTTCCTTGAATCATCAGGCATGCATTCTGCCAGTACAATCACATAAAGTTTGTAAACATACTTTTGACTCACTCTGTATATATACACATACATATATATAAAAAGGCTAAATAGCTGATTACTTATAAAGAGATTTAAGAACCATGTACTTCCGGGTATATGGCATTAAAGAGTAAACATGAGTCTTATCTAACCATATATTTGAAAATAAAAAATCAACACAATTAATTTGAAAAAACAAATATAACAAAACTAATTTGAACATAACAATCAAATATAAAAAGCAATCAGATTCTTCACCGGATGGCGGTGAGGAGGTCTAGGACTGATTTCTTCTCCTGAAACAAGAGATGAAAATCACATCAAACATTTTTATAAATGTCTACAAATGTAACCTTAAAAAATGTTAACATTACAAGATACAAGTTTCCCCCTCCCAATGAATAAGTTAAACATCTTACCTTCCGTGAACGATCTTTACTGAACACTTCCCAGAATCACAGAGTCTCATCCCCAGCGCCAGTTACAATATCTTCTCTGTCTGGAGACATGGCAAGATACGGCACTCCAGATGAATGGCCAGTGAGATTTGCAACCCGTGACATGTATGGATATTTCCAAATGTGTGTGTTGTATTTGGAGTCACTGTGGGTGCTAACCTACAACAAACAATTAAATTTCCATAAAACATAGAATCAAAAGTAACAATCTGGAATAACATCCATACCAAATTCCTTGAAAATTTGTCAGCCATTCTCATTAACAGGTAATAATGCAAACAATGACATCATCAGTTAGTGCACAGGATAATGGATATTGGCGTCACTGTAGATCGTAATCCAGCTACCTCAGAACTTGTACCATGTCATGTTGGTATTACAGATTGCAGAGTACAATTATGGAGTAGCCTCAAACAGAGTACTTTACATGCCAAACGTCTATTGTTGTAAGTGTATGGTAGTACAAAGAAAACTTATCAGGTCCTCTGCACGGACTCAAACATGCCTAGGAAACACGCATTGGTACATCGCACACACCAAAGGTATTCTAGGAAAAGGAAAATTCAGCTCTTCATCATTTAAATGTTCCTGGTTTACAATGTCTCTGCTAACTCTGGGCAAGTCTGAGGCAACCACAGGGCAAACCAAAACGGTGATTACTAAGAGGGTCCCTAAAGTTTACTGAGTGTTCTGAACCACAGTGAGGGGCACAGTACACTTCATTTCACAAGAATTTATTTTTGGAAAATGTGAAGACATCAGTTCATAAGCAAAATCTGAGAGATGTGGATGAATAAAAACCCTGTTAATTCCTCTGTAAACGACAAGTATTAACCTAATGAAAACTTATTCGATGTAAAGCTGGCCCTTTTACACTGCCAACACAGGGTGAAGGTAAGGAACCGTCCCAAGTGGAGACGACTTCGCAGTTATAATTTTATGGTTACATTAAGTGCAATCTTCATCAAAGTACAAATGTACAGATTTTATAAATTATGCCTGAGGCAAATGGCATTTCAAAATTATTTTTGCGTATGTTAAGGTGAACACAATATATATTTAAATTTAATCTTCTATTTTACAAATACTTCACTATCCGAAAAAAAAAAATAATAATAATAATAATAATAATATATCTTACTTCTATCAACAATATCGTTCGAAGTACAAATTGCAGATCACATCGACATGCAAGGAACTTACCAGTTCAGAGGGATGTTTAGACCAGACGAGATTACAGACTTGAGATCCAGTGTTCACACACTGCTTTGGTTGTCCTGTGAGTGTGTTCCAGAAACGAATACACTGATCAGCTGCGCCTCCACCATTAGCCAAGAGTCCACGTTGGTGCAGGGACCAGGCAATAGGTGCAAAAAAATGTATTTCTGTATATTAAGAATTGTGTCAAAATGATCACTTTGCTGCATAGAATATTAAAATAAAGAAAGAGAATGGAGGAGGCAGAGATGAGAAATGTGAAGAAATTTACTTTGCAAATTATAAATGCTGCGCAGAACAGTGAAATCAATGACATCCAAAGAATATGAGCACCATATTGGAGAAACCATGAACTTGTATCAGTTATATTACGCTCTTCTCAATTTTCCATTCCAGCACTCAATTACGAATCATGTGAAGCAGCAAATACTATACACAGTACAGGGAAACAAAATGCATTTTCATAAAAAGATTTGGGTTGGGGGGGGGGGGGGGGGGGAGATGACCTGGAGTTTTTCAATTAATGCTCAATGCATGGTATAATTGCATTCCACAAAATTTGCTCCTATTGTTTTCAATCAATCCCTTCCACGATCAATATCTTTTTGAGAATATGAACCAAAACATAACATTCTTTTTATTTCACATTTGGAATATATCCACAAAAATGGTGTCATAAATAAATGTGATTTACGGGCAACGATTGGAACCAATTCTTCCAGCACTTATGGTTTTAAGTGCATGATCTTTCCTGCATCAAAGACTGCACAAACACGTGACAATATAACAACAATATTTACTCACTTCATAGAATCTTATTTTAATCCGTCACAAATGCGGATGATAAACACAATGATTCCTACCTTTCACTGCTGTCAAATGCTGAGTGTAAGTCTGCACAGGTGAGTCCAAATGGAGATTCCAAATATTGAGGAGATTGTCATTGCCACCGGATGCCAGGCTCTGCTTGTCTGGAGACCACTTCAAGCCGCAAACCTTTAAACAATGGATATTTATAGTAATTGAAATTGATGACAATAATTTAAAACATATTTTTCAGCTCTAACTATAATAACAATATTAGATGTGAGGTTCTGACCGTGGTGAAGATGTTGATGCTGTTCTTCTGGGTCATGATGCGATGCGGAGATGAAATGTCTTTATCTTCAGAGCTCAAGATGGAGACTGTATGTATGTGTCTCCAAAACTCTGGTATCTATGTCAGTCCACATGGTTTAACAATCCAGAAAAATATTACATCTGTTTTGCAGTAATAACACTTAAATGATTTCCTACTTACCTCTTGTCGATGGCCAAGCAACCTTCTCTCTGGCACAAGACTAGGAGTTCTCACATCACATTGTAAGATAAGTCCATCCCGACGACACAACATCACCATTCCAAGCAAGCGATTCAACTCTGTCTGGATGGGTCAGCAGCTCATTAACTTGGGAATTTATAGCAACATCCCAGACCTGCACGTAGCCATGATGTGTGCCAATTGCTACCAAATTTCCCTACAAATACAATACACCAGGTCATAAATTTGTCCAATAATAAGAGTCAGTCCTAAATTATGTCAGAGGTGATTTGATGTGTTATCTGTTTGGTAACATTTCCTGGTCAGAATATGCAAATTCTTACCTATTATCTACAGTCGCTGAAGAATACGGCAATAATATTTCATTTATATAAAATTATGACATCATGGTACATCAGAATACAGACAAATACATTTTTCTTTGCAAGTCTTCATGGATGGAGTAGCCTATATAAATAACGCCCTCGTAACTGGCCCCATCTCATACCCACCTTGAATGTGTGTAAATGTAATGCAGTGAAACCTCTATCCATCATTCCCGGAACTATCGTTTTCCCGGATGCATCGTCCGTTTTGTTCGGTCCCGAATACATCCCATATAAAATAATGTTACATTTTCCCGCTTCTATCGTTCTTCGAACTATCGTTTTATCGCATCGATCGTTCAAAAATCTTAGTCCCGGCCCACAATTTTCCCGCAATGATCATTTCTGAGAATTTAAAATGCTGGGTTTAGAGATAAATTAATACCGAAAGACGCATAATGTTTTTGGAATAACAGTAGCGGTAACCTGTTATGTCGCCCAACCAGCACATTCTTTTGGAATGAGGGTCAGCGGTGCAGGGGTGATAGTTGGAGTGAATGGCGGCGCGCATTGTCAGAAATTTTACGATTTTAATTAGGGTGCACTCATATTTCGTTCCAGCGATGCCAGATGGCATGTGCAGTGTGAATTTCTTCACAAATGTTTTTATTATAAGTACAAAGGAAAGGCTGGCGGCACTTTTCATTCTTCTGGTTTATCTCGTTTCCAGCGGTTCAGGGTCTTCTACAGCTACGTTTCGCTGAGTTCGGCAGTAATAGTATTTCCATTCTTCCTGTTATTGTTCGCGAAGAGGGTGGGAGTGGTGAGGAAGACGAAGACGACGAATGCGAGCCCGAAGCTTTGCCGAGTTTTGCCGAAGCACACCCTGCATAGGCAAAAGTGAAGTCGTTCTTTTATGCGCTTAATATTAGTGAACGTGACGAGGAAAACATTTTGAACGTGGAAAGTGCTCTGTTTGGTCTAAAACGTAAAGTTTCGACAAACCAGTTGTCCATTAAAGACTTTTTTGGTAAAAAGAAGTAACTTTGAAAGAGAAACATTGTTTTTTTTTTAAAATTTTTAATGCTTTCCCGCATCTATCGTTTTCCCGCATTCATCGTTTTTATTTCCCACCCCCGCCGAAAACGATGCATCGAGGTTTCACTGTGTTTGCAAAAATTACTGTTAACACTAAACACCCACAAGCCAAAGTTATACAGACAAATGCATGTATCCTGAAATAAATATGGCTACCTCACAACAAAAATCTCTATAAGACAAACCACTAAAATTTTGGGCTTGGTCTCCCTCACTTGGCAGGCAGAGGACACAATTCTTCTCCACCTTCCTCCAGGAAGTTTGCAACAAGAAATCCAAATTCTTCAGATTTCTTCTAATGCACACAACAGTGAACTTCAGAAATAACAAGGTGTTTCATTTGTCATGGACACAAAACATAAAATGAAAAGCAGAAAGCACCCACAGAAATGGGGCTAGCAGCTGACACTGATTTGAGATGGGTACAAGGAAGATGAGCAGAAGCATTATTGCAGCAGCAACAACAAGAGGCCAAAATGGGGACTTTGGCAACTTTCAGAATTCAGAACACAAGTCCACAGACTTACTGGGCATGAGACAAGCCTGAGGAAAGTTACTTTATGACAGGCAATAAAAAGTCTACTCCAACAGATAACAACCCTTCCTGATCCCATGTTGCTGTATAAGAAAGGGACCTTCTTTTGCTCTAACTTCAAGGGCAAAGTCCACAAGTCATATGTTAGCTACAGCTGAACACAACCTCCAATAACATGGTATAAAAAAGCACAGTAGTAGAGTGTTAATGGGGAAGAGGCTATGCAAAGCTCAAGAAATATTGGCCACCTAATATCAGGACCTGCTCTCCAATAAACAAATGTGTTAATTGTAAACCAACAATTACGTCAAATAGTATTCTAGTGGCGGGTGACCATAGGCTGCATCAACATTACGCACTACATGATAATTTTCCTATACAATTAATAATGTATTTATGCACAACACATACTTTAAGATTAACAACAAAACAGCAATAACCAAATACAAGATTTCTAGCTTCTGGGTTGTTGCGCTGTGTAGTATGGTCGATGTTTACCAACGTTTCTGAAGGCGTGCTGCCTCCGTCATCAAGGCGATGAATACTATACAGCGCAACAACCCAGAAGACAGAAAACTTCATAATCACCGCTGCGAAAACCTCAAATCTTACAACCAAATTCAAATTTAACAGAAATACTTTTCAACGACCTGAGTAAAAATAGTCTGGACAATACTTACGTGTTCATTCCATGCAACTGATGTTACAGAGGTGCCATCTCCAGATAAATCTCACAGCCTTCCAGCCTGATTTGTGCTTGCACAAAAAAGATATATGCAAGTTCCTAATCCCACGCTTAACACATTCTCTGAAGACCAGTCAATAACATTGAGGTAGAAGTCATCTTGGAGATAAAAGGCATCCAACATCTTCAACAGAAAAGACATAAAATTCAAATAATGTAGTACAGCACATGAAACTCTCAATGCTTAATATAAAGAAGAAGAATATTATAACTATTTTATAATAAACACTCTATCACTGTCTCTTGGCGTGTGTTGGCAGAACAGCTGATCACGAAGTCACAACAGACACTTCATTTGTGGATTTTTGAAGATTAAAACTAATACAAAATATGACCAACCTTGTAGGGTATTGGTGATATTTTCCTCCTTGACCTTCTCGGTGCACTAAGCAACTTTTGGCTTTGTGCACTAAGTGGTGACAAGGAAAAGATATTTGATCCTGGAATGAGCGCTCTTCTCTCATCACATTGGTCTCTAAGATCTTGAATGTTGGCGCCAAGAAGTTCGTTTTTCAGCAAACATGTGTATGCCAATCTCCCACTCCCTCCGCCACCATTTTCACGAGCCTCTTTCGTAGTAAATCCATTCTGGCCAGAGTCCTATATTTAAAAACAGACACAAATTTAGTGACATTTCTACAACTTGCTTATCTTAAGAGAAATTCATAAAGCTTATAGACAATGGGGAGTTGACAACTTCATGCACAAGACCTGATGGGAAGTGAGCTATACAAGTACGTCACAAATAGCAGTTTTAAATAACGGTATGAAACACTAACTCCATGTCCAAACAGAAAAAAAGTAAATTAATTACAGGGCATACAGCACTGCTTATGTCCTCAAGTTGATAATCTGATAACATTTTTGTACAGTGCAATGGTAGTCAATTAAGAAGAAAACAATTTTTGTGGATAAAGGTTCATTTACATATCTGATAAAGTACTGTCATGTACATAAATTGATCTCATCCTCAGCACAGCATACTCACTTCATCTATCCACTACTTTTAAAAAGTCACAAAAATCATAACTCAATGAAAAACACTTACTGTGTTCATCTCAAACTTCATCCGCCATCTGTTGCCATAGCGTGGCCGAATAAACCGATCGCCTGTCTGAAAGTAAGGAAAAGATGCCTGTAAAATCTCACAATTCCTTTAACCACATTTTCTCAACTAACTGAGAGAACAATATACAATATGAAGATAACTGTCTTCTGGGGCACTGTGCCAAGCACCATCGCGGAAGTCCACAGACGTTTCAGAGGTGCTTGCTGCCTTCATCATCAGAGCAAAGAAGGCCGAATGTGCGTCTGAAATGTTGTCAAACTTCGAACAGACTACATGGTGCAACCTCCAGAGTACACTAATTTCCTTACCTGCTGCCATGAGAACCTGAAATGTCACCAGTATGTAAATATGTAAAACACTTTTAAATCAGAGAAAAATTCTTATACTCAACTGCACACTTCATGTATTAGAAACCAGAATGCAAGTAAAATCTAGAAGCATCCTCCGCTCATACACCAGAGACACACACGACTACAGTCAAAATGCCTTCATCACCACTAAGCAGTGCAATAACGAACAAAGCTATCAGAACGACAAAGAATATTTACACTTGGGTTGTGAATGAACCTATTCTTTGCTGCTGCAGACTTCAAAGTTGACATGCAGAAATTGTTTGCGATGGTCATACGAAGATGGAAGGATACCATCAGGCAGGATCCATGGGACACAGGAGATGAAGACGATTGGATTTTCATAGCCAACGGCAGGGACGTGGGAGACTTGGGTTGATATGGTGATGAATAGTGTTCCCTAAGCCATCAAGTAAGTAAGTTAGTTAGTTAGATGGTTGCTTCCTCAGCATATATGCAAAACAAAAAGTGCAGCCTCACCTATGAATAAGTAAGGAGAAATCACACAAATCACGGATATAATATAAAACGGGAAACTCAAAGCACTTTTCTGTGCATCTATAATTGTAAAATGCTAACTCCTCCAATTTTATCCTTTCCTCTCCCTTAAACAACCACACGTGTACATGCACATGCCACTCTGCCATGCTTACAAAGTCCAACATTTCATCTTACCCAAGAACACCACCAACCAACATCATGTGGTACTGAATGTCATCATGGCAGAAAGTAACAGAAGTGCACGAAATTAATATTGTCTAAAAGTGCCATCTTCAAGCGGTCACCTGCAATAATAAACATATGAAGGGGAAATCTTCACACACACAGAAATATTCATTATTTATTTCCAGTTCACTTGAAGACACTTTCGGTAGCTCTAACTATACAGCATCAAATGCTACAATGGTTTCTGAAGTGGAAGGGACATGGAAGGAAGTGGCCACAGTTTACTTCAAATACTATCATGACATTCGCCCAGAGGGACTGAACACAACCATGAAAAACTTCAAGATTTGAACTCACAACTTCCCAAACACAGTGGTAACCACTTAACAGCGACATTAAGTAAAGAAATGTTACATTCAGCGACAGGTTATAATTTAATAACACTTGAGCAGGTGGAAACCAACAGTCACACTAATTTTCAGCAGGTATATATTACAATCACTGAAGTTGTATTTTTCTCCTTAATGTAAAGAAAATGAATCAGGTGTCTTTATTTGGCCCAGCTCACTCCTCACATCTCTGACATTCCGTGTGAAACAGATCGTGCCCATCAGAGGGTTTCGCTGGATAAATAACAAATTACACTGATCCTATCATTGTAAGCTCACGGCCTGAAGATACACTTCTCAAGTGGGCAGATTTCTGGGTTACATATTCTGATTGCTCTGAATTCTGCCTGCCTAAGGAACAAAGTGCAATTCTCTCCACAAGGATCAACCATAATATTCAACTTGAAAGTAAATGATGAGCTCCACGTAAACAACGCAAGTGGTCACATTTGCAACCGTTCTTCCTTTAGGTAGGACTTCAGGTACTCATGACAGCAGATGTGAAGACGGCTGTTTTCTGGGTTGTGAAACTGTGTGGTCCGGTAGAAGTTTACCAGCATTTCAGATGTACTTGCTGTCTTCATCATCAGTGTGACTTATAGCCATCATGATTGGAGGAAGCTAGTAACTCTGAATTGTCAGTAAACTTCAACCAGACTACATGGCACGTGAACTCAGAAATGAGCCATCTCCTTACATCCTTTGGACAAAAGACTTGGTTTGGCTCTAGAGGTGTTTTGACACGTTGATAACACAAAACTGAAATGTGTCCACTGGGATTTGTTCCCAGCCATCCAATTCAATTATTCATCATGCTACCATAGTCATCAATAAGTTTACAAAATCAGAAATTAACTCCACTTACCATTCTAGTAGACCTAAAGTTGGCAGGAGTAACCTATAAAAGAAGGATTTATAATTAGTCAAGCATTTCAACATCAATCACCTTCTTAACTAACAAATACACACAAATTAGTTCAGGCTCAAAGGGACAAATTATCCTATAAAAGTGGGAAAGGAGAATAACAATGAATAAAAGTTACAACTACTGAAATAATAGAAATATTTGGAAGTTAAAACCAGTACTATTATTATTATTATTATTATTATTATATAATGTAGGAAAAATTAAATTTCTGCTGTTGTGAAAGGTTTTGTCACAAGACACATCTCACACCTTTCTGTATGGTGTTCTACTTGGTACTAAGGAGTATTGAAACACAGGTATCAGAATATAACAAAAGAGTATCACCAAGCCCCATATCGATTAGGAACATTGCCACCTACACCTGCCATCTATGCATATATCTAAATTACACAAGAATGCAAGGGTGCCAATAGTTGAAACTGCTTTTTGCCAACGTTAAAGCTAAAAGTAATGAACTGTAGGTGTATTTCGTTTACATAATTCAGCAAAGGAACCATTTCTTACCTGGCTATATTGTTTTACTCCACACATTAGTAAAAGCGTTGAGAGTGGACCCCGGTTTTTTCGGTTTTGCAGATGAACAATTAGAAAAAACAATTAATTTCAAAAACAAATATAACAAAAGTAATTTGAACATAACAATCAAATATAACAAAACAATCAGATTCTTCACCAGATGGTGGCGAAGAGGTCTAGGACTGATTGCTTCTCCTGAAACAAGATATGAATATCACATTAAACATTTTTATAAATGTCTACAAATGTAACCTTAAAAAGTGTTAACATTACAAGAAATCCCCCCTCCCCTCAAATGGATGACTTAAACATCTTACCTTCTTTGAACGAGCTTCGCTGAATACTTTCCAGAACTGAAGAGTCTCATCACCAGTGCCAGTTACGATCACTTCTCCATCAGGTGACATGGCCAGGTAGGGCACACTATACGGATGGCCAGGGAGTTCTGCCTCCTGTCCCAAGCTGGGATACTTCCACACTCTTATTATGTTCTTTGGGTAGCCAAGGGAGCTAAACCTACAACAAACAATCAAACTTCCATTAGAATTGGAATTAAAAGCAACAATATGAAATAACCTCCAATGACATAACATCCATACCAACTTCCATGATAATTTGTCAGCCATTCTCAATTAACAGCCAATGACAGCACAACAGGTGTTGACATCATCAGTTAATGCACATTGGCATCACTGTAGATTGTAATCCAGCTACCTCACAACTTGTACCATGCATGTCAGGTTGGTATTACAGATTGCAGAGTACAATTATGGAGTAAAATCAAAACAGCATAATTTCCATGCCAAAGTCATAAAAATCTATTCAGACATTCTAGAGTTGTAAGTGTATGGTAGGACAAAGAAAACTTATCAGGTGCTCTGTACGGACTCAAACATGCCTAGAAAACTTGTACTGGTACACCCAATTTGCCAAAGGTATAGCAGAAAAAGGAAAATTCAGTTCTACATCATTTAAATGTTTCTGGTTTACAATGTCTCCAGGGATGATCTCTCCAGGCCTCTGCCAACTCTGGGTAAGTCTAGAATCTCCTGTTCAGGTGGGGGCAACCACAGGGCAGATTCCATTACCCCAACCAAAAGGGTGATTATTAAGAGGGGCCCTACAGTTTAATGTGTGCTCTGAACCACAGTTGGGGGACTGGTATACTTAATTTTCCCCAGGTTCAGAGGAATGTTTAGACCAGGCAAGATTACAGACTTGAGATCCAGTGTTTACACACTGCATTGGTAGTCCTGTGAGCGTGTTCCAGAAATAAGTATGCTGATCTGCTATGCCTCCACCACTAGCCAAGAGTCCACGATGGTGTGGGGACCAGGCAATAGGTGCAAAAAAATGTATTTCTGTATATTAAGGATTGTGTCCAACCAAGTACTCCAACTCCGTCAAAATGGCCTTGCAGCTCATTAACTTTTGAACTTATAGCAACGTCCCAGACTTGCAAGTAGCCATGATGTGTGCCAACAGCTATCCCTACAAATGCAAAACACCAGGTCATTATTGTGTCCACTAATTAAAGCAAGTCCTAAATTATATCAGAGGTGATGATGCGTTATCTGTTCGGTAACATTTCCTGGTCAGAATATGCATATCCTTATCTACTATCTACAGCAGTTGCAGAATATGGCCATAATTTTTCATTTATACATAATCATGACACCATGGTATATCAAAATACAGACAAATACATTTTGGCTCATAGGTCTTCATGGCTGGAACAGCCTACATAAACAAGGCCTTCACAACTGGCCCCATCCTATAACCAACTTGACTGTGCATAAGTGCATTGTTTGCAAAAATTATGGTAAACATTAAACAACTGACATGTCAATGCATAGTGATAATTTTCCTGTACAATTAATAATGCATTTATGCATAACAAATACTTTAAAGAATAACAACAAACACAGAAATAACCAAATTCATATTTAACAGAAATAATTTTCAACGATCTGAGTAAAAACAGTCTGGCCAATACTTACGCGCTCATTCCATGCAACTGATATCACAAAGTTGCCATTTCCAGACACACACTTTATTACAGCATCCACAGCAAAGATAGACGTAACTTCCCAAATCCCCCCTTAACTCATTCTCTTAAGACCAATCAATAAGAATGAGGTAGAAGTCATCTTGAAGCTCAGGGGCATCCAACACCTTCAAGAAAAAGACATAAACTTCAATAAATATGGACAAATATTAAAGTACAAAACATGAAACTCAGAATGATTAATATAAAGAAGAAGAAAGTTAACTATTTCATAATAAACACTCTATCATTGTCTCGTGGCTTGTGTTGGCAGAACAGCTGATCATGGAGTGACAACAGCCACGTCAGCCAATTCAGATTTCATCAGAGACGGGGAGAATCAGACACTGAGACGGAATGTGGAGTGAGCACAGATACTTCATTTGTGGATTTTTCAAGATTAAAACTAATACAAAATATGACAAACCTTGAAGGGTATTCTTGATATTTTCCTCCTTGACCTTCTCGGTGCACTAAGCAACTTCTGGCTTTGTGCACTAAGTGGTGACAAGGAAAATATATTTGATCCCAGAATAAACGCTCTTCTTTCACCACATTGGCCTCTAAGATTGTCAATGTTGGCGCCAAGAAGTTCATTTTTCAGCAAACAAGAGTAAGCCAATCTGTCAAGACCTCCGTCACAATTTTTATGAGCCTCTTTTTTCTTTTTTTAGTTAATCCATTCGGGTCAGACGCATACATTTAAAAACAGACACAAATTTCATTGATATTTCTACAACTGGCTTACATAAAGAGAAATTCATAAAGCTTATAGACAACGGGGAATTGACAACTTCATGCAAAAGACCTGATGGGAAGTACACCACAAATAGTAGTTTTAAAATGATGGCATGATACACTCACTCCAGGTCCAAAGTGAAGAAAAAGTAAATTAATTACCGGGACATACAGCACTGCTTATGTCCTCAATTTCATAATCTGTTATTGTTTTTGTACAGTGCAATTGTAGTCAATTAAGATGAAACCAATTTTTGTGGATAAAGGTTCATTTACATATCTGATAAAGTACTGTCATGAACACAAATTGATTTCATCCTGAGCACAGCATACTCACTTCATCTATCCACTACTCTTATAAAATCACAAAAATCATAACTTAATGAAAAACACTTACTGTGTTCATGAGAAACTTGATGCGCCAACTCTTGCCAGCACGCGGCTGAATAAAGCGATCTCCTGACTGCAAGTAAGGACAAGATGTCGGTAACATTGCAGTTTGAAGTACAAAACAAGTAACGCACTCCTTCCCAACTTAAGAATTTCAACTGCAGACAGGAAACAACAGTTAATGACAAAAGACAATCAGCAAGGCACAGAGCACATACTAACCTGAAACATCGACTCCTGTGATCCACGCAGAATCTCCAAATTACACAAATATATAGAGGTGGCGGTAGATGGACTTGCTCTCCTCCTTCCCTACTCCAGACCTTCTCCCACCACCTTCCAACCCACATGGTCCTCAGGTCCTCCTCCAAGACCTGCATCCATCTCTTCCTCGGCCTTCGACGTCTCCTCCTTCCCTACTCCACAGCTTCTCCCACCACCTTCCAACAAGCAAGGTCCTCAGGTCCTCCTCCAAGTTCTGCATCCATCTCTTCCTCCGCCTTCGACGTCTCCTCCTTCCCTCCATTCTTCCCTACTCCACAGCTTCTCCCAGCACCTTCCAACACACATGGTCCTCGAAACAAGTGCTTTTGATGATCAGACTATTCTTTAGCCTCTTCCATGGGTGCATAAGCTGAAACGAAAGACAAGTTTCTGAAGAGTCCTTTGAGCCTTATCTTGCATATTCTGTCTCCTAAAGGCTCAAAACCTAAATAGCTTTGTTTTTATCCACCCTGCCATGTCCATTCCACCTCACCTCCTCCAATGCCACCATGTCCATCCCATACTTCAGCACCTCCATCATTTTTCCTACCTTCATCATGGTTCTAACATTCCATGTGGCCACGGTCAATGTCGCAGTTCGCTTCCGAGTCCGTGAACGTTTGCCAGGTCCATTACCAAATGATCCATCCATCCGAGGCTCTTTTGAGAGTATCCTAACAATATTTGTTTTCCGGGGTGGGGTTGTTATCCCCAAGCCCAACCCCCAACCTGGAGGACCAGGGTATCACTCTTAGTCTGGCTCATCACCTTAGACCTGTCCAGAATGGGTGACCCTACCAGGAGCCGAAGCTCTGGCCGGCATAGCCCTAAGGGTCATTTGAGCACGCAAGCCTCCTCACCCAGCAAAATTTATTTGCCTTCGACAAGGTGGTGATACCTTCAGGAGGAAACAATTTAACTATTTAATAAAACTAATCTGTTTAACAAACCACAAATAATTAAACTATTTAACAAAATCTTAACAATTAAGTTATTTAACAAAATACTAAACAATTTAACTATTTAAAAATACTAAACTATTTACTAAAACAATTTAACAAAAAAAATTTCAACTGATTTTCTAAAAACAATATAAGTACTGAATTGAAAATAATTTAACTATTCAATAAAACTAATCTATTTAACAAACCAGAAATAATTAAACTATTTAACAAAATCTTAACAATTAAGTTATTTAACAATTTAACTATTTAAAAATACTAAACTATTTACTAAAACAATTTAACTATTTCTGTAAATGACTATTCTATACTGGTATTGACTTGAGATCTTCCAGAATCGAAGCAAATAGATCTTCGTCCATTTCTGGGATCTGGAAAGGAAATAAACATTTGAATCAGAAAATGAACTGGAATAATGGGGAACAAGTATGGAAACACATGCGGCGAATATCTCGTGGAAGGCGATCTCTATGGCTGTGGTCACAGTGGCACTGACATCGGTCGTTTCGGCTGACGCCCGATGTCGGCCGAACTCGCCCGATCTTTTCAAACCAGTTGGAAGGCACGTGCGTGGTCTCGATGCAACCGATCTCATCGGCCGATTATAGCAGATGTCGGACGGTGATCGGGCGAATTCAAATCAGTTTGTTTTTTTCGGCCGATGTATGATTCATGTGAGAGATATAAAGATGGACTGTGAAAAATTGATAAGTTTGGTGCAGGAAAGAAGAAGTTTGTGGGATCCGCGATGTGGTCAGTATCATAATAGAGATGTAGCTCGGAAGCTGTGGATTGAGATCGCCACTTCATTGGAAACTACAAGTAAGTATTGAAATTATTAACATACACAGATATACAACCATCACACATTATAATTATTAATTCAACCATCACGCAGTGTGTTAACAATTGAATTGTCATTTCTAAAATAATTAACGTAACCAAAAAAGTTTTAAGGTACATTTGTGACAAGAAAATATTGTTTAAATGCATCGCGAATTTCATAAGCTCTCCGTGATGACCGACTGAAACGTCTTGTAGAGTTGGCCTGGTCACTATCATTGTTTTCATGGGTTGCGTTGGTATCTGATAATAGACTCACTTATTCCTTCTGTATCGATTACGATATTGTGCAATAAGCAAACGTACTTGACAACAGTATCAACGTGACTTGGATGTAATTGTAGTTCCGTCTTGAGGCATCTCCATTTGCTTACTAAGATTCTGAAGGCACATTCGATTGAGCATCTAACTCTACTCGGGCGATAATTGAAAATCTGTTTCGTGGTCATTATTGTTTCCAGTAGGATACGGTCTCATCAAATATTCCTTTAATGGATATCCTTGATCACCAAGCAATACATGAGGCACACTAACATTTGTTCCTGGCAGTGGTTTATTGGGTGGTACGTTGAATGAATTATTTTCCAAATGATGATAGACACCAGTTTCCATGAAAATACCACTATCGCTCCTTCCATATGCTCCTACATCCACGGTTATAAATTTATATTTAGCGTCTGCGATGCCTTGAAGATGGATGGAGAAATTTTTTTTTGTAGTTATAAAACATGGAGCCAGATTTTGGGGGACATTTTATGCGGATGTGTTTCCCGTCAATGCTTCCTACACAATCTGGAAAAATCCACAAACGCTCATAATCACTTGCAATCTTCTACTATAAAAATTTGTGATTAGTTGTTGTCGTCAACCAATTTGTCGTCAAAAATGACGTCATCAACAATATCACCTTATATTTGTTTACTCGGCATTGTTGTGGAACACAACAATGCCGAGTAAACAAATAACGCTTCACTACCAAGCCAGTCGCATTATCACTGCTCCAGAAGCAGCACGTCGCATTATTAAAAATTGACCGACATCTGGCCTAAAACATCAGAAAAGTGAAAGAAGGAGTTATCAAGTATTTGAAGTGCCAACTCTAACAACTCCTACAAGGTAAACTGATACTTATTCGATATATTACGATTACGAAAGTATTATGAAAACTGACTTTTGATCGATTTTAAGACAAAGATTTGCAGGGGTGGGGCTGGACGTAAAAAGTTGACTGAACAAAAACTGTTGGCCTCTGAACAGTGATGTAAAGAAGTACAACATCAGACCTATTTAAGAAATAAAGAAACGTGAAAGAAGACTTACATTGATAAACGAGACCATATTAACGACACACGTAGAAAAACAGACAAAGATTTGCAAAGGTGGGATTGGACGTAGAAAGTTGACTGACCAAGAAGAGTTGGCCTCTGAATAGGGACGCAAAAACTTAAACATCAGACATATTTAACAAATAAAGAAAAGCGAAGGAAGACTTACATTGATGAACGTAGAAAAACTTATTCAACAAGAACAGATGAGCAGAAGGAAACAAACGAAGACTTGCAAGGGTGGGGTTGGACGTAGATCCAGGCAATACTTTTAAATGAGAGGCAGGCCAGTAATTGTGTGGTGGGCATTTTCTGTGGCAATAATTAACTGTGAGCGTGTAATTAGTTCTGTGTGATAATTAGGCAAGTACTGGCTTATACCTCACGCCTTGCCAGGTTCTTTTATTCTATAATACGTATTTCTAGATGTGGATACAAAGATTTTAAACGAGTTTAATTTGGCTAAAAATAGGTTCTTGAATCTGCTCAAAAATGTGCAGTGGCGTTGCACTTATATATTAACTTCTGTGTTTCACTTTACTAAATGTTCAGGTAGTTATCTTACATCCGAAATAATTCTGCTGGATAAATGTTCCTTGAGTCCTTTGAGATTGCCACCAAACAATTCAAAATCCCAGTTCATCAATTTGTAGTTTTTGTTTTCAACAGGGACATTGAAAGTGAAAGTACATATTGAAATGAAGCTCAAAAGGACCATTTTAAAGCCAATTCTATTAACAATTACACATAATTAAAAATACACCTACAAAATCATCATGTGCTCGAATGTTCAGATATTTCTTAACTGTATACAGTGAAACCTCTATCCATCGTTCCCGGAACTATCGTTTTCCCGGATGCATCGTCCGTTTTGTTCGGTCCCGAATACATCCCATATAAAATAATGTTACATTTTCCCGCTTCTATCGTTCCTCGAACTATCGTTTTATCGCATCGATCGTTCAAAAATCTTAGTCCCGGCCCACAATTTTCCCGCAATGATCGTTTCTGAGAATTTAAAATGCTGGGTTTAGAGATAAATTAATACCGAAAGACGCATAATGTTTTTGGAATACACAGTAGCGGTAACCTGTTATGTCGCCCAACCAGCACATTCTTTTGGAATGATGGTCAGCGGTGCAGGGGTGATAGTTGGAGAGAATGGCGGCACGCATTGTCAGAAATTTTACGATTTTAATTAGGGTGCACTCATATTTCGTTCCAGCGATGCCAGATGGCATGTGCAGTGTGAATTTCTTCACAAATGCTTTTATTACAAGTACAAAGGAAAGGCTGGCGGCACTTTTCATTCTTCTGGTTCATCTCGTTTCCAGCGGTTCAGGGTCTTCTACAGCTACGTTTCGTTGAGTTCCGCAGTAATAGTATTTCCATTCTTCCTGTTATTGTCCGCAAAGGGGGTTGGAGGGGTGAGAAAGAGGAAGACGACGAATGCGAGCCCGAAGCTTTGCCGAGTTTTGCCGAAGCACTCGCTGCATTGGCGAAAGTGAAGTCGTTCTTTTATGCGCTTAATATTAGTGAACGTGGAAAGTGCTCTGTTTGGTCTAAAACGTAAAGTTTCAACAAACCAGTTGTCCATTAAAGACTTTTTTTTGGTAAAAAGAAGTAACTTTGAAAGAGAAACATTGTTTTTTTAAAATTTTTAATGCTTTCCCGCATCTATCGTTTTCCAGCATTCATCGTTTTTATTTCCCACCCCCGCCGAAAACGATGCATCGAGGTTTCACTGTAGTTAAATTGCCATTTTGAATTTTCTCTTAAACACATTTTACTACACCATTTACATAGATTCGTGCTTTCAGAAATTTATGTTGGGCCCAAATGATTGTTGTAATCAAAAGGAGAATTGACACTAACCTCATCGTCAATGAACTGTTGAATTTCAGCATTCTCGCTGGCGTCCAAAAATCCTGCCAAACCAAAGTCGTCATGAAATGGCTCAGGAACATTTTGGTCGTCAGCCATTCTGCCTCCTGAGCATGATGGATTAGTGGGCTGCAACGAATTAAACAAAATTCTTGTAACTTAAATTATTGATACGACATTCGATATAATAGTACGATGTCAGAAGACCCTGACGATAAAGAATCAGATGCACATTTATATCCAGAATGATAAAAGTCTCAGCCTTGATTGCAGTGAACGTGATGAATATTATGCAGATGCACTCTTCCCAAATGGGATGTGATGAAAATGTGACAGAGGGTTTTGATGTAAACCCAACAGAAATGGTTAAGAGCAATAAATGTTTAATTACAGGTGATTTCAGTGCTCAAGTAGGAAATGATGTAATTCTCGTAGGTCAAGTAAAATGGCGACCTGTGTATATTTAATGTCCATATAAATATAAACTACTTGTAACATGTCTTTCCTTTCAACGGCCAGTTTCTTTTTAAAATACAGAATTAATGTTTAAAACTTAGGGCAGAGTTTTAGGGATTTAAATAGTGGAATCTGCTAAATAAATTCAACTGCGATGCGTTCTTACAAACAGGGGCAGACTTACTTTCCTACTCACCCCGATAATCCAGAGTTTACAGCAGTCATTTTTCACCTCTGACATTCCTCACTCGTTTGTTTTCCATGTGCAAGCGACAGATGTCAGGCAAGTGCAATGACGACGTCTTACCTTTGATGAAGTGACACGTTCCCTGCCTGTTGTCTCTACCCGTTGATGTTCATGGGCAGGCAGGATACGGGCTCTTCTGGTCTTCGCCCTGCTGACGCGTCGCTTCGCAGACTGGCGTCACAACATTTTCTTCTGGGCCTTTGTGCGAAGAATCTTCTTTTCGCGGGCCACATTGGGATTGTAGACATAATCTAAAAACCGAAAGAATGACATTCAGATGACAGCATTCCGTACACGGTTGTTTCTGATCCCGTCATTTGACATCAGAGAAGAAAAATCAGTGACATTCATAAATCATGTATTACAGAACAACAGAAACAATACAATGTATTTTGATCATATCTAATTGCAGAATTAAATGTTTAAGTTACTCCATTTTAATATTATAACATCTCGATGCGTTTCGATATCTGGGTTCTGTTGCCTTGACTCATAAGTAGATGAAAACGTTTCGGAGAAACTGTCTCCAGCTTTCCTCAGCTTTCTTGTCGTCTAATATAAATATCTCCATTTCCCCGCATAGCACTACAGCCCTGAAGATTGTGAAAGTACCTTTCTCCGAAACGTTGCATCTACTTATTCGCCATGAAAGCTCCTGATAATACAAAATTAATATTTCCATTACAAATATTAAAATGAAGCAAACATTAATAACACTTTACAGTCAGGTCTTCCGTGTTACGTACTGCCTCAGTATCGAGGTTGAAGTCTCTTCAACTGGTACACACCCACATGACTTTGAGGCTTTCACGGCGGTGGGAATGAGGATGATGATTATATTCTGGACTTTGGTGCAGTGTAGACGTAGCAGGAAAACAAAAAATACATAAGCTGTCTGTACCTTTGCTGATTATTACCACTCCAGCTATGATCGACTCAAATCATAAAGCACGTTACTGAAGAATAAAGACTCAGCAACAGGTCAGTCAATCCCAAATATATCTGAATCGGTGATGTCTCTCAAAATTCTCGGGTACATTTTTTGGAAGTTTTCTGACGTATAAGAGAGCTGCTGCTTATTGACATTAAAAGAGAATTACTTACCAGGATATTTCTTCCTATGCTCTTCATCCGCCTGGCGGGCTCGAGCAAAATACTCTTCCTTGTCCTTTTCAATTGTTCTCCACATACAGCCAAGTCTGCAAATAGAAAAAGTGAAACTTGTAAGAATACAGGCACGTTGCAGGACGAACATCAAGGGTTGCAGCTGGGTAAAGGCAAAGGCAGTGGTGTTTGAGAGCGCGCAAAATGTTTCACTTGTTCTCGACGATCAGAACATTTTCAGTAAATGGAAATAAGATATCCAATTTCAAATTTCAAATTTCACCTCATGCATACTCTACCCAGTGTGCATTGTAGTGAAGGACGATGACATTGTGAAGCAGTTCAGGACGATTATTCCTAATTGCATGACGTAAGTTATTCTGCAGAGAGGACATTTCCGACGCAGATCGGCAAGATTTGAAGATGGTGAAGCTGATGGTATTCGCCGTCTTCCTCGTCGTTGGCAGCGAGTACTTGATACACTCGGACACTACTTTGAAGGTTGCTAGTCTTAATATAAGAATTTGCGATTTAACTCACACTGATTTTTTTAATCACAATTGAATTTTTCGAGGATTAAACAACGTAAAAAAGGTCATTCCGTAATGTGTCATTTTTTCTTGCCTACTATACCTACAACCATTCACACCTACCTGATACGACTACGCCAATCGGAGGAGTATATCGTGCCCTTTCATATGTATATTTTGGACTTACTTCAATATAACGTGTTTGTCCCCAAAAAATTAGTTGTCATGACTTTTTAAGCAACCCTCATTCCAACCACGTTAAGTACAGTAGGGCACCGCATATACGGCGGGTTAGGGACCAGACCCCCGCCAAAGTGCGAAAATCGGATTTTGGCCTTTTTTCACTTGTAAATGCATATCAAAGCCTAATAAGATGTTTACACTATCATATAACCACTGCACAATAGTAATAGGCATAAGATTACGATATGAATGTAAAATGGATATCAGAAGTACACACATTGCTTACCTTAAATTAATTTAAAATACCTTAAAATATTTGTAATTACACCATAAAAACACAAAAATATTATATAGTTATATAGTGTGTAATAACTTCAAAAAATTGCCAGAAATACAGATGCGGAGCATACAAACGCTAGACGAGAAAATGGCTGCGGACGCACTTCTGACTCAGCTGTTAAACATGTGGGGCCCCACTGTATATATAAGCAATTGAAAAGCTCCATATCACCGGAGCGCCAACCGTACTTTACTCACGTAGAAATACGTCAACCACCTCATCTATCGAACAAATGTACAGCCTACACGGTTTATAGTTGGTCACAGAACAGGACACCATCTTGAACAGCAGTTCCGTTTCTCGCAGAGGTATGGTATGTAAGGTGCCTATTCCTGATAACTGGCCAGTTAATGTAACCGAAAGATAGGTTCCATTCCGTTCAGAAACTTTACTCAGCTATCTAAAGTTGCACAATTAAAACATAAAATATCTTGATTTTGCCCATTCCTTTTCTTTGGGTGTCAAGGTTGATGTACACTAAGGGAGGAATGTGGACTGAGGGTGTTTGAAAATATTTGGACCCAAATGTGCCAAAATGCTAGGATGCTGGAGAAGGTTGCATAAAGAGATGAGATGGGCAGGGCCTGTAGCCCCCATTGGGAAGATAGTCTTGGTAGGCAAACCAAATGGAAAGAGACCACTAGGCAGACCTAGACAAGGATGGAATGGCATGGACTGGATCCATATGGCTCAAAATTCAGACCAGTGGCAGGCCCTTCTAAACATGGTTATAAACCTTCAGGTTCCATTAGGTGTTTGGAATTTCCTGAGTGACTGTTGGCTTCTCAGTAAGGACTCAACTTTTTGGAGTAAGTAAGAGGAGGGATACATGATGTGGCTAAAGATGCTGCCAAAGCTTATGTAAAAGTAACTAGGAGATGTACAGGAGAGATATATTTAAGGGAATTCTTTAGTCATGTATGTGGATTTAGAAGAAAAAACCATAATAGTTGCAGAACTTCTTTTACATTACACAAAAGCTGTTTCTTTTTAAGGAGTGTATGTGTTCAGGTTGGACACATGTTTTGAGAACCATCTTCATCCTCCTCAGAGTACTCTGTATTCTCAAAACGTTGGTGTTTACTCCAGTAAACGAACTACATGGGTAGTAGGCCAGTCAATGTTGAACATAACATAAAGTCATAAAAACATGTTGTCAATTATCTTCACTTTTTTAAATTGTTTCCCAAGTGACAGCATTATGGAAATAAAAAGTACAGTGGAATGCGATTCATGTAAAAGATTTTGTGATATAATGTCATCTTTCACCAAAAAAGGCACAAGCTAAATACGCTCATCAGAAACCTCAAATAATAGGTCTGCTGAATTTGACTGGCTTTGAAAACAATTTGTCTTTCACAAATGCTCTGCACATTAAATTATTAACAAGTAATTGTCCTGAAGTACATTTTGTATAGAAACTTACCTCACACTAATGTGCTTATTTTTTTCCCCAGGATACAGGGCAGCCAATGTCTTTCGCCAATCATTGGCGAAGACCAGGAAGGCGTTTGGGGGGGCGCGTGATTTTCTGCGCCTGTCCTACGTGTCTCTTATCTTGGTCTGAATCTGTGATCTTAAAATTTCCTGAAAGAAAAGTGGAATCCATATATAACATAGTGTAAAACCTATAAGAATCAGAATATGGTCAACAGTATAATAGAACATGGCTGTCTCCAACGTACGTGGCCCTGCAGATCACTGAAGAGTTACAGACATACAAATCTTAAGTAATACAACATGCTGTGTTAACATATCTGAATGAGGTCTCACTAACATCCGTATAACAGAGAATATCTGAACTGTAAGTAAGAGACAAGAGTTTTGTGTTTCAAATGACTGGTCAGTTTCTGTATCCGTCAGCCATAACGAATACATTTCCTAGTATTATTCCAGTAGTATTCAGGTAATAAAACATGCATTGATGCACACAGTACTCAGAAAAAATTATTCCTTGGATGACATTTTACAGAAAAAGACCAATTTCCTCTTGCAGTCCTACTGACATAAATTTGAATAGTTTATTTTACAAGCTCCCTCAACTGCAGCCATTAAGTACTGCACCATATGAACATATTTCATAGGTCCCTTTTCACCACATATGATGCCTCCTCTGGTTGAAGATTGAGGAGAATGTGGCCCTCAAATATAAAAGTAGATGCAAATAAGCAGTCATAGGCAGCCAAAAATAGCGGTCCTTGACTTTATGCTGGATGGGCATTTATAATCTGTCACTGTAATGATCACACAGTGTTTTTACTCGGTGTTTCAAAACAATTAAGATTATTAGAATTGACTATATTTAATTCCACAGATCAGTTACAACCACCAGATGATTTTGTAGATGTAGAGAAACACTACAAGGTTCTTCTATGTCTTTAGTATATGCACCACAATGTACACAACAAATGGCTAGCGATATTGATTTTTCTCCCATGTGCTTTGTAGCATTGTTTCATAGACTAGAAGAGCCACACTCATTTGGCCTCGTAGCTCTGGCAAGGACTGGCATTGGTGGTCTGTAGATGCACACATTGATGACAAAGATGATTAATATATGACATTTTCAGACATTATCCCACTGTAGTAATATCTGTGTCTAAATTAGGCCAACTTAATATTAGGTAATGAAATATTAAAGAAACAGTTGATGGTGTCACAACAGAATTTTTACAAAATTAAATGTTTTCTAGTAATGCCCATTTACAGTATTGTTTAAAGAACAGAACCTAATGGATGTTGGTGTGAGCTCATCATCTTATCATAAGATTTTTTGAATGTGTTTTGCCTCATTCTGTCCAAAAATTGATAGTACTGACAATGGTAGAGATGAGAAATGCACAAATACATGCAATTTTAGTTGGAAACCTTAAGGAAAGTGACCTCGTGGAAGTGGGAGGATAATGAAAATGATATGTAAATAGTATTACTGAATTTCTCTGGCTCACGTTACTGTCCAGGGGTGGGCTGTTGGTAAACGGCAACAAACATTTTGATTCCATAAGAGCAACTGTTCCTGATTTATAAGAAAGCTTTTCAAGAGTTGTGTAACTAAAATACGTTGAATGCACACATTTACAAATTTTGAATAGACACGATTTTTATATTTCAGTATCTTCTGTCTATCTGATAAGTTATTTCCATAAAGCAACTAACTTATTAGTTTTGGTGTATCTGATGCAAGTAACAGTGTCCCAACAACAGTACTTGCTAATTTTTCCTTCCATCCAACTTGTTTTCGTTTCTTGGTAGAAATTTGACCTAAGAGATGAGTGAAATTTTATGTAGTTACTTGTGGATCAACCCCTCTGTCAAAAGTCTTATGATAGTCATAAATGATACTTATATTATACTAATGCAATCTCAACTTATTTTAATTTAAGGTCACATTATGGACGTAGGAGTCCCAAAATATTTAGGGAATAGGCTTATGTATATAGAATGAGAAAAAACAAACAGATGTACAAGTCGCATACCTTGAATAAATTAAACCACTTTAATGCAATCTCCTTCTGAGTTCATCTGCCCATAATATTTACAGTATCATTAAGTCTTCTGGTGAAAGATGGCAAATTAAGAAAGAAAGAAAAAATTAAATTGTCATTATGGGCTCAAATTCACAATAACACTTGAATTAAATCCTAAGCTGACCACACAGACCATGTTCACTTTATTGTAAAGCTGCCTTTTAACGTGAACAACCACTAATGTTGTAAAACTGCTTTCTCATGACTTTTCATAAGGAACTTTTGGAACAGTTGAATGGATTTCCATCAAATTGGATATTAGGGATTTTTCAAGTTTTCTGCACATTAAACTTCTTGTAAAAAATTGGCAAATATGGATATTTTACAGGATTGAAATTGTTTCTCAGGCAAGATGTTGAACATAAATTGCCAAGTAGATATTCATTGATGCAAGAATGTTATTAGCAGTAGTTGTAGAGATAAATGGACCACAAGGTTGTCTCATGCTGTCATTTTATAACTTGGAAACCAATGGAGTAATTTTGATGACCTTTTGTACTGAAGGCACTTGTACAAATTTGCCAAACAATCCAACATGTCCTAAAGAGGAGCCCAAATAATAAAACATTTTCAATAATTGCTGTTTATAAGACAGCAAAGTTAAAATATAAAAATGACAGCAGAGGAAACACATCATAATCTTTACTTTCTTGGGAGGAGAGAGGTCTTACCTTCATCATACAGGACACTGTTGATAAAGTCATCTAAGTCTTCCATTGTCGCAGTACTAGAACACACAGAGAGAACAGAATCAGCGATTAAATTCAGCCAACATACTTCTGTCTGTATTTAAAAAATGACACTTTTGTGAAACTTAGCACCAAATTAACAGACAATTATTATCTTTGTATCACATGTTAAGGGTAAATAGACCATATGTAATGAAACTAGTGTTAATGGTAATCCATTAGTTCAGTTTGCCTAAATGAATAACTTAATGGTTATAAGTACCTGGTTTTACTGTAAGTTTATTTACAAAGTTACCTGCAAATCACCAGGTCAGGACGGTATTAACCAAATTAATTAAATAGGTCATATTCTCGTGCCCTCTAGACAAGGGCTGAGTGATCTGAAGAACCCTTAAGTAAGAATAATGTAAATGCAGAAAGAAATAATGAAAATATTAAACATGCTGCACTGCACAGCCCTTGATGATCCTGCTTTAGAGGAAGTGCAATATTCAAATTACAAAAATAATAAGGCTTCAGGTGAAGACCCTGTTACTGACAAATGAAGAAAACATGGAGGTCAAGTCTTATTTGTTAGAATATATAAATTAATATTTACGATAAGAGTCCCTGAAGGAATGCCATCAGAATAGATGGACGGTTTGATATGCCCAATTTTTAACAATGGGGACGAGTATCATTGTAATAATTATGGAGGTATTACCCTGTTAATTGTGACATACAAAATTCTATTACATATTATTCTTTAAAGACTTATTACATACATCAATGAGATAAGAGGGCTGGATGTGGATTTTGACCAATGCATCATGACCAAATACTTGTGATGAGGCAAGCAATGGGAGTGACGTTCGTTTTACAAATACGAATATTATTGGTGCTACAAGCATACAAGTTAATCCCTCTCCAAATAATGAGTCAGGCAATAAGGCTATACTATACTTTGATGTAAATTATATAGAATTATTTCTTGCATTTCAGTACTTCATAAATTACATAAATATATAATGTATTTTACAGGCCTACTAATGTGCTTTAATTTACTGCTCAAATACTTTCATTAACGTTGATGTTAATTTGCATTAATGCGGCCGATATGGTCGGATACGATTACCTTATATTTGGTTTTACGTATTATAAGACGGAGTACATTTCACATGTTTTCAGCTAATATTAAATGTCTCTTTAAATTATAATTATTGTGATGTTAAAATTTAAAACAACATTTACATCATCTTTAATGTCCATGTACTTAACAAGTTTGGTATTTGCATCTAACACTAAACCTTCCATTTTCACTCAACAATTTATTATCCAGGTATAACTGGATGATGGATGTTACCGTAATAAGGCGAATTATGCTTAAAATGACAACTATTTTTCAGAAAATCAAACAACACTCACCAGTCCTTGTAGCAAGATGTTCCGTGCGTTTGCATTTGAATGAATTGGTACCTAACACCAATCACAGCGATGCTCAATCATCCAATAAGAGTCGAGTACTAATAAAAAGCAGGATTTAAACTAATCTTGGTAATTAATTTATATAAAATATATTTTAAGTTAATATTAGATGTCTCCTTAAATTCGAAATTTTGTGATAATAAAATTTAAAACAACCATTACGTCATCTTTAATATCCATGTTGTTACTACTAAATATTATAATGCGGTAGCGGATGCACTCTATGGAGTACTCTAATTACTATAAGCAGAGGAGAGCACTTGCTCGTTGCGCCATCTTTCGCGAATTGATGAACTTCTTCCGGTTTTGGTAGTTCTATCAATCATTTGAATTGGCATTGTGATCGGCTTTTCTCCCGGGTTCTTCAAAAGTGACGTTTTAGACTCCCACATTTCTGCGGTTGTATGTTGAGGAAGCAATGAAGGAAAACTGAAAGAGAAGTTCAGGACAGTAATAAAGGATGAAGGGGAGAGGATAGCAATGTTAAGGTTCACTGATGATATTGCCCTTTTGGCTGAAAAGAAAGAAGATTTATAAAAATTATTGAATGGTATGAATAGATTATTCAGTGAGCAATTCGGCTTAAGGACAAACAGTATCAAGACAAAAGTTATGAGGAGCAGCAGAAATGAGAATAATGATCCTTTAAGTATCAAAATTGGGAAAGACACAGTAGAAGAATTGAAGGAATTCTGTTATTTAGGAAGCAAAATACCAAAAGATGGATGAAGCAAGGAAGACATTAAAAGCAGATTAGCACAAGCAAAAAAGAGCCTTCTTCAAAAAAAGAAGTCTACTAGTGTCAAACATTGACCTAGAATTAAGAAAGATTTTTCTGAAGTTATATGTTTGGAGCACAGCGCTATCAGGAAGTGAAACACGGTCGGTGGGAAACCTAGAAAGAAGAAGGATAGAATCATTTGAAATGTGGTGCTATAGAAGGATGTTTAAAATTAAGTGGACTGATAAAGTACGAAATGAGCTGGTCTTAGACAGGATAGGGAATGAAGAAGTCTATGGAAAAATCTTACCAGAAGAAGAGATAGGATGGTGGGACACATTCTGAGGCACCCAGGATTGGTTAATTTAGTAATGGAAGGAACAGTTGAAGGGAATAATTGTAGGGGGAGACAAAGATTGGAATATGTGATGCAGATTTTTGAGGATGTGGCTGTAAAAAATATGTGGAAATGAAGAGACTGGCGCAAGATAGGCGAAAATGGAGGACTAGTCAATAGACTGATGACAAACAAACAATAGTCAGTTCAGTTATGCCCATAATTGGGAAGTTTAATCTTGAAATGGTATTTAGGGTTAGAGTGTGCACTCTGATACTCCAGAGATCAAAGCAAGTTGCTTGCGCTTCTAAATGTCTTATAAGGGAGTAGTCCAGTTAGTCAAGTCAAAAGGTACTGATAAGCTTCTGAAAGACTTGATAAATCACTCATGCAATAAATAAATAAATATACAACATTAATTCTATATAGGAACTAAGAAGCATAGGATGCAGATCAACATAACAAGATGTTGCACGTTTCTGAGACAAGTGTATTGCAAATATTTGTAGATAGTTTTATCATATGCATTTTGTCAACTCTGGTTGTTTTGTGATATATGTGAGTGTGTGAGAGACATTTTTTAAGTCTTCCACATTCTTACAAGCGCCTAGCCCAACAGGAAATACTGCAGTGCTGTTGGACATGTGCTGTCATGTGTGAATTTTCACTGCACACTCAAATTTTGGACACGTTTTGTGCACCCTTGTACAGTGTTTTGGCAGCTCATTTTTTGGTGCAATCATTATTAGATGGCATGTGCTCTGTAAATTATAAAAATTTGAGGGTAGGCTATGACCTGACCAATTGGACTATTCCCTTGTAAGGAAAATAATGTTAATTTATATACTTCTAAATTGAGATCTTATGCCAGTTAGTGTGCAAATAGAAGTGTAAATATCATAGCTGATATTGGATCACTGTTCCATTTTGTAAAGGAATTAGTAAAGTTTTGTACCAGAGAACACTCAAATATCAATTTCTTTCAGCCTGTTATGTTTAAAGGAACAAACTTTGTCACATAAAATATATCATCATCATTTTCATCAGAGTATAGTTAAATTCTGGGCATCAAGTTTCAGTCATTCTGGACCATCTTTAGTCCATAAAATTAAGTTTAGATTCAAAAATTAAAAATTATAAGTTGTATTAATGTAAGTGCATATAAAACCAAATAACACACAGTCATATAATTAAACATATAAATTTGTAATCATAAGTTCAGTTATTCAAAATAATTACCTACAGACCATATTCAAATAATAATCTACAGCACAATATGTGTGTATTCATTTTGTAGCGTGTTTCCAGGAGTCGCCATCTGACGGATGTCACCTGTGTGTGTGTAGTGTAGAGTATTGTATTAGAGACTGTAATGTTGGACGTGTGTCCTTCAGACTGTGTCTCATGCGCAAGAAGACATCAAGAAATGTATACACACTTATTGTGTCCCAGAGTGCCAACAATTGTGCATGCCTCCATGTGAATTAATTTATAATATTGTGTTAATTGTCAGACCACAGATTGCAATTTTAAACTTACTTTTTAAATTCTTGTAATGCAAAATTCTAGACAATGGAAAGTTGCATACAACTCTGTTTCACAACAAAAAATGTTTCCATAACGACCTGGAGATGATGAGTGTATGAAATGCGCCCAGATTTAATTTTATATTGTTAATAATACAAAATATATTGTGTGCTGGAATCTTTGTTCTTTTACAGACTCAGTATTTGTTACAAATGGACTACTACAAGCTACATCTGATATGTATTGAATGAGGAAGTTTAAAATCTACAGTGACATTTATGCAGAATGCAGCAATTTCAAGCCGACATTTTGGAAAGGGATAGCATGAACAGACTTTTTTTCATTTCTCTTTTTTCCACTCTCCCTTTATTAGACTCAAGAATCCTTCAGCTTTACAGAATTCTATTTAAAAATTTTTGTGTGAATGTAAATCCATACATGTTTATCCCTGTTGACTAGTTGGCAAGGAAGGTGTGTAGGAATATCTGAACCTCTTCTGTAATTGTACAAAATAAAATCACAAACAGTCTTTTACCTTACAAATTATTAAGCCCATTATTATGCAGTTTTCACTATGCCCTATCCGTTTCTGTCCTAGGCCCAATTATCCTCATGAACGCCCTCTTCTCCTCAAAGTGAGAGAACATGGTTTTGCACCGATACAAACAACAGGTAAAATTACTGTTTTTTTTATATTAATCTTTATGTTCTTGGAAATCAAACAGGAAGACAAAATATTTTGAACTGAGAAGTAGCAAGCATTTCTGTAATCCAATCTCACTCCTAATTTCCTTGTGAATATCATTTTCTTTTGTTATTGCTGATCCAAAATATTTGAACTCTGTCACACTTTCAAAGGGTTAGCTGCTACAGAAGATGTGTGCTTTGGGCGTGGGGGTTTGTCAGAGGCCAGACTGGTGCACATGGCTGTGTCTGAACCTTGAGTGATAGAAGAATGTAACTTTCAATCAGGACAGTGTTTTCTTTCATCTGTATTAAATTTTGTATTATTTATTGCAACACTTCATGAACCATTTTTCTTGTGAATTCATACTGCTTTACAGGACTCTGAATATAAAACAAGAAATCTAATCAGAGTCTAAAGTATTGTAACGTGTTGTCGTGAGAGCAGCACAACAATGTCAATAAACAGTTTAGTTGTCTGTTTATTGACATTGTTACGTATTCGGCATTGTTGTATGTTTATAGACATTGTTGCTTTTGGCATTGTTGTATTTGTTTATAGCCATTGTTGCGTTAGACATTATTGTGTCTGGCATTGTTGTGTCTGTTTAATGACATTGTTGTATTCATTTATAATTGTTGTGTCTGTTTAATGACATTGTTGTCAGCTGCCCACAGCCACGTCTGGAAACTGCAAGTTCTGCAATCCAAGTGTCTTCGCATTGTTACTAACGCGCCCTGGTACGTTAGTAACAGGCAAATACATGAGGATCTGAGGATCTGAGGATCCCTTTCTTTGCCGACCACATCAGAGCACTGACTGAGAGGTTTGACTCGAGGTTAGCTGGTGTGGGGAACCCATTAGTTCGGCAACTCGGGAGGCACTCGTGCCGAACGAGGGCTGCCAGAGGTCGCCCAAGTGCAACCGAGGGCGACTGATGTTCAGCAGGCCAGCCGAGGCCGTCCCCAAAAGACGGCCAAGTCGGCACAACGAGTGGTTAGACTACTCGGCTACCCTGACTGAGGTTTTCCGTGCTTTCCTCAGTTGTAAGGCGAATGCCAGGGTATAACTTAATAGGGGAGTGAGTGGAGACAACGAGAGGTCTGGTGCGACGCCGAGTAAGGACGGGTCGGCTGCGTGAGCAAGCACCGGGTACGTGGACCGGGGCGGCCGAGGGGCCAGCGTGTGTCCAGTGGGGTGCTACGGGCCGACGACGAGTATGGACGGGTCGGCTGCGTGAGCAGGCACCGGGTACGTGGACCGGGGCGGCCGAGGGGCCAGCGTGTGTCCAGTGGGGTGCTACGGGCCGACGTGTAGGAGAAGAGTGCGAAGAGCGGAGCTCGGGGACCAGATAGACTCGATGGACAGAGCGTGTGTGTGTGCGCACAGAGACTCGAGTGTGTTGTTGTTGTAGAGAGATGACTGTATGTGCAGGCCACTGTAACTGATTTAATTTGACGTGAATAAATCAGGGTTGACAATCCAAGGTCGCAAACCCGACCCACGTTACAGTATTTTGGTGATTGTGCAGTATAATGTGCAGAATTGCAATTTCGCACATTGTCCATCTTCTGAATTATTAAATACTAAGACCACAGTGTCTGGAAGCTGAATTCTGCTCTAATCTTCCAGTATTGAAGAGGGAGGATATAATTTTTTTTTTTTAATCTGGAGCAGGTCTTAGGCAGGAGGGCCAAAAGATAGGATTTCTATCCCCTTTTGCTTTTGTGTCTGATGACAGAAGCAGAATCCAGTTTTTCAGAATAGTTTAGTTTATAATTTGGATGATGAAGTAAGTGAAATAGAATAATTTTATATATTTTAATGCACCATTATCAGGAAACTTCAGACTTTGTTTAGATTTTGTGTTTAATTCATAACTATATATAGCAGTGTAAATTCACAAGAAAAAGGTTCTTGTGGGATTATGTTAACTGAAAACGACAATACAATTTTAAGCATACAGGAGAATGTCATAATGTTTAAACACAATGTCATACAAAGAATAGGAACAATTCACAAAATCTGATACGAGTCACTTGATCACCATCCGCTTCACTATGTAACATTCACTTCCCACTGCAAAGAAACCAATTTCTCAATGTTACAAAGATCTGTTGGTTGTTGTTGTTGTGTAAGGAAATAATCATTTTGTAATCCGAGAATAATATGAAACCCATAAATATAATCGGTGGGTAAAATGCTTGACACACTATTACAACTCTAATTTTTGAGGGCTGATATCAGAGCAGTGACTACAAGAGTAAATTGTTAATTGACTTAAGTGTAATGTGTTCTAAATAAAGTCAGCATAGCTTTAGAATTACAATTAGACTTTATTTACGTTGAATATATCTCTGTTTCAAGATAAATTTTGAACACTGCATCAGTAGTCAAACGCCTTCAGATAGTATGTGCATGACAATTCTGTGTATTGCATAAAAGAAGCAAGTTTATGCCCAGGAAGGTGTGATGTCAACTGTTTAAATTGTATTTTTCTCCAGTTATCTGAATGTGTACTGTGGGGATTGAGCATACCACGGAACAAATTTCTGATGTGAGTCTGAAACCAGATCTCATATATTTCTGTTTATTTTTTAGTGAGCTTTACATTGAGGTGACTAATGTACTTATAAATACAAACAAATCACACTTTTTGTCATGCTTGGGGTTAGGAGCGGGTGAATGTGAACAGAGTTGTCTCAAATATGTTCTTTTACCTCAAGAGGTTGTGAATTCAAGCAACACATTCATCATATTAAAATGCAATTAATATGACATTTGTAGAAATAATTTAGACAACCCAACAGATTGAATTTTAAATTACACAACAGTTGCATCTATAACCAACTGTTTTCAAGAAAATTATGATCATAAAAAAGCTGTTTATGTACAGATAATTGTATGGTGATTCGTCTCAGAAAATATTAAGGTTCATGAAAATTAGGGTACTTATTAGACTAATTGTTACAAAAACTAAAATAGTGTCTGAAGTTTTAGAGAAACACCAAATACAGAGTTTCATTCAAATTTTGTGAAGTAGATCCTGCTTTTGGAGAACAAGCTTCAACAGATGGATGGATACAAACTCTGCATTTTGATACATTGTGCAAAGAATGCGTATAAAAGTGATCTGCAGCCTTTACAATTTTGACAAGATTATATGAATGTCATACTTAGTAACTGTGACAGTGTGGCAAGATAAACCACCACAATATGTCCTACCTTCACAAACTCTGAACCAAATCTTTATTTATAATGTTTGAGCAAAATGAAGCATAAGAAATATTTTCTTGCTAGAAGACGTCATGGTGTGGTTGAGAACAGTTGGAAACAAAACACATTTTGCCAACAATACCATTATTTTTCTTATCGCCGACTATTTTCTTGAATGTTATCTGGAAAGAGTGGACTGACAAATGGTAACCATTATTAACCATTGTGTCTTTATCTTGGTACAGATAAAGACCCACAAATTTATAATGTTAGCACTAAATGCACACAATCACATAAATGTTTGGTATTTCAAAAAACGTTTATAAACAATAATGATCTTTATAAAGGGACAGTCTACAAATACCTGAGACCACTATTGAGCAGAAAGCAACAAGAATCATAACTGTGTGCTCTTACAGGTTTTGGAAAAATTTTCATGACGAGGAAGAACTGCAGCATGGATAAAAACACGACATATGCAATGAAAATCATGGATATTCCCGTTGAAGGTGACCGAGAAACATACCAAACAGAGTGCTACGTCCATCAACTTCCCAATTTCCATTCTTGGTAGCACTCTTTTACGCCTTCAACACAAAGTCAAAGATGTGTCTCGCACTTAGTGAATACATGAAAAACAATTCCTGATTCCAGGATGGTTGAGAAGCAAATTGTACAATTTAACGACAGAAGTGTCAGTGCGTTGTAGTGCCTAGTAATGCTGTATAATTAACATAGTTGCAGAGCTACATCACCCTGATAACATAAAGAATAAGAACCAGGATCACACTTAAATTCCTAGCATTTCATGTTTTGAGAATATGCGTACTCTGTCACAAACAAAACCATCAAAAGTCTGTCAATTAGTGTCAAAACTATTACAGATAAGGACAAATTTGCTGTACGTAGGCCTATAATTCATCATTAGTATAGGCCTATCTTCTGCATAACAGTGTTTTTACTGCATCATCTTAAAATTGCTATTAAACCTCTATCTTCCGTGAAACCTAATTGATATTTTAATTTGTACACATCTGTATGTCCCTTACTCCACTTCCTGTAGTTAGTCTAATTTTGTGAATCCAATGAAGGTTTACAGATATATATGTACTGTCTATCTGAGCGAAGAACTAGCTTGACCTTCATACACAAGTGCCCACCTGCAGAGATGCGCATCCCTCCTAATTCACACAAGAGAAATCAACAGCTGACTCTCAATAGTTTTCCACCATTTCACCTCATTTTTCTAGTTTTGGCATTTCTTAATTTCTCTTTTTAATTTAATGGTCACTGCCAGCACCTGCAACAGAGGGAATGTTCTTCGTGTCGTTTAATATTTTTAGGACCACATTCAGGATGCCTTCAAGTTTGAGTTAGTTATTACTTTAGACAGACAGACAGACAGTATGTATGATACAGGAAATCCTCCTGCTGAGCAAGGTGTTCTGGTGTACTGAGTGTACATCAGTTAGAATGATTCCAGTCAACACCAGTTGCATGCTGTGGTGTTAACACACAGTCCTATCACTTATGTTTTGTGTAAGGAATCATGTTTACTCAGAATTTATAACTGTTTATAGTAGCCTATAGTGTACATAGCAGTAAAATAATTTTCAATAACAACTGAATCGTTTTAGAATGGGTAGCACAAGGAGTAACCTCCATGTGGACCTTAGGAAGAAGGGTCAACGTATTATTTATTTGCTTCTCAAATATCGAGTGCAGTGTCCTGCATGGGCTGTGAGTTTTGTCTCGCAAAGAGATGTACAACAGGACTGTCTACAGATTGTGCTCCAGCTCCCACTGACGAACAAATCTGCTGTTTCTTTGTAAAGAATCTTTCAGTTTCCAGTCTTCTGCAGAGGATCACATTCCAGTAGCCCTGCTTGACCCTTCTAGGTTGCTGCACCGTGTAGTTTATCTTCAGACCCACCACGATGGAAACCTCAACTCCTACATGTTCTTATGATTCCATAATCACGACCAGTATTTTCACACCGAACAGAACAATAATTTCTCTTACATTGCAGGTTGGAATCCATATCTGATGAAAACCGTTAGCTGAACTCTTTCTTATCAAATTTGTATTTTCATCCACATTTAAAACTGCAAGGTTAGAAATTTTGGGGTTCCTGATATCCATGTTTACTAATTTGTGTACATTTGAGTAGCAAGAGTCAGTGGGTCCTAATCCAGAACTTATTTAAACTTAAGAACTCTAGGATACATTAAATTAAATATGTAGGCTTTAAAATGCTGAAAAGACGTGAATCTAGCATAGACACTATAAACTGTATAAATAAAAAATTGGCATAGTTAATAAAACAAACATATTTAGTAACAAAGTACAATGCTTTTATACCTACTATTTATGAATAATTAACAAAGTTTTTTGTGTATTTCAGTATATTTATAAAGTGTTTGGTTACTGTATATAACTTACAATTTAATCATTAAATCACATAATTTTCTTGTTTGGTTTTGTGGCCTACCTGATTTAGAATTATCCACATCTACTATCCTTAGACACCCTCAACTTGGAATAAACGTCGCAGCATCCCAGATGATATTTGTCTTCTCGGTCTGTGTTCTTTCCTTGATCTGAAGGACTTGTAAAATTTCAGCCCTTGTGTATTTTTATCCTTACATTTATTACATTTCTTGATAGAGTGCAGTCCATAAGATACAATATTCTAAACTGCACAGTAGCAAGTATTCCCCGAATTGCTCTTAACCGTGCCATTTGTAGTGATAATATAATTAGTAGCAAGTAAAATGTTTCTTTCATGTGAAATTCATTTCATTTCATGAATGGTTGGTAGCTGCTCATGTGGACAATAAATTCCCTGCATCTACAGAATCTGACATTCATTGCCTTTTTTATAAAATTTCATCCCTGGGACCTATCTTATAATAGTTGAACCTGTATCACAAGTAATAATAGCAGGTCTACATGAAGTTGACTTTATAACGCCCATTGTACATGTTACACTGAACTAGCCTTCAAAGGATTTGCTTTAATTTCAAATAATAAAACCAATAAAATAAAATATAATGCTTTAAATACATATTTTTATATGTTGTGAGTCGAGTTTTAGTAACGAAGTATTCGCTATATCCGACAGATGTCGCCAGCGTGTAAGCACTCGATTGTGAGTTTTGATTGGTATAAAACATTGTGTGTGGATTTTGAACTGCCTGTTTGCCTTGGATCTAATTAAACATTTTATGTATGCTGTACACAATTAATAACAATAATTGACACCATCTGCAAAACTGAGTGGAGACAGTCCAAAAGAGAAAATTGTGTTGCATAACCTCAAACAAGTCTGTGTAATTCAAAGAAAGACACCCAAGTATTTCAGTAAATTTTGCAGTATATTCTTGTGTGTGTGTGTGTATTGTTCATCAGGACATGAGTTTATGAAATGATAAGTATGTGTACAACACTTATAATGAGAATTGTATGTATGGTGCATAGACATTGAAAGCAGTACAAACAGTACATAATGACAGACTAACTCCATGACAATGGTTTCCAGGCATATTGAAAATTTTACTTTTTTTAAGTTGTTATACTTTTTTGCATGAAGCCATGAGAATTGTAAATGCTGGCTGCAAATGCAGATCTACACGTCATCAACTTCAAATACCTCATAAACTGTTAAATTACTGCATCAGCAACATACTCATCATTAGATTACATGCATACATTTTTATTTAATTGCATGGATCTCTAAGTTAGTTGGATGGTAGTAGGATGTGTTATAAGTCTGAATAATACAAGTGCAATTTGTACAGTTATAAAGATATAACTTAGTATAATTGTTTACATAAAATACAAATAAATCCACCCATTACATTCTGTTGATACATTATACTACCCATTATAATATATTATGACCAGAAAGCTTTAAGGAATTATTTGTAATGTATTAAAAACTGTACATAGTTACGCAGCTGCAATACCAGGAACTCAAACTTACCATGTTTCAACCCATTAAACTCCAGAGAGGTTAGTACAGCTGTTTCTTTTCTGTCCACATCATTTACAACACCAAATAACAGGTGTCAGAAGTTAAACAGCACAGATATATATTACCTATGACTATAATGGTTTTGATGGTTGGTTGTTCAAGAAAAAGAAGAATGTTCTGTGAAAAATTTATGCAGCCTCATTGCCCACTGTCTAAGTTTGACTAGCTGGCAGTAGCATAGCTACTGGTAGGATCTCCCTAGCCAGATTGGTCAAGGGGGAGAGGTTAGACTAAGACAGGTACCTTGGTCCTCCAGGTTGGGGGTTAGTCGCAAGGCTAACAACCTTGCACCATAAAAAGTAAGATGTTTCAAAACCTCAATCAAAGCCTCTGACAGACGGACCTAGTATCCGAGCGGAGGATAGGACTGAATGGAACAGGAGGCCATGGACCGTGTACGGACCGAAGAGCCATAGAAGAAGAAGAAGCATAATTAATTCTGCCAGTGTTGTCACTCCATTTGTTGACTTAATATAGAATGACCCAAATGCAAGAATTGACTTCTCTTTCACAGATGTATTCTGATTTAGATAGGAAAGATGCCATTGAAATTTTCCTCGGATGTGGCATATTTTGTCAGCACATTATTAGAGAAGGATCCCATAAAATGGATAGGTAAAGGGGAGGTTTGTGTTCTGGAGATCAAGAGGCATCCATTCTTCTAGTTATAATACTACAAGGTATCAAAGTATTTTAGTTCTAAACTCAATCTTTTCCCTGTTTTGTACTAGGAAAATCAAGCATAGCGAGAGTACACATTTGGAGACTTCTGACATTCTTTCTCGGTGATTCCTTTTAAAAATTCAGTAGGTAAAAAGTGTGATTTATATCCCTAGCAGAACAGCTTTTGTCTAAGAAATGTCATAAAATTATCAGTAAGTACACAGTAGGATCACAATAACACGTTAAGGAAGACGTGCATAATGTATTGTCAGATCCTTTCAGTACATGCTTTGAGTTTGTGAGGAAGTTACTAAAATGTTTATGGCATAGTTAGATGTCCTCGTAGATGCTGTATTAAGTAACTTAAAGCATGGACCATGCAGAAGACTTCAGTTCAAAACGCTTCCACTTTCTCCACAATTGGAGAGTCTTAAACTGAGTTCTTCTCGCTTCATCCTGCCAGACTTTACAATAAGCATTCTGGTCCATACCATTAATGTTTATGCTTCATCCTACAGGGCATCAGATGGATAGAGATGTCATGAAGAGCTGCTAGCCACCTGTCGATGATGAAGTCATCGTTGACACCACTCAGAACTACTTGGGCGTGGAGCTTTTCAGACATTCAGAAGACAGGAATGTGACTAAACTTTCAAGGTCAGAACAATTACTGTCTTATGTTGCATAAGAACAGGGTTAATTTCTGGTTGTTCTGCTATTGTTAGAAAATGAGGTGGAAGCCCAGGACTGCATAGCTTTGAAAATGATATATTAATTTAGAATGCTGTGGTTGTCCTTGGCTAACATTTGTGTACTGTAGCCGATGTGGTGCATATGAAATATTCACGCTGCCATACTCATGAAAAAGGTTTATGGGAATAAATGGAAGGAGTTAACGAAATAATAGTCGTTTCAGATAGTGATGACAGTAATTTAGTCATTGTTAAGTCCCATATATTTACGTTGTGACTAAGAAATGAGCACACTTTTAGTCTGGGATTTTCTTAAAATAACCTGATCTCAAATAATGGAAATGTTAGATTTCCATTACAAAATGAAGTTTCTGAAAGTGAGCATAATTCAATTCAATTCAATTCAATTCAATTAATTTATTTACGTGTTTGCCAACAGCAAGAAGCCAATAACAGGCAAACAGTAATGAAGTTGCTTATTTATTGTGGCAGTGTTACAAACATACAGAGTACAATTTCAAGCACTTTATTTCTTTTACAGTTAAAAGGGTTGGCACAAATATAAGAATGTGTTCTTTGCGTCCAAGCAATGACAACAGTATGCATAATGCAGGTGTGGAATTTTGCTTTCTGAGTTACAGCACCCTTTCCTTTTCCAAAATTACCACTTGGCATCAAAATTTCACAGGAGGTTCTGAATTGACCTCTCTGACCTCCTATATGTTTGTGCAGACAGTAGAAGAAGCCAGAGATGTGGGAACTTTTAATTGATTTAAAGAAGAGGAAAGCAATTTCTAGATTATAATATGCTCCATAGAAGACTAAAAAGTTAAGACTTAGGATTCATATACCTACCCACTGTTTTAGCATGGTTCTTACAGGCGGTGTTATAAATGCCTTTAACTTGCATGTTCTGATATTTTGTGTATTTAGTAATTAGATCTTTGCATATAACCATAGGAACTGAATGGACTTAAGTAAACATTAGTTGATTAGACTGTTAATCTGTCATATTGCTTTATAGGTTGTATGAATGTTGATTTATCAGAGCTCTGACTTGTCATTTTGTCTTGCAGACTCTTCCACAAGCAGAAGTTGATGCCAGTCTCGTTTGGTCCTCTACTCTTTGCCATGCCACTCGATCACCCTGAACTGAAGATTGTGGTAAACGCATTTACCAGTGCAGCAAAGAGGCCTTGGCTAAGATTTACAGGGAATGTGATACTGGGTCGGGACTTGTAACTGCAGGAACTCAGAGTTGCATGTCATGCCCTGTATTGGTGGGTGGAGAATCACAGAGCCAGGAAAACATTCAACCAAAATATTTAGGTGCGGCTACTCAGTTGCTGATATCTAAAAAGTTATACGACTGGTGAACAAAAAGGCTTCATTTTGGGTGTCACTAGGAAAGCTGTTAGCTTTATTGACAGGGACAGATCATAATGGAGGAACCAATGCAGGACCTGTGAAACATTGTCAACTTGTACCAGACTACATGGGATAAGAACTCAGAAGACAGCCATCTTCTCATCTGTTCACATTTTTTAAAATCAAACTTTGGTAACCAAGTCACAGCAGTTCTATAATTGTAGGCGAGGAAATAAATATTATCAAATTTGAGGTTGTGATAGATGAAACTTTCTCAAAATTTTAATATATCTGGCCACATTCACCATTTATTATGTTGGCAGTTTATGTATAAGCCCAGTGTTTTAAAGTGATTCTGTGAAGGATGTAATTCAGAGTGATACATCTTGTACATAGCATGGAATGTTAAGAAAATCCAAACTGAGATTCGCCTTTGAATATTATCTTGTTAAATGTATCTTTTAAGTTAAATATCGGGGCACATATTTTGTGTCGTGTTGTTCAGTAAACTTCCAGAGAGTTCGTGCCTCACTTTTATATTGTATCACGTAAATTATAGGACACGACAGAAACACATTTCTTGTGAGTTTTGTGCTATAATTTTGTCTTGTCATGCTTGATCCTATGTGAATATTCCAGCAATATTAAAGGATAGTAATAAAATAATACTCACCTTTGGTTTCCAGGGCTGTAAATGTTGAAAGTTTTGTCACTCTTCCTCTGCTCCTATGAAAAACCTATAAGTTACAAATTTCATCACATGACCTGCTAGTCTCTCACTGGCTTGCAGCAGTTATTCCTCATAGTTTTTTTTTTTTTTTTGGGGGGGGGGGGAAGTCTGAAAGCACTTTACAAAACACAGTCCTTTGTTACACTTCCAATAGTACACAGTTGTAACTATGAAAATGTATGTTTGTAAAGGGATTTTTAAAAGGTGAGATCATGCTAGTACAGTCTCTGGCATCTCATCAAGTGAGGCAGATACCACTGATAGAAGAACTGCTGGGCTCCAAGTATTGAGGCTATTTCTTTCTGTATTTACCAAATTAAAATATGTCTCACATAGACTTTGTAGTGCTCATTGAGTAAACAGTTTTAGTTAGGTTTTGGTTTGGTTTATGTCATATTATATTTCTCCAGTACTGAAAACTTTCGTTGTTAAAGAAGGGACTTTCTCATTGTTTTGAAGCTAATCAGTCTATAAATTTTAGGCTTAACTGCAATATTTTCTTCCCTTGTATCTACAAATCATTTTAACAAATATATCTAGTATGAAAGTGTACGTGATTGATGGTGGCATTGTTGGCAGGCATGTGGTGCAGAAGAGAGCCACATGGAAATATGGGTGTAAATGGTAGGATAATATTAAAATGGTTCATTCATGAGGACAGGTGTTACCATTGGATTAACAACAGCAGTACATCAATTCTTAGCAAGTTCATTTTGACATTTTCCATTTCTCTCAAACACTAGCAGTCTCTACTGGGCGTTTCACAGCATGCAACATCGAAATTGCAGGCTCAGTCAGCTGTGGGATCACGGTTTCTTTTCTTAAGAGAATCTAGTTTTTCTTAAAAAACAAGTATTCAATATTCCACATATATATAAGCCACACTCTAATTTTGGATGTTTTTTTTATCAAAAACGTTTTGCTTGTACAGACGAAAATTCCGTATTTACTTGTATTCATTCATTGTGAAATGTCTGTTCCAGGGACATTCCAGTGGTTATGAAGTATATAGCCGACCCCACAATGCACTCGATGCCTGCAGAGACACCATCGCCAAACCAGAAGTGGCTAGCTTGTCAGAGTATGGACAACAAGATTGCCATATTCTAAGCTTTGAATCGCTTTAAGATGAATCGCAAGACCAACAGTGGACTAGTGATCGTTGGTTGCGCTTGCTCTCCTGACTTCTCGCCTCATATGAGGTATGTCTCATTCACTATAAATGAGAACTGCATATGATGGTGAGGTGTCATGGGCTGCTGGCTAAAAGTTTTGCCGTGAAAATAAGTTCACAGCAATAACGAGGATAAAAGCTCAGAGGAGTACTATTCAGGAGCTGACTTCAGTGAAATTCTTATTTTACGTTTCTCTAGGAGTGGGGTAGTGAATTTAAATGTTAAAAGGCAACAATATAACACTGATTAATAGGACTGGATGTCCAGAAATTGAACTGAAAATTGTGGAAAATATGAACAGAAGGAACGTTATGTGGGCACACTACTGTATTTGAAGCATGTTTAAAATAAGTTACATGTTTATCCATATTAGAGTTTGGTTCTTATGTGCTAAATCTGCTTAATTTGATTCTGCCGAAGACACAATTTTGACTCCTTCATACTTACATGATTATTTTAAATTGATAGTTATTTGCTTATTCATTTATAGTTATTACAAATTTTATAGGCATGACCTATAAAACACAATTGAAATAGAACCAGTTATGCTTAAGATTATGTAGTGTATGATGTAGAATAGTTTATTGTAACGTGTACTTTAATTTTTCGTTTTTAGAAAGTTGAAGCTTTTGTGGCCACCTCTTAAAAACATTCTACTAAAACAAATTTTTTTCGCTACCTTGTTATATTTTAAATTGTTTTCATATTCCAGATTATAATATACATCCTGCCTTTGTCAGACAGAATTAGTGCCTCTCAAGTGTGCCATTTGTGGCATATGGCATCAAAAGACCTCAAACTGCATAGCAATGAAGTAGTGGTATTGCAAGATGACCTCACTAGACCACTACAAGTCTTTGAAAATAGTCTTGGGAACATTTCTGAATTTTGTGTTCAAAGAAGTAGAACTAGGAGGAAAGTTAACCAAATTTTGGGATAGATACTGTCCACAAATGCAGTCTCTTTCCATAAATAGTTGTGATATATCAGAAAAGACCTTTGTAGATATTTAGTTAAAGTGCTCACATTTAGAAACTCTCAATGTGAGTGGGTGTTTCTGAACTTTTGAAGTCAGGAAGGGTTCTGGAGCATGCATCTGATGTTATTCTGCTTAGGAACACTCTTGTCAAACTTAGGGAGCTAAGTCATGCTTCAAATAAATATTTGTCAGATGCCCTTTTCAATAGATTTGCGGCAATTGCTTCCAATTTGGAAGATCTGTCATTGACAGAATGTCGGATCTCTTTCGATTTTGAGCTGTGTAAGAAATATTACCCTGGTGACATGTTAGAATCTGGCTACATAATGGCATCAGAAAGTGTTCTGACATTCATTAATATATTACAACACATTGTGTCACAAGCAGGGAAAATTAGGAAGTTGAAATTTGGTGGCACGCGCTTTGATGGTGCAGCATTGTCACAACTTGCAGAAGTACCAGAACTACATCTTGAAAAACTTCATCTTCAGTCTTGCCAACAGCTGAATAATGCAGGCATACTCAGACTCACGGAGTACCAACAAAGTCTCACTAATTTAGATTTAAATCATTGTTCATGCATTCATTGGTGATCCTGCTCTCATAGCTATCTGTCACAACCTAAAGAACCTTTTGATGCTCAATATAGAGGCCTGCTATGCCATAACAAACACAGGCATATCAGAACTGTGTAATCTCAAGAAATTAGTAAATTTAAACCTGTCAAAATGTAATCAGGTGAGGGCATTGAGAGGGGACTTTGCTCCTCTGTAAATCTGCATTTGCAACGATTTAATCTTGCTGAACTCTCCTTAGGTGAGAGAACTTTGTGTCTTATAGCAGAGAACCTTCCTAGGCTTATATATCTTGACCTTGGATGCTGTTTCAATGCAGTGACAGACATGTCTGTTCAGGCCATTTTCCAACACCAAGTGTGGCTTCAATCCCTCAAACTGACAATGTGTCAAAAAGTAGCAGATGCTGGAATCACAGGGATGGGGTTGAGAAGAAGAGGGTCAGAACAAGCAGAAGAGTGGAAATTGAAAAAAGTTGTAATGCAGATGTGTGTGAAGACCAGGACACAGAAGAAGCTGAAAATGGTGCTAGATTCTTGAGCCAAAAATCCAGGGTTTAAGACTGGTTGGACCCAATGTAGCATTTTGACACGCCTTCCTATTTCTCATTTCTGACCAACTCTGTGAAACTGAGTCCTTACTGTAAAGCTTATTGTCATCCTGATAGTAAATTCCCTGTTTCTCACAGAACTCGAACATTCATTATTGTTTTCACAAGAGCCCATCAATGGACTGCGTCCGGAACCAGATGTTTCCAGCCCATACTTCAACACCCTTAATCCAATCTCAATCAAGGTTTTGTAAATGTTGTAAAATCAAGAACTTTCATCATGAATCATTAAGCTGTAAGTTCTCTCTATTAGTCATTATCTTTGCCATCAACCTATCACTAGAAAAACATTTATATTCTGCTGCCAAATTTTCATTTTCACTAAATAAATGCGGTTACTAGTGTCGCAATAAAGAACAGAATTTCACTGGTGGAGGTGGCGGTACTAGATTCGTTGCTTTACACTAGATTTATTAAATTTCTTTAAAGCAGGTTCCGCCTGTGAAGTCCGTGCAGGAACTGCAGGCTTAATTTCAAATGTTCTGACTCTTCTAGAGACATGCCAGAACAGAAGCTTACATCCAGGAACTCCAGATTGCTACATCTCTGTCCAATTGCTGTAAGGTTTGGATCTGTCAGCTTGGAGCAGCCCTGCGGAGGAGATCGTACCCATTATTTAGCACTTGCAACAGATAATAATCACACTGCTATGTAGCAATTTTCCAGAGAAGTTTGAAGAAAATTGTAAACATATCATATGACAGTTGCTTGTGTACTGTCCACGATAAACACAATGCCATCACTGAGCAGTAATGAAATGCAAAATTGTAATATTTCACAGAATAACAATTAATTACACATTGTCTTATGATAAACTCCTTCATTTGGAATTCAATGTCACTGGGGATTTTCCATATCACTTAATGGTAATTATTTTTAAATACTTTATTTTTGGCATATAAATGTATATGGTTTTTATTTTGAAGATACTTTTATGGGGAGATTTGTAATGTATCACTGTGAAACTTTAATTTGATAACCCATTATGATCTATCACAGATTCTACTCTTAAAATGTTTTATTTATTTTATTTATTATGATTGAAAATACTTTGCTTAGTTTCAGATCTGAAGGATTTCTCTATAAAACATATTTTATTAAAATAATTTGATAATCTGAATTAATGATGAGGAACCACAGAAATACAATGCTGGGTTCTTGTTTATTAACTTTATCAGCATGTGTTATGTGCCAAGTTAACTTGCTTGATATAAAGTGACATATACCTGTAATCCAAGATGTTTCAGTCTTGACAAATGCTTCACAAGTTCAATAATGCCACTGTCCATGATTCTGTGCCAATATTTCATTGAAAGGGTTTCAATGCTTGGGGTCTTTGAGGCCAGATCTGAGATTCCTGCATCTGTTACCTGAAAGCAGAATGTAAAATGTACAAAGAAAAAATAGCATTGAAAATTTTGTAAATTATCATTTTTAACAATCCCCTTGTTCTTCTGTACAACTTTATCAAAAGTGAAGGACTTGGTGTTTGAGAAGAAAAGGTAAGATATTAAGAAACCCACTTAGAAGCAAGACATATTAAATTTCCTGATGAAACTAACCTGCTGGCAGAAACTCAGATTTAAATGTCGAAGTTCAAGAAAACTAAAGGCATATTTATGGCTAAAACGAAAAATTAAAGTACACGTCACAGTAAACTATTCTAGATCATGCACTACATAATCTTAAGCATAACAGTTTAGATGCCACTGCAGATGTTGACAATTCCAACCTCAATGGGAAGTTCAACAAATTCATTATTTTTAGTACTTCGATGTCTACTTTCACTTGAGATTTTTCTGACGAACTTCATGTCAGATTTCTGTGTGTGTGTAATGTCAGTAATAATACTTTTAACAAGAATACTTTTTCAAGACCTTCAACTTAAGCGTTTCCTGCTACCAGCTGATTTATCTAATTCCATATTACATATGTGGTTTAGTTTTATATCATGAGATGGCATGGCGGATGCTATGATGCAAACTTTCACCGCTAGATCTCTCGTACAGAGACACAGATGAAAGTCTTCGTGTTTTAACTCCCAGGTTGTGAATTCTCGACGACTACAACAAAACATCATAACTAATTAACTAACTAGATGGCTTACCGAACCCGAAGGTTCATCACCGAATTAACCAAAGCTCTCCGCCGGACCCTGTCCTGGGCCAACAAAATCCAGTTTCCTTCAACTCCTATCTCCCATAGATCCCGCCTGAGATTATCCTCCCATCTACGTCTAGGTCTCCCCAGCGGTCTCTTCCCTTCAGGTTTCCCAACCAGTACCCGGTGCACACCTCTTGTCCCATCCATGCGCGCTACATGTCCCGCCCATCTCACTCTTCTCGACTTAATCACCCTCACAATACTGGGGGAGCAGTACAGATTTTTAAGTATATCAAATCTAAAACTTCTTGACGATGGTGAAGAGTCAATTGAATAAAAATTTACTTGGATATTATCCATCGTCTAGTAATAGTTTTTTACGTTTTATTACTAGACGATGGATAATATCCAAGTAAATTTTTATTCAATTGACAGATTTTTAAGCTCGTCATTGTGCAGTTTTCTCCACGCCCCATCGTCTTCCCTCTTAGGCCCAAATATCCTCCTCAACACCCGATTCTCAAACACCTTCAATCTGTGTTACTCCCTCTGAGTGAGAGACCATGTTTCATACCCATACAAAACAACAGGCAAGATTATTGTTTTGTATACTTTAATTTTCAGGTTCTTAGAAATCAGACGGGAAGACAAAATATTTTGGACTGAGAAGTAGCAAGCATTTCCGGAATTTAGTCTCCTCCTAACTTCCTCACAAGTATCATTTTGATTTGTTATTGTTGTTCCCAAATATTTGAACTTTGTAACCCTTTCAAAGGATTTATTAGCAACCCTAAGATAATTTTGCCCGCCTGTCTTCTGATGACGAGATACTAACATGTACTTAGTTTTTTCTGAATTTACTTCCAGCCCCACTTGTCTACCAGCCTCTAGTAAAACTTCTGCGTTCCTCTTTATTGTATTTATATCGTCCCCCAATAAATTAACATCATCAGCATATGCCAATAGCTGATGTGTCCCATTCAATTGCAAACCCTCCTGCCTACCTTGGACCTTCCTGATGGCGTATTCTAGCGCAAAGTTAAAGAGCAAGGGAGACAAAGCATCTCCTTGTTTTAGACCGTTCTTGATGAGGAATGTCTCAGATACATATTTACCTACTCCAATTTTGCTACAGGTTTCATTTAAGCACATTTTTATTAGACCCACTAGCTTCTTTGGTATACCAAATTCAATAAGAATATTATATAGCACTTCTCTCTTCACAGAGTCATAGGCTTTTTTGAAATCTATAAATAACTGATGTCTAGTGTCTGACGAATGCAAAAGATCTGATCAATCGTTGATCTGTTTCGTCTGAACCCACACTGATGATCCCCAATAATTTCATTCGCATATGGGGTTAATCTTGCCAAAAGAATCACATCATTAGAGTTTAAAAATAGTCAAGAAATAAATGACTTTTTGAGTTATTTTTCAGTTTTATCTGCCCTGTTTTCATTCCAACTATACATCACATTAAACATCTCCTTTTTTAAAATTCCACGTGGTTCTGGACGAAATTCAATCAAACGAAAACATGTCAAGAAACGTCAGTGACAGTTAATTTGCATCAAACGATTACGTTTATTCTGCTCATATTAAAGCAGTTTTTGAGTGGTCGTTTAACTGAAAATAGCAGAAAAACAAATGGTTGTGACAGCTGTGATGGTGTTTGTGGTTAGAGTATACATACAATGCACTGATTATTTTGTTCATGTTACGGTTATTGTATAAAAACAACGGGAAATATTTCACTGTCGTTGTTTGGTCCGCAGGTGCGAACTGTGAGTTTGTGACATTTGAACATGTATTTCGTCATTCAACTATTGGTTTTCATTCTGTCTTGTTCTTGTTCATTCAGACATGCTAATTTTCTTCACTAGAGAACAGTTGTATTACTAAGATCATGAAGTAAAAGATGATGTTGAGTGTAAACGTCACTGCTTTGGGTTCTTACTGAAGTTGTATACACAGCACTGGACGTCAACTTCCATCGGTAGCCTCGGACTGAGTGCGGACGTTGTGACGCCTAGCATTGCGACGATGTCGCGCCGGAAGCAAGCCAAGCCACGAGCAATCAACTGTAAGTTACGCCAACTGGGTGGTTTTATTTAATATAAAATGTTTTCTATATGAGAAGGAAATATATTTAAAAATATCGTCGGATTTTATTATACTTGATTAATTTTAAAGATGATTTTTCAAGGGCCCGGGGGCTGTTGACCCCATCATCCCTGCGAAAGGGAAAATGTTTCCGGGGGGACCCATGCGGCCCGCGGGACGAATGTTGTGAAGTTCTGGCGTAAACAATGGCAGTGTATTTTCCTCTGAACTTGGCCGATCTCTTTTTAAGGAAGGAATGTGCGACTGAAATCCTAATTAACTAATTTTGTTTCTAATTCCTGTCACAATGGAGACTTATTTTTAAACTTTAACAAACAGCCGAGGGGTAGCAAGAGGTGGTGATGCGGAACTCATAGCCTTTCCTATCTAATTGTCATGCTCACCTTCACGTGGTGCACCTTGTTCCCACTAACGAGGCATTGGTGATCGAGTTATGGCGGAAAAAACAAACATTCCATTGGGGTGGGGAATTGCCAGCTAATAACGCCTGTCTAGGAGCTGTAAGACAGCAACCCTGCTACTGGACAATCCAGGGGATGAAATCTCAAGGAAAAATGCAGGATGGATTTTACTTACGACGACATGATTAAGAGCATAAATAATACATCATGGAATGTCTGGGGTATTACCAACAAAGAAGATTAATTAGAGTTAGAATTGTTAAATAGGAAAATATATATTGCAATAATTTCGGAAATTAAAAAAGAATAACGGCTGAAAAGAATTAAGAAAATTTATAATGATTTACTCGGGGCTACCAGGGGAAAAGTTGGAATCATCAGGCATTGCAATGTTAGTCAGGAAAGATCAGAAATATGAAGTACTAAATTACGAGTGGACATCCCCCAAGAATTGTAAAAATCGGAACAAAATTAATGACATACGCTATGAAAGTTATTTGTATTTATCCAAGAAATTCCAGATGGAAACAAAGGATGGTTTTAGGATTTAACTTTTCAAACTTGGGGCACAGTTGCTAAAGGAGAAATTACTTGAACTTTCTAATAACATATGGCAGTCTTCAAACACCCAAGGACAGGGAAACAGGTTTGGTTATCAGAATACACAAAAAAGGAGCTAAAAACGAAGGCAATAATCGTAGGGGTATTACATTACTATCAACTGCTTCAAAATTGTATGCAAACATACCTAGTAATAAACTGAATTCAATCAGCGTAACATTTTTAGGGGAAGAACAATGCGGTTATAGGGGAGGAAGAATCACTATGGATGCCATATTTACACTTCTACATATTATAGAGAAAAATGTAGAGTTCAAACTTTTCCAGCATTTATATTATTCATTGGCTACGAGAAAGCCTTTGACAGTTTAAATCGTGGCAGGTTTTAAACGAAGAAAACATAGGGCCACAATTAATAAGAGCATCACAAAGGCTATATAAAAATTTAAAAAATTGTTTTAATTATTTAAATGGACGAAACCTCACAACCCATAATTACCAATAAACGGGTAAGGCAAGGATGTGGACTACCCCGTCTTTATTGATTACATTTATTGGTGGAATAGTTAAAGAATGTGAACAATCTATAAATAATGTAACCGTCCACTATTCAGCTTCGAAGGTGGACTGGTTAAACAGCGTAGAGCTGTAGCCTACTCGGGGTGGCTGTTGAGTCCGTCTGCTACAGGGACGATGTGGGTGTTTGCTTCAAGGATAATGTTTTAATTTGCGAGGCGGTGACGGATGCTGGATGTCTCAGGGTGAATATGCTGTTCGGCCCTAGCTCGTCGGTAGATGGTCTTTGGATCTCAGGAGGTGTTAATGATGATAACACTCGATTGATTTCGAGGAAGGCGCCAATATTTATACACACAGGTACAACACTGAGGTTACAGAGAATGATCGGTAGTAAATGATCAATTTACAATATAACTCAGTCAAGTTATTAATCACTTGCGTTGCTCTTGGCAGTTTGGATACTTTAAATTTAGTTGTATTTTGTCTAATTAAGTTTCCAAAATATGCCGACTGACAACTCGAAGTGAAGTCAGACACCCTCAACAACGGGGTTAAGACGCATTCAAAAGAAAACAACTCATTCCTGATTGGTTAACAAACTTACAGGCTCCAACCAAGAATTATATAATATTAATTTCCCATGGCGTAGGGTCCGCGTTTGGCGTAAAGAATCACCTCTTTCTCGTGAAAGAGAGAGACTCTTACAACATCCGCACAACCTGGTTCCCCACGATCTCTCCTAAATGTAACTCTCTGTGGGATAATGAACAGAATTTAGTTAAGAACAGGGTCGCTTAGATGTGAGATCGAATAATAAGTAAATCCCTAAATATGTTTTCTGCATACGTAACGTGAAGGTTCCTTCTAGCACTTACAAGCGGATGTCCACTTCCCTTCTAAACATGTGGTGCTAAACCTCCAAGTAGTTGTTAATACAATAAACAACTTGAGATGTGTACTGCAGAAACATGTGTTAAATTAAAATAAATCGTATGGTAATTAATGTGAAATACAAAAAATGTTAATAAATTGATACAAAAGACATATAACTTAATACAGAGCTAAGATTATATATACAAAATGAATTAATTAAAACTATACTATGGTCGGATGAGCGGTTACAACAATGGAATTCGCAGCATACCAGCTAAACAAAATTGTGTGTAAATATGACAAGGAAATTTCAAAACAAAACAAAAAATTAAAACAAAGGGAATGCTTAAAAAAGATATGAATGAAAATATAAACAGAAGGGAAAATAACAGAGCAAGTTTCTGATTTTATATACGTGAGAAATACTTTTCAGACCACAAAAGTGATACAGATATCAAATTACAGAAATATAATAAGATGAATGGTGTTATTAGAAGACATTTCGGTAAACAAATGACAGTTGATACGAAATTGCGTTTACACAGTATTACCTCAAAATCAACACTCACTTACGGTAGTGAAATATGGCGTGTTCTGTTACGGGTCTTAAGGTAAAATCACACAAGGTTTTTCGTTCACGAGTCGTGGGTGAACAAGCAAACAATCACGTCAACAAGCAATAATCGAGTTTACATATGACGAACAGAGTGCGCAGTATTCACTAATGGGAAATACGACAGTTTCTTGCAAATCCATCTTCTGGAACTCAGGACAGTTTTCGGGTTTGTTATTCAGATCCTTATCCAGGAACAGAATATGCCTTAGTGCCATTCTCCCTAGTGCTTACTATCCGAACTACAGAGAACATCTTTGCCGGGATTCGAAGAAAGGAACCATATTTCTCTCGCCCATGGGTGATGGGGTAAACAGCGCTCGGGACCCTCAAACATCATCTATAAAATTAATCAAGTACTATAATAAAAACCTGGCATTTTTAAGTAAGGGCAAATAAAATTGCAATTCTTTCTTCCTGTCTCTTCTTGTTAATTTTAAATTTATTTCCTTCTTATAGAGAACACATTTAATATCGATTATTAACTTTTTACAGTTAGTATGGAATCAGCAAATTATAACACAGAGTAATTCGCTTTGTATTTTTTCAGCTACTAACAATGTGTAAATATTGAACAACAATGTCAGATATTAAGAAAAGTATTGGAATTTATAAACAATACCTTGTAACAATGTTATTTCTTGTAACAATACTGTCATAAAACGGTGCCAACGCTTCGGGCACACGCAGCGGAACTGCGGTTATGCACCCAGGTGCGTGGCCTGCGGGGACGCTCACCCATCCGGGTCGTGTGCCACCCCCAAGCAGCAGCTTAAGTGCTGCAGCTGCGGGGGCAACCACACTGCGAACTATAGAGGTTGCAGTAAGTGGAAGGAAGCCAAGGCGGCCGCTGCACAGCGTGCGAAAGGGGATTGCGGCCGAAAGGACGGCGTCTCCACGCGCCTGCCAGCGCCCAAATCGGCGCCAGCTAAGCCTTCCCTCGAGCAGGAGAACTTGGGCCCTGGGTGGAACCACGTGGTCCGTGGTGGCCGCGTCATCAAGGCTGCGGCTATGAAGAACCCCGCCCCAACGCCATCTGGCGCCATTGCACGGACTGAGCTACAGACTGTCCCCAAAGGCGGCCGTGCCAAGCCCGCTCGTCCTGTGGTGCCGGTGGCAAATTCCACTGCACCTGCACCTGCTCCCAAGAATACTGACCCCACCCCACCCAAGGGTCAGTCACCGCTCCAGGACATCTCAGATGTCCTGGAAACCCTCTCGCCACGGGTCTGCATCGAGTTGACACGCCGTCTCCTCGCCGCGATCCATTCACTCCCACCCGGGGAGTCTCGTCCGCGAGCCCTCCTCAAAACCGTTCTCCTCTTCATCGCCGACAATGACTGCACGGCCTAGAGGACACGGTAGCAAGGCCTTGCGGCTGGCTTACTGGAACGCCGACGGTGTTCGCGACAGGAAGCTGGAGCTGGAGCAGTTCCTCGGTGACTACGGAGTTGATGTCTGCCTCCTGAACGAGACGCACCTCACGTCGGGTCGGGCCTTGAGGTTCGCGAACTACGTTTGCCACCGTACGGACCGCCCGGCGCTAGGGGGTCCGCAGGAGCATTGATCATTACCCTGTGCCGGTCTCGGATCTACAGCAACTAGAAGCAACCGCCATTCACCTGGTACTGGCAACCAGGAAAGTCAAGCTCGTGGCGGCGTACCTCGCACCCACCCGGCCATGGATTGAGTCGGACCTGACCGAGTGCTTGAGCGGGGGTTTCCCGGTCCTCTTGGCTGGTGACCTCAACACGAAACACACGGACTGGAATTCTAGCCTTATCTCTGCTAGGGGCTCGCTCCTGCGTGATTACGCCAACAGAAATTCCTGCTTTATCTACGGGCCGGATTCTCCAACCACGGCTCCCTACACACACAACGCCACACCCGACGTCCTTGATATTGTCCTCAACAAGGACTTCGTCCTACCGGTGCACCTGACCGTTGCCCCGCACTCAGCTCAGATCACCTGCCCGTCCTCGTCGACACCACGTGCCGATCGTCCTTTCAAAACCTGCCTGATCGCCCGGACTTCGCGAGAATGGACTGGGCTGCATTCCAGGCTTGCCTCGAAAGCAGACTCCCGGGGAACCCCGTGGTAAACGACGAGGAGGAAATCGACAAGTGCGTCGAGGAGCTGACCAGTGCTATCCTGGAAGCCACAGCAGCGTCCGCTCCCAAGCTTCGACCCCGCATTGACAGGCGACCGATTCTGCCCGCTAGTATTCGGGATGAAATACGCCTGAAGAACCGGCTGAGGAGGCGATGGGAGGTCACGAGGGACCCCGCTCTTAAGACCCAGGTCAATCGACTCCAGAGGTCGGTGACCTATCATCTCAACGAGTGGCGGAACGAACAGTGGAGCGACACGCTCGAATCCTTGGACTGCGAGGACCAGTCGCTTTGGAAAATGACCAAGCGGGTGATGCGAGTCCCCACTCCGTCGCCCCCCTTGTTAGTGCAGGGAGGACTGGCTCTCTCGAACCCCGAGAAGGCAGAAGCCCTGGCCGACAGCCTTGAGGTCCAGTTCCAGCCGGTAGACAACCCGTCGGACCTGGCTGCAATTGACATGGTTAACGAGGCGATGCGAGCATACGAGTATGCCCCCGCAAATGAACCGAAATTAACCAGTCCCTCGGAGGTCGCCCAGGCCATCAAGGGACTCAAGCTTGGCAAGGCTCCGGGCCCCAACGGTATACCGAACAGGGTCCTGAGACATCTCCCACGACGCGCGGTAACCTTTCTCACGAAAGTGTTCAACGCGGTCCTCCGCAGGAAACACTTCCCCTCGGCATGGAAACACGCTCGCGTGGTGTCCATACTGAAACCGGGGAAGGACCCTACGATACCTTCTTCCTATAGACCCATCAGTCTTCTCGACACGGTCGGCAAACTCTGCGAGAAAATCCTCCTAAAGAGGGTCCTACACGAGGTCAGTGAACGCGGGCTCCTGCGCGATGAACAGTTTGGGTTTCGACCCAGACACAGCACATCGTTACAGCTGGCTCGCCTCGTTGAAAGGGTCAACAGTAACCTTGATGAGAAGCGGTTAACCGGCGCGGTTTTCCTGGACGTGGCCAAAGCCTTCGACACAGTCTGGGTCCAAGGCCTCCTATACAAACTGACCGTCCTCAACTTCCCGTCGTACTTGGTAAAAACCATCTCTTCTTACCTCGCTGACCGGACATTCCAGACATCCTTCCAGTCGGCCACGTCCACACGTCGTACCATGCGGGCTGGAGTTGTGCAGGGCGGAATTCTCTCCCCTGTGCTCTTCAGTCTGTATGTCAACGACATACCCAAACCGTCCCGCCACGTCGAGTTAGCACAGTACGCGGAGGACACGGCTCTAGTAGTCACGTCCCGTAGCCCAACGCTTCTCGTCAGGTATCTGGAGACCTACCTCAGTAGACTTGAGCTCTGGCTCAGGGCCTGGAGGATTGCTATCAACGTCTCGAAGAGCACCGCGGTTCTCTTCATTTCCGCGAGAAGACACATCCAACAGCCCAGAGCAGTGCAGTTTCTCGGACAGCCGATCGAATGGGTCAAAACAGCGCAGTATCTGGGGGTCACCCTTGACGCAGGGCTTACCTGGTCGGCGCATGTCAACCAGGTGGGAAAGAAGGCGGCGCAACGATTAGGTGTGCTAGGCCCGCTCATCAATAGGAGAAGTGGCCTGTCCATCAGGAACGTTGTGCTGCTCTATAAGCAGCTCATCCGTCCCATAATGGATTACGCATGCCCGATCTGGAGGTCAGCTGCCCGCAGCCACGTCTGGAAGCTGCAAGTTCTGCAATCCAAGTGTCTTCGCATTGTTACTAACGCGCCCTGGTACATTAGTAACAGGCAAATACATGAGGATCTGGGGGTCCCTTTCTTTGCCGACCACATCAGAGCACTGACTGAGAGGTTTGACTCGAGGTTAGCTGGTGTGGGGAACCCCTTAGTTCGGCAACTCGGGAGGCACTCGTGCCGAACGAGGGCTGCCAGAGGTCGCCCAAGGGCAACCGAGGGCGACTGATGTTCAGCAGGCCAGCCGAGGCCGTCCCCAAAAGACGGCCAAGTCGGCACAACGAGTGGTTAGACTACTCGGCTACCCTGACTGAGGTTTTCCGTGCTTTCCTCAGTTGTAAGGCGAATGCCAGGGTATAACTTAATAGGAGCACGGCCCGCCATCCTCCCCCCCGATCATGGAGGCCATCAGCTGAAGTGATCTTCCCCCCATGCCGCAGAGGCCTTCAGCCGAAACGGCCCCTCCCTCTCTGGGTTCAAACCCCAGAGACCCAACCAACCAAATTCGTTTGGACAACTTGCCTGACGGGATAACCTCCCATCAGCAGCAACAGATCCCAGTTTGAATGGTCGAGTCTCCCGCCACGACGAAACCCCGTTAGCGTTAGCAAAATTTTCGTTCTTATATTAAGACCGTTTACCATTTCCAGCAATGTGCCTTGTGCGCAGGAATGGTTTCACCTAGGTAGGGACGATGCTTGCACTTGCGCAGGCCTCCGCCCTCAGTTAGCTTTTTGGTTGGTGGTTGGTTGGCTTTCCTCAGTGTGGAAAGAAGTGTAGAAGTAGTGCGTTTTGTGCTATTGTACTACTGAAGACGAACAACAACGTATTAAAAGAATTTGAATACTTTCCTACACTCTGTGTATTTTATTATTAATTAAATATTTATTGCCGGTGGATATCCAGTTATCTTCCCTTGAACGAAGAGATAGGTAAGGACTATTTCTTATTTTATTGTTATATTTCTCAACATATTTACATACTTTCATTGATATTTATGAACACTTGAAAGAAAACTAAGCTTGTTCGCTTTCTAACACAATTTTAAGTAATATTAGATAATTGTTTGAATTTTGTAATGGTGAAGTGTAGACCTTTCTTTGCGGCACGGACTGAATTCTTATATAATATTTAGACGAGCTACGCCTTTTGGTTGCAGTTTCGGTGTGTAAAATCTGGCAGCAAAAATGGCTTTATTTCGCACGACGGCCTCGCGATTCACCGAAGTACGAAAGAAAATGTCACCAGCCCTGACAGCTCTTCTGCGCAACCTCTCAGACTCGACTGACCTCAAAGCTGTACTCGCCAAGAAGGTTCCTGAGGAGCAGGAAAGGGTGAAGAACTTCCGAAAAGCTTACGGAGCAACCAAGATCGGACACGTCACAGTTGACATGATGTATGGAGGTATGCTTGGCATCAAGGGGTTGGTGTGTGAGACATCTGTTCTTGATCCTGACGAGGGAATCCGTTTCCGTGGTTACTCAATTCCCGAATGTCAGAAACTGCTTCCTAAGGCCAAGGGTGGGTCTCAACCCTGGCCAGAGGGTCTGTTCTGGCTGCTCATCACAGGACAAGTTCCAAATCAAGCTCAGTTGCAAGCAGTCTCAAAGGAGTGGGCGAAACGTGCAGCACTACCATTACACGTGGCGACACTCTTGAACAACTTACCTCTCACCCTGCATCCCATGTCGCAGTTCAGCTGCGCCATTACAGCACTCAGTTCGGAGAGCAAGTTCGCCCGGGCATACTCCTCTGGAGTACACAAATCGAAATACTGGGAGTATGTTTACGAAGACGTCATGGATCTAATTGCAAAACTCCCCGTCGTAGCAGCGACCATTTACCGCAACACGTACCATCATGATAAGGGCGCTGGGGTCATCGGTGCCAGCAAGGATTGGAGTCAAAACTTCTGTCGGATGCTGGGCTATGATAACCCTGAGTTTACAGAACTCATGAGATTGTACCTCACAATCCACAGCGATCACGAGGGAGGCAATGTGAGTGCCCACACTGTTCACCTCGTGGGCTCGGCTTTGTCGGATCCGTACCTCTCATTTGCAGCTGGTATGAATGGCCTCGCAGGCCCTCTGCACGGTTTAGCGAATCAGGAGGTGTTAATATTCCTCAAGAAACTGCATAAAGAGTTGGGAGACAACGCGTCAGACGACGCAGTGAAAGAGTTCATCTGCAGAACATTAAAGAGTGGACAGGTGGTTCCAGGCTACGGTCACGCTGTTCTTTGTAAGACAGATCCACGCTTCGCCTGCCAGAGGGAGTTCGCACTGAAACATTTGCCCAACGACCCACTTTTCAGGCTGGTGTCTCAGGTGTACAAAGTGGTTCCTCCCATTCTCATGGAGACAGGCAAAGTCAAGAATCTGTGGCCCAATGTGGACGCTCACTCCGGTGTACTTCTTCAGTATTACGGTCTGAAGGAGATGAACTTCTACACAGTTCTGTTTGGTGTATCTCGTGCCTTGGGAGTGCTGGCATCTTTGGTATGGGACAGGGCGCTTGGCCTCCCCATCGAACGGCCCAAGTCATTGTCTACTGAGGAACTCGTGAAACAGCTCAAGGCCTAGAGACTTGCGCAGTGAAAGTTCGCAGAAGAACAAGAGACGCAAGGCATGTTTATTAGCCGAAATTCTTGATGAAACAGAACTCTAAGAGCCTAATGGTAAGTATATGTACCACATGATTTAATAATCAGAAACGGTTCGTTATGTATTTGTGGGTTTCATGTGATTTTCAGGGCAAACAGCGATCATTTTCTCAAACAGCATTAATCGGTTGATCTTTGTAATGGTGAATCATAACTCTTTCTTTGCGGTAAGGACTGCATTTTTAAATAATATTTTGATGATCTCCGGCTTCAATGGGTTAATAAATGGGGCATATATTGCGAAAAATAATTCTAAAACTTTACAGTTCTTGATACATCGACTTTGTTAAATTTTTCAGCGGGTTGTGAAGAATTCGTTTTATTTTTTTTTGGATGCGTCGTCGAAATTCATGTACGCATTGTCTGAATAGACATTAATAATTATTACGTCATGGTTTTGGTCGGCATTGTTGTATTTTATTAGCATTCGTTGACGTCAACAATCGGCTTCTGTTATAGTGAGGAAGGAACTGACCTGTGGATCGCTTGTGGTAGAAGTGCGTCATAGCCGAGAACTTTTGGGGGAGAGAGGGGTGTTTACAGGTTATTTGTTGGAAAGGCTGGAGGGACGAAACAGCTGGGAAGACCTAGGTATAGGATAGGAGGATAACATTAAGATGGACCTTAGGGAGATTAGAATCAATGGGGCCAACTGGATGCGAGCGGGCACAGAATAGAGTTCGGTGGCGGGCTCTTGTGAACACGATTTGATGAACCTTCGGGTTCTATAAGGAAAGTGGGATATTCTTTGACCAGCCGAGTACCAGTCGACTTTATGCAGGACATCCTGCACCTTACAGTGTGCGTGTAATATCGGCTTAATCTACGTAAGCAGTGGCATTTGTGTGACTGCTCCCAACTGTAATTCTCACGTTCATTTGGCAAATGTAATTACATTCTGTCCTTGTAACGTGTATGAACGGCTAACATGACAAGAAGGAAATTCATGCACTTTTAACTCTGCAGAAAGACACGAATTCGAAATTTGTATGGTTATGAAAATGTCGCAGCCTCCTTTTTCCAAAATTAATATCTTAACTAACTGTCTGGTTCTGAAACATGTGTCACACAAATTCTGGGGCATATTTTCGAAGTAAAATGTTTTGAAAATCAGTACATCAGAATAGTAGCATCTAAGGCTTTGTAGATTACATTGATACTTTGTACTTAATATCTACATAATTTAAATTTAGGAGCCGGCGTAGCTCAGTCAGTATAGTGATTGGCTACGGACTAGGCGACCGGGGTTCGATCTCCGACGGAGGACAGAGGATTTTTCCTCTAGCCTCTGCGTCCAGACCGGCTCTGGGGCCCACCTCTTCTGAACAGCGACGTAAAGAACTACAACATCAGACATATTTAAGAAATAAAGAAAAGCGAAAAAAGACTTACATTGATAAACGAGACCATATTAACGACACACGTAGAAAAACAGACGAAGATTTGCTAGGCAAGGCAAGGCGTGGCTAGGCAAAGAAAGGCAAGGCAAAGCTTGGCTAGGCAAGGCAAGGCGTGGCTAGGCAAGGCAATGCAAGGCAAGACAAGTCAAGGCAATGCAAGGCAAGGCAAGACAAGGCAGGCAAAGAAAGGCAAGGCAAGGCGTGGCAAGGCAAGGCAAGGCAAGGCAAGGCAAGGCAAGGTAATATAATGTAATGTTAGGTAAAATAAGGCAATGTAATGCAAGGCAATGCAAGGCAATTCAAAGCAGGGCAATGTAATGTAATGTAAGATAACGTAATGTAATGTAATGCAAGGAAAGGAAAGGCAAGGCAAGGCAAGGCAAGGCAAGGCGTGGTTAGGCAAGGCAAGTCAAGGCGTGGCTAGGCAAGGCAAGGCAAGGCTGGGCAAGACAGGTCAAGGCAAGGCAAGGCTAGGCAAGGCAAAGCAAGGCAAGGCATGGCTAGGCAAGGCAAGGCAAGGCGTGGCTATGCAAGGGAAGGCGTGGCTAGGCAAGGCAAGGCGTGTCTAGACAAGGCAAGGTAAGGCAAAGCAAGGCAAGGCAGGGAAAGGAAGGGCAAAGTAAGGTAAGGCAAGGCAGGGCAAGGCAATGCAAGGCAAGGCGGGGCTAGGCAAGACAAGGCAAGGCGTGGATAGGCAAGGCAAGCCGTGGCTAGGATAAGGCAAGGCAAAGCAAGGCAAGGCAGGGCGTTTCTAGGCAATTCAAGGCGTGGCTAGGCAAGGCAAGGAGTGGACAGGCAAGACAAGGCGTGGCTAGGCAAGGCAGCGCGTGGCTAGGCAAGGCAAGGCAAGGCAAGGCGAGGCTAGGCAAAGCAAGGCGTGGCTAGGCAATGCAAGGCGTGGCTTGGCAACGCAAGGCGTGGCTAGGCAAGGCAAGGCGTGGATAGGCAAGGCTAGGCAAGGCAAGGAAAGGCAAGGCAAGGCAAGGCGTGGCTAGGCAAGGCGTGGCTAGGCAAGGCTAGGCAAGGCAAGGCATGGCAAGGCGTGGCTAGGCAAGGCGTAGCTAGGCATGGATAGGCAAGGCAAGGAAAGTCAAGGCCAGGCAAGGCAAGGCAAAGCAAGTCAAGGCAAGGCAAGGCAAAGCAAGGCAAGGCAAGCAAGGCAAGGCTAGGCAAGGCTAGGCAAGGCATGGTAAGGCAAGGCCAGGCAAGGCAAAGCAAGGCCAGACAAGGAAAAGCAGGGCAAGGCAGGGCAAGGCAAGGCGTCGCTAGGCAAGGCAAAGCAAGACAAGGCAAGGCAAGGCGGTGGCTAGGCAAGGCAAGTTGTGGCTAGGCAAGGCAAGACGTGTCTAGGCAAGGCAAGGCGTGGCTAGGCAATGCAAGGCGTGGCTAGGCAAAACAAGGCGTGGCTAGGCAAAGGAAGGCGTTGCTAGGCAAGGCAAGGCGTGACTAGGCAAGACAAGGCGTTGCTAGGGATGGCAAGACGCGGCTAACTAGCAAAGCATGGCTAGGCAAGGCAAAGCGTGACTAAGCAAAACCAATCGTGGCTAGGGAAGACAAGACGCCTCTAGTTAAGGCAAGGCGTGGCTAGGCAAGGGAAGCCGTGTCTAGGAAGGCAAGTCGTGGCTAGTAAAAGCGTGGCTAGGCACATGTAGTGGCTAGGCAAGGCTAGGCTTGGCTAGGCAAGGCAAGGCGTGGCTAGGCAAGGCAAGGCAAGGCGTGGCTAGGCAAGGCAACGCAAGGCGTGGTTAGGCATGGCAAGGCGTTGCTATGGAAAGCCAAGGCGTGCATAGGCAAGGCAAGGCGAAGATAAGCAAGGCAAGGTTTGGATAGGCAAGGCAAAGCAAGGCAAGGCAAGGCGAGGCTAGGCAGGGCAAGGCAGGGAAGCGGAGGGCAGGGTGGTGCAAGGCACGGCAGGGCAAGGCATTGCAAGGCAAGGCAGGGCAAGTCAAGGCAAGGTAAGGCAAGGAAATCAAGGCAGGCAAGGCAAGGCAAGGCGTGGCTAGGCAAGGCAAGGCGTGGCTAGAGAAGGGAAGGTGCGGCTAGGCAAGGCAAGGCGTGGGTATGCAAGGGAAGGCGTGACTAGGCAAGGCAAGGCGTGACTGGGCAAGGCAAGGCGTGGCTAGGCAAGGCAAGGCGTGGCTAGGCAAGGCAAGGCGTGACTAGGCAAGACAAGGCGTTACTAGGGAAGGCAAGGTTGGCCAGTTAATGCAAAGCGTGGTTAGGAAAGGGAAGCCTTGGCTAGGCAAGGCAAGTCATGGCTAGTAAAGGCGTGGTTAGGAAAGGCAAGTAGTGGCTAGGTAAGGCAAGGCGTGGCTAGGCAAGGCAAGACGTGGCTAGGCAATTTAAGCAAGGCAAGGCAAGGCGTGTCTAGGCAAGGCAAGGCAAAGCAGGGCAGGCAAGGGCAGGCCAGGGAAGGGCAAGGCAGTTCAAGGCAAGGTAAAGCCGGGAAGGGAAGGGCAGGGCAAGGCAAGGCAAGGAAGGGCAGGCCAGGCCAGGGCAGGGCAAGGCAAAGCAAGGCAAGACAAAGCAAGGTCAGGCAATGCAAGGCAAGGCAAGGCGTGGCTAGGCAAGGCAAGGCGTGGCTAGGCAAGGCAAGGCAAGGCTAGGCAAGGCAAGGCAAGGCGTGACTATGCAAGAAAAGGCGTGGCTAGGAAGGCAAGGCAAGGCAAAGCAAGGCAAGACAAGGCAAGGCAAAGCAAGGCAAGGCAAGGAAAGGCTAGGCAAGGCAAGGCAAGGGAAGGCAAGGTTAGGCAAGGCAAAGCAAGGCCAGACATGCAAGGCTGGGCAAGGCAGGGCAAGGCAAGACGTCGCTAGGCAAGGCAAAGCATGGCAAGGCAAGGCAAGGCAAGGCGTGTCTAGGCAAGGCGTGGCTAGGCAAAGGAAGCCGTGGCTAGGCAAGGCAAGGCGTGGCTAAGCAAGGCAAGGCGTGGCTAGGCTTGGCAAGGCGTGGCTAGGCAAGGCAAGTGAAGGCGTAGCTAGGAAATTCAAGATAAGGCGTGGTTAGGCAAGGCTAAGCAAGACAAGGAAAGACAAGGCAACGGTAGGCGTGGCTAGGCAAGTCAAGGCGTGGCTAGGCAAGGCAAAGCGTGGCTAGGCAAGGCGTATCTAGGCAAGGTAAGGCGTGGCTAGGCAAGGCAAGGCTTGGCAAGGCGTGGCTAGGCAAGGCAAAGCTAGTCTAGGCAAGGCAAAGCAAGGCAAGGCAAGGCAAGGCAGGGCAAGGCAGGGCAAAGCAAGGCGAGGAAAGGCAGAGCAAGGCAGGGTAGCGGAGGGCAGGGCGGGGCAAGGGCAAGGCAGATCAATGCAAGTCGTGGCTAGGCAAAGCAAGGTGTGTCTAGGCAAGGCAAGTCGTGGCTAGGCAAAGCAAGGTAAAGCAAGGCAATGCAAGGCAAGGCAAAACAAGGCAAGGCCAGGCAAGGAAAGGCAAGGCAAGGCGTGGCAAGGCAAGGCAAGGCGAAGCTAGGCAAGGCCAGGGAAGTCAAGGCAAAGCAAGGCAAGATGTAGCGTGGGTCGATATACGACCTTGGATTGTCAACCCTGATTTATTCACGTCAAATTAAATCACTTACAGTGGTCTGCACATACAGTCATCTCTCTACAATAACACACTCGAGTCTCTCTCTACAACAACACACACATTCTCTCGCACTGTCCATCGAGTCTATCTGGTCCCCGAGCTCCGCTCTTCACACTCTTCTCTTACACGTCGGCCCGTAGCACCCCACTGGACACACGCTGGCTCCTCAGCCGCCCCGGTCCACGTACCCGGTGCTTGCTCACGTAGCCGACCTGTCCATACTCGTCGTCGGCCCGTAGCACCCCACTGGACTCTCGCTGGCTCCTCAGCCGCCCCCGTCCACGTATCCGGTGCTCGCTCACGTAGCCGACCCGTCCTTACTCGGCGTCGGCCCGTAGCACCCCACTGGACTCTCGCTGGCTCCTCAGCCGCCCCCGTCCACGTACCCGGTGCTCGCTCATGTAGCCGACCCGTCCTTACTCGGCGTCGCACCAGACCTCTCGTTGGCTCCACTCACTCGACTCCACCAATGTCCGCAACAGCATACCGCTTGCTACTCACTTCTACATCCTTCCACAATACAACCTCCAACAGTCTCCTCACAATACAACCTCACTCTAACACTCTCTCTTTCCAACCTCTCTTCATGGTGTTTCTTCCACACTCTCACCTACTACACTCTCTTTCCAACTCTCCAAAGCCAACCAACCAACCAAAAAGCTAACTGAGGGCGGAGGCCTGCGCAAGCGCAAGCATCGTCCCTACCTAGGTGAAACCATTCCTGCACACAAGGCGCATTGCTGGAAATGGTAAACAGTCTTAATATAAGAAACGGAAATTTTGCTATCGCTAACAGGGTTACGTCGTGGCGGGAGCCTCGACCATTCAAACTGGGATCCGTTGCTGCTGATGGGAGGTCATCCCGTCAGGCAAGTTGTCCAAAGGAATTTGGTTGGTTGGATCTCCGGGGTTTGAACCCAGAGAGGGAGGGGCCGTTTCGGCTGAAGGCCTCTGCGGCATGGGGGGAAGATCACTTCAGCTGATGGCCTCCGTGATCGGGGTGGGGGTGGCGGGCCGTGCCCCTATTAAGTTATACCCTGGCATTCGCCTTACAACTGAGGAAAAGCACGGAAAACCTCAGTCAGGGTAGCCGAGTAGTCTAACCACTCGTTGTGCCGACTTGGCCGTCTTTTGGGGACGGCCTCGGCTGGCCTGCTGAACATCGGTCGCCCTCGGTTGCCCTTGGGCGACCTCTGGCAGCCCTCGTTCGACACGAGTCCCACTGGACACAACCAAAAAGCTAACTGAGGGCGGAGGCCTGCGCAAGCGCAAGCATCGTCCCTACCTCTCTCCAGGCTGTGCCGGTGGGGATCTCGTCCACTCCCAATCCTCCACTCCTCACTCAGTCTTCCTCGGCCAATCCTGTCTCTAACCAACCAACCAAAGAAGCTAACTGAGGGCAGAGGCCTGCGCAAGCGCAAGCATCGTCCCTACCTAGGTGAAACCATTCCTGCGCACAAGACGCATTGCTGGAAATGGTAAACGGTCGTAATATAGAACGGAAATTTTGCTAACGCTAACGGGGTAACTCTCCAAAGCCGATTGTCAACCGGCTTTTATACACAAATACAACAATGTCTATGCAACAATGCTAAACGCAACAATGGTAAACGCAACAATTATAAATGAATACAACAATGTCATTAAACAGACACAACAATGCCAGACACAATAATGTCTAACGCAACAATGGTTATAAACAAATACAACAATGCCAAATACAACAATGTCTATAAACGGTTACAACAATGCCAGACGCGACAATGTCAATAAACAGACAACTAAACTGTTTATTGACATTGTTATGCTGCTCTCAAAGCAACACGTCAAGGCGTGGCTAGGCAAGGCAAAGCGTGGCTAGGCAAGGCAAGGCGTATCTAGGCAAGGTAAGGCGTGGCTAGGCAAGGCAAGGCTTGGCAAGGCGTGGCTAGGCAAGGCAAAGCAAGTCTAGGCAAGGCAAAGCAAGGCAAGGCAAGGCAAGGCAGGGCAAGGCAGGGCAAGGCAGGGCAAAGCAAGGCGAGGAAAGGCAGAGCAAGGCAGGGTAGCGGAGGGCAGGGCGGGGCAAGGGCAAGGCAGATCAATGCAAGTCGTGGCTAGGCAAAGCAAGGTGTGTCTAGGCAAGGCAAGTCGTGGCTAAGCAAGGCAAGGCGTGGCTAGGTTAATGCGAGGCGTGGCTACGCAAGGCAAGGCGTGGCTAGGCAAAGCAAGGTAAAGCAAGGCAATGCAAGGCAAGGCAAAACAAGGCAAGGCCAGGCAAGGAAAGGCAAGGCAAGGCGTGGCAAGGCAAGGCAAGGCGAAGCTAGGAAAGGCCAGGGAAGTCAAGGCAAAGCAAGGCAAGACAAGGCAAGGTAAAGCAAAGCAAGGCAAGGCAAGACAAGGCTAGGCAAGGCGAGGCAAGGCAAGGCAAAGCAAAGCCAGGCAAGGGAAATCAAGGCCAGACAAGGCAATGAAGAGCAAGTCAGGGCAAGGCAAGGCGTCGCTAGGCAAGGCAAAGCATGGCTAGGCAAGGCAAGGCAAAGCGTGGCTAGGCAAAGCAAGGCGTGGCTAGGCAAATGAAGGTGTGGCTATGCAAGGCAAGGCGTGGCTAGGCAAGGCAAGGCTAGAAATGGAGTGGCTAGGCAAGGCAAGGCAGAGCAAGGCCAGGCAAGGCAAGGCGTGTCTAAGCAAGGCAAGGCAAGGCAAGGCAAGGCAGGGCATGTGAGGCCAGTGCTAGGATGGCAAGGCTTGGCAAGACAGGGCAGGGGAGGCTAGGGCGGGACAGGGCAATTCAGGGTGTTCAGGGCGTTGCAGGTCAGGGCAGGGCGGTTTAGGCGGGGTAGGGCAAGGCAAGACTAGGTAAGGTAAGGCGTGACTAATTAAGGCAAGGCGTGGCTAGGCAAGGGAAGCCGTGGCAAGGGAAGGCATGGCGTGGCTAGGCAAGGCAAAGCGTGGCTAGGGAAGGCAAGGTGCGGCTGGGCAAGACAAGGGGTGGCTATGCAAGGGAAGGCGTGGCTAATCAAGGCAAGGCGTGGCTAGTCAAGACAAGTCGTGGCTAGGCAAGGCGTGACTAGGCAAAACAAGGCGTTGCTAGGAAAGCCAAGGCGCGGCTAGCTAAATCAATGCGTGGCTAGGCAAGCGAAGCCGTTGCTAGGCAAGGCAAGGTGAGGCTAGTATAGGCGTGGTTAGGCAAGGCAAGTAGTGGCTAGGCAAGGCAAGGCGTGGCTAGGCAAGGCAAAACTTGGCTACTCAAGGCAAGCAAGGCAAGGCAAGGCGTGTCTAGGCAAGGTAAGGCAAGGCAAGGCAGGGATGGCCAGGGCAGGCCAGGGAAGGGCAAGGCAGGGCAAGTCAAGGCAAAGCAAGGCAGGCAGGGCAGGGCAAAGCAGGGCAGAGCAAGGCAGGGCAAGGCAAGGCAAGGCAGGTCAGGGCAGGCCAGGGCATGGCAGGGCAAGGCAAAGCAAGGCAAATCAAGACAAGGCAATGTAAGGCAATGCAAGGCAAGGCTAGGCAAGGCAAGGCATGGCTAGGCAACGGAAGGCGTGGCTATGAAAGGAAAGGCGTGGCTAGGCAAGGAAAGGCGTGGTTAGGCAAGGCAAGGCGTGGCTAGGCAAGGCAAGGCGTGGCTAGGCAAGGCAAGGCAAGCAAGGCTAGCAAGGCAAGGCAAGACAAGGCGATGTAATGTAATGTTAGGTAACGTAAGGCAATGTAATGCAAGGCAATGCAAGGCTAGGCAATGTAATGTAATGTAAGGTAATGTAAGATAATGTAATGTAATCCAAGGCAAGGCAAGTTAAGGAAAGGAAAGGCGAAGCGTGGCTAGGCAAGGAAATGCAAGGAATGGCTAGGCAAGGCAAAGCAAGGCAGGGAAAGACAGGGCAAGACACTAATCTGCTTGTAACTTACACAATAGTAATCGGACAAAAGTGCTACTTTAGAGCAATTCTGAATCAACGAACATCGACGTGCAAGGACTACAGAGTTCTTCGGGGATTAACGCAGAAATACAAATGTGTGTGAATATATACGTTGCAATACTATCTACAGGCAGACATGAGTTTTGAAGGTTGTTTGAAGACGTCTTATCAAATACATGTCTTATATAAAGAAACACTATTCTTTTAAAGAAATAATGCATTATGTTCATCGAACATTAACATCCTTGCAAAGATACGTACAAACGTGATAACAAAAACAATATTTAGTGACACACGGCTCAGTACGCAAAATTCCAACATTAGTCAAACTGTACATACCAGGTCGTCCAATAATTGTCAGAAATGGTGATTCATCAAGTTAACCGGAATTGTTTCGAATTATTATATACATACCCGTAACGTTTGATATCATTGGTTTATAGTTGCACATTTGTCCGATTAAAATCCTTTAAATTACAAGAAGAATGATGTGTTAACATATTATGCGTTTTAAACTCTTTATAGCTCACTATTTTGTATCAACTATCATCAGCGCACAGCAACAACATAATATTTTGAAGAATATCTCAGTTACAAAGAAATGTGTGCATATATTCGATGCAAAGAAATTAACAGACAAATTTGAGTTTAGATGGTTTTTTGATGACATCTTATCATATACATATTTTATATTAAAATCTCATTTCTTTTGAGGTAATAAATATACCTCGAACATTGTTATCCTTTTAAAATAACATTTATACGTTAAAATAAAAAACACAATTTAGTGGAAAAAATATCAGATCGCTAAATCAAAACATTAGACCATCCGTACATTACAGGTAGAACAAAAACTGTTAGAAGATGTTGTTAATCAAGTTGAAGGGAAATATTTCCAATTATTATAAACATGTACACTTAAAATAGAGATTAATTGCTCTAAAGTAGCACCTTTGTCCGATTAATATTATGTAAGTTACAAGTAGATTAATGTGTTGTCATATTAAGCGTTTTCAGCTATGAATAACACACAATTCTGTATCAACGAAAATCAGCGTGCAGCGACCACAGAGTTCGTCGGGGATTATCGCAGAAACACAGTTGTGTGTGAATATATACGTTGCAATGTTATCTACAGACAGACATGATTTGTGACGGAAGTTTGAAGACGTCTATCATAAACATGACTTATATAAAAAACACTATTTTTTTAAGGAAATAATGCATTGTATTCATCGAACATCGTCATCCTAGCAAAGATACGTACTACATTGAAAAGAATATAGTGACACAAATATCACAACGCAAAAATCAAAATATTAGATCATCCGTGCATTACAGGTAGTACAAAAACTGTTAGATATTGTGGTTCATAAAATTTAAGGGAAATATTTAAAATTATTATAAACATGTATATTTAGGATAGAGATTAATTGTTGTAAAGTAGGACCTTTCCTTGCCTTGCCTCGCCCTGCTACGCCCTGCCTCGCCATGCCTCGCCCTGTCTGTAGATAACATTGCATCATATATATTCACACACATCTTTATTTCTGCGATTAATCCGACGAATTCTATGGTCGCTGGACCCCGATGTTCTTTGATACAGAATTGTGTACTATATAGAGCTGAAAACGAATAATATGACAACACAGAAATCTGCTTGTAACTTACATAATATTAATCGGACATAAGTGATACTTTAAAGCAATTAATATCTATCCTAAATATACATCTTTATAATAATTTCAAATATTTCCCTTCATCTTTATGATCTACAACTTCTAACAGTTTTTGTACTACCTGTAATGTACGGATGGTCTAATGTTTTGATTTTATGATCTGATATTTGTGCCACGAAATTCTGTTTGTATTTTAACGTTTATATGTTATTTTTAAAGGATAACATTGTTCGAGGTATATCATGCTTTATTACCTCAAAAGAAATGAAATTTTAATATAAAATATGTGTTAGATAAGACGTCATCAAAAAACCATTAATACTCTAATTTGTCTGTAAATTTCATTCCATCGTATATAATCACACATATCTTTGTAACTGAGATATTTTAAAACGTTTCATGTGTTCGCTGTTCGGCGGTGTTCGTTGATACAGAATTGTGAGTTATTCATAGCTGTCAACAAGTAGAATGACGAAACACTAATTTGCATGTAACTTAAATAATAATAAACGGAAAAAAGTTTCTCATTAAATAAATGTATATCTAACCCTAATGTATATGTTTATAAAAATTGGAAACATATCCTCTCAACATTATGAAACTCAATTTCAGAATTTTTTTGGAAGACCTGAAATATACGGGTGGACTAATGTTTTGAATTTTGCGTTGTGAGCTGTGTCCATAAAATACTGTTTGTATTTTTACATTTGTAATGTAATTTAAAAGGATAACATTGTTCGAGGTACATCATGCTTGATGAAATGAATTGTGTTTTTAATATATAATATGTATATGATATGACGTCATCAAACATCCATCAAAACTCTAGTCTGTCTGTAGATAACATTGCATCATATATATTCACACACATCTTTATTTCTGCGATAAATCCGACGAATTCTGTGGTCGCTGGACCCCGATTTTCGTTGATAAAGAATTGTGTACTATATAGAGCTGAAAATGAATAATATGACAACACTATAATCTGCCTGTAAAATTAATCGGACAAAAGTGCTACTTTAAAACAATTAATATCTATCCTAAATATACATGTATATAATAATTGGAAATATTTCCCTTCAACATTATGAACCACAACTTCGAATGGTATAATGTTTTGATTTTATGATCTGATATTTGTGTTACGAAATTCTGTTTGTATTTTAACGTTTATATGTTATTTTAAAAGGATAACATTGTTCGAGGAATATCATGCTTTATTACCTCAAAAGAAATGAAATTTTAATATAAAATATGTGTTAGATAAGACGTCATCAAAAAACCATTAATACTCTAATTTGTCTGTAAATATTATTGCATCGTATATAATCTCAAATATCTTTGTAACTAAGATATTCTAAATCGTTTCAAGATGTCGCTGTTCGGCGGTGATTTTTGATACAGAATTGTTAGCTATTCAGAGCAGAAAACAAGTAGAATGACAACACACTAATTTGATTTTAACTTATATAATAATAAATGGAAAAACGTTTCTCATTATATAAATGTATAACTAAACCTAATGTAAATGTTTATAAAAAATGGAAACATTTCCTCTCAACATTATGAAACTACATTTCAGACTTTTTTGGACGACCTGAAATATACGGGTGGACTAATGTTTTGAATTTTGCGTTGTGAGATGAACTACAAAATAATGTTAGTAATTTTACGTTTGTATGTAATTTTGAATGGATTACATTGTTCGAGGTACATCATGCTAGATTAGCTCAAATGAATTGTGTTTGTAATATATAATATGTATATGATATGACGTCATCAAACAACCATCAAAACTCAAGTCTGTCTGTAGATAACATTGCAATATTCACACACATCCTTGTTTCTGCGATAAAACCCGACGAACTCTGTGATCGCTGCACGCCGATGTTCATTGATACAGAATTGTGTGCTATTCAGACCTGAAAACGCATAATATAACAACACACTAATCTGCCTGTAACTTATATAATAATAAAGCAATTAATATCTATCCTAAATATACATGTTTATAGTAATTTGAAATATTTCCCTTCATCTTTATGAAAGACAACTTCTAACAGTTTTTGTACTACCTGTAATATACGGATGGTCTAAAGTTTTAATTTTTGCAATCTGATATTTTGTACCACTAAATTCTGTTTGTGTTTTAACGTTTATATGTTATTTTAAAAGGATAACATTGTTCGAGATATATCAAGCTTTATTACCTTAAAAGATATGTGATTTTAATATAAAATTTGTATATGATACAACGTCATCGAAAACCATCAAAACTCAAGTTTGTCTCTAAATTTCATTGCATCATATATAATCACACATAACTTTGTAACTGAGATATTCTCAAACGTTTCATGTGGTCGCTGTTCTGTTGTATTCTTTAATACAGAATATAGAGTATTTAGAGCTGAAAACGAGTAGAATGACAACACACTAATTTTCATGTAACTTAAATAATATTGAACGGAAAAAATTTTACATTAGATAAAAGTATATCTAAACCTAATGTATATGTTTATAAAAAATGGAAACATTTCCTGTCATTTTAGGATGACCTGAAATATAAGGATGGACTAATGTTTTGAATTTTCCGTTGTGAGGTGTGTCTACAAAATACTGTTTCTGTTTTTCGTTTGTATGTAATTTTGAAAGGATAAAATTGTTCGAGGAACATCAAAGTAGATTAGCTCAAATGAATTGTGTTTTTAATATAAAATATGTATATCATATGAAGTATTCAAAAATCCATCAAAACTCTAGACTTTCTGTAGATAACCATGCATTGTGTATACCACATATTATGTCGGGTATTGTCGCAGCAGTAATGATATGTTTGAATATATACGATGCGTTGTTATAAACAGAAAGACTTGAGGTTAGATGGTTGTTTGAAGATGTTTTATCATATACTTGTTTCATATGAAAAACACAATTCTTTTGAAGTATTCAAGTGTGATGTAATTCGAACATTTTCATTCCCTCAAAACCACGTACATACGTTAAAATAGAAACAGTATTTAGTGGCACAAAACGCTAAAATCGAAGTATTAGTCAACACGTACTTTACAGGTAAAAAAAACCCTGACAGAGATGATGGTTCGAAAAGTTGAAGGGAAATGTTTCCAATTATTATAAAAATGTACATTAGGATATGATACTCTTTGGTTTAAAATAGCACTTTCGTCCGATTAATATTATTCAAGCTACAAGCAGAATTAATTTGTTGTCATATTACGTGTTTTCAGCTCTGAATTGCATACATTTCTGTATAAACGATGATCGGCGTGCAGGGACCACATATTATGTCGGGTATTGTCGCAGCAGCAATGATATAAGTGAATATATACGATGCGTTGTTATAAACAGACTTGAGGTTTGATGGTTGTTTGAAGATGTCTTATCATATACATGTTTCATATGAAAAACACAATTCTTTTGAAGTATTCAAGATTGATGTAATTCGATAATGTTCTTTCCCTCATTGTGACGTTTATACGTCAATTTTAGAAACAGTATTTAGTGGCACAGATCGCTAAAATCTAAATATTAGTGTACACGTATTTTAATGGTAATAAAGAAACTGACAGATTTGATGGTTAGAAAAGTTGTAGGGAAATGTTTCCAATTATTATAAACTTTTACATTAGGGTATGATACTTTTTGGTTTAAAGTAGCACTTTCGTCCGATTAATATTATTCAAGCTACAAAAAGAATTAATGTGTTGTCATATTATGCGTCTTCAGCTCTGAATTGCATTCATTTCTGTATCAACAAACATCGACGTGCAGGGACCACATATTATGTCGGGTTTTGTCGCAACAGCAATAATATGCGTTGTTATAAACAGACAGACTTGAGGTTTGATGGTTGTTTCAAGATGTCTTATCATATAAATGTTTCATATGATAAACACAATTCTTTTTAAGTATTCAAGATTGATGTAATTCGAACATCTTCATTCCCTCAAAGCCACGTACATACGTTAAAATAGATACAGTATTTAATAGCACAGAACGCTAAAATCGAAGTATTAGTCAACACGTACATTTCAGTTAATAAAAACACTGACAGAGATGATGGTTCGAAAAGATGTAGGGAAATGTTTCCAATTATTATAAACATGTACATTAGGGTAAGATACTCTTTGGTTTAAAGTAGCAGTTTAGTCCGATTAATCTTATTCAAGCTACCAGCATAATTAATGTTTGTCATATTACGCGTTTTCAGCTCCGAGTTGCACACAATTCTGTATCAACGAACATCTTCGTGCAGTGACAACATATTATGTCAGGCATTGCCGCAGCACCAAAAATATGTGTGAAAATATATGATGCGTGGTTATAAACTTACAGACTTGAGGTTTGATGGTTGTTTTAAGATGTCTTACAATATATATGTTTCATATGAAAAACAAAATTCTTTTGAAGTATCCAGCTTGATGTAATTCAAACATCTTCATTCCGTCAAAACCACGTACATACGTTAAAATAGAAACAGTATTTAGTGGCACAGAACGCTAAAATGTAAGTATTAGTCAACACGTACATTACAGTTAATGAAAACACTGACAGAGATGATGGTTCGAAAAGTTGAAGGGAAATGTTTCCAATTTTTATAAACATGTACATTAGGGTACGCTCTTTGGTTTAATGTGGCAGTTTAGTCTGATTAATATTATTCAAGCTACAAGTAGAATTAATGTTTTGTCATAATACGCGTTTTCATTTCTGAATCTACACAATTCTGTATCAACGAACTTCGGCGTGCAGGGACCACATATTATTTCGGGTATTGTCGCAGCAGCCATGATATGTGTGAATATATACGATGTTTTTATATTAAAATTTGGCTAGGCAAGGCAAGCCGTGGCTAGGCAAAGCAAAGGCAAGGCAGGGCAAGACAGAGCATGGCAAGGCTTGAAAGGGGATGAAAGAGCTGGGCAGTGCAGGGCAAGACAATGAGAGACAAGGAAAAGCAAGTCAAGGTAAGGCAAGGAAGGGCAAGGAGGGCAAGGAAAGGCAAGGCAAGAAAGGGCAAGTCATCGCAAGGCAGAGCAGTGGTTCAGGGCAGGGAGGACGAAGCATGGCGGGACAGGTCGGGGCAGAGCAAGGCAGAGCGGGGCATGGTTGGTCAGGCGAGGCAGGGCAACGCACGGCAGGGCATAGGAGGTCATGGAGTACAGGGCATGGCAGGTCATGGAGAACAAATCAGGGTAGGGAAGGGCAAGGCAAGGCAGAGCGTTCAGGCCGTTGCAAGGCAGGGCATGGCGGGACAGTCGGGTCAGGCAGGTAGACAAGTTAAGGTAAGGCAAGACAAGGCAAGGTAAGGCAATGCAAGACAAGGGAAGGTAGGGCAAGGTTCGTCAAGGCAAGTCAAGAAAAGGCAAGGCATTGCAAAGCAAGGCAAGGCAAGGTAAGGCGTGGCTAGGCAAGGCAAGATGTGTCTAGGCAAGGCAAGGCGTTGCTAGGCAAGGCAAGGCGTGGCTAAGCAAGGCAAGGCGAGGCCATGCAAGACAAGGCGTGGCTAGGCAAGGAAAAGCAAGGCAAGACAAGGCAAAGCAAGGCAAGGCAAGGCGTGACTAGGCCAGAAAAGGCGTGGCTAGGGAAGGCAACGCAAGGCAAAGCAAGGCATGACAACGCAAGGCAAAGCAAGGCAAGGCAAGGCAAGGCAAGGCAAGGCAAGGCAAGGGAAGACAAGGCCAGGCAAGGCAAAGCATGGCAAAGCAAGGCAAGGCGTGGCTAGGCAGGGCGTGGCTAGGCAAAGAACGCGTGGCTAGGCAAGGCAAGGCAAGGCAAGGGAAGACAAGGCCAGGCAAGGCAAAGCATGGCAAAGCAAGGCAAGGCAAGGCGTGGCTAGGCAGGGCGTGGCTAGGCAAAGAACGCGTGGCTAGGCAAGGCAAGGCGTGGCTAAGCAAGGCAAGGCGTGGCTAGGCAAGGCAAGGCGTGGCTAGGAAAGGTAAGTCAAAGCGTAGCTAGGAAATTTAAGGCAAGGCGTGGTTAGGCAAGGCAAGGAAAGGCAAGGCAAAGAAAGGCAAGATGTGGCTAGGCAAGGCAAGGCGTATCTAGGCAAGGCAAGGCTAGGCAAGGCGTGCCTAAGCAAGGCAAGGCAAGTCTAGGCAAGGCAAGGCAAGGCAAGGCAGGGCAAGGCAGGGCAAAGCAAGGCAAGGAAAGGCAGGGAAGCGGAGGGCAGGGCGGGGCAAGGGCAAGGCAGGGCAAGGCAAGGCAAAGCTAGGCAAGGCAAAGCAAAGAATGGCAATGCAAGGCAAGGCAGGGCAGGGAGTGGCAAGGCGGGGCAGGCGGGATAGGGCAAGGCAAGGAAAGGCAAGGCAATACCAGGCAAGGCAAGACCAGGCATGGCAAGGCAAGACAAGACTTGGCAAGTCAAGACAAGGCAAAGAAAGGCAAGACAAGGCAAAGCAGGGCAAGGCAGGTCAAGCAAAGGCAAGGCAGGACAGGGGAGGTCAGGGCGGTAGGGCGTTCTGGTCGTTGCAAGGCAACGCAGGGCGGGACAGGCTGGGCAGGGCCAGACAAGACAAGATAAGACAAGGCAAGGCAAGGCTAGGCAAGGCAAGGCAAGGCAAAGCAAGGCAAGGCAAAACTAGTCAAGGCAAATCAAAGAAAGGCAAGGCAAGGCAAGTCAGGGCAGGGAGGGTCAGGGCGGGACAGGCGGGATAGGGCAAGGCAAGGAAAGGCAAGGCAAGACCAGTCAAGGCAAGGCAAGGCAAGGCAAGGCAAGGCAAGACTAGGCAAGTCAAGACAAGAAAAAGAATGGCAAGGCAGGGCAAAGCATGGCAAGGCAGGTCAAGCAAAGGCAAGGCAGGACAGGGGAGGGCAGGGCGGTACAGGGCAGGGCAAGAAATAGAGGGGCAAGGCAAGGTAAGACAGGGGAAGGATGGGCAATGCAAGGCAAGGGAAGGCAGGGCACGGCAAGGCGTGGCTAGGCAAAGAAAGGCGTGGCTAGGCAAGGCAAGTCGTGGCTAAACAAGGCAAGGGCTGGCTAGCCAAGGCAAGGCTTGAATAGGCAAGGGAAGGCGTGTCTAGGCAAGTCAAAGTGTGGCTGGGCAAGGCAAGGCAAGGCAAGGCAGGGCAGGCCATGGCAGGGCAGGGCAGGGCAGGGTAGGGCAAGGCAGGGCATGGCAGGCCAAGGCAGGGCAGGGCATGGCATGGAAGCGCAGGGCAGGGCAAGGCAAGGAGGGGCAGGTCAGGGCAGAGCAGGGCAGGGCAGGGCAGGGCAAGGCAGGGCAAGGCAAGGCAAAGCAAGGCAAGGGAAGTCAAGGCAGGCCAAGGCAAGGTAAGGCAAGGCAACGCAGGTCAGGGCAGGGCAGAACAGGGCAGGCCACGCCAGGGCAAGGCAAGACAAGGTAAGGCAAGGCAAGGCATGGCTGGGCAGGGCAGAGCAGGGCAGAGCAGGGCAGGGCAGTGCAGGACAGGGTAGGCAGGGCATGGCAAGGCAAGGCAAGGCAGGCCAAGGAAGAGCAATGCAAGACAAGGCAAGCCAAGGCAAGGCAAAGCTAGGCTAGGCAAGGCAAGGCTTGGCTAAGCAAGGCAAGGCGTGGTTAGGCAAGGCAATGCATGGCTAGGCAAGGCAAGGCAAGCAAGGCAAGGCAAGGCAGGTCAAGGCAGGGAAAAGAAAGGCAAGGCAAGGCAAGAAAGTGCAGGACAGAGCGGGGCAGGTCAGAGCAAGACAATGAGAGGCAAGGTAAAGCAAGACAAGGCAAGGCAGAGCAGGGGAGGGCGGGGCAGAGATGGTCAGGCGGGGTAGAGCAATGCACGGCAGGGCATAGCAGGTCATGGAGAACAGGGCATAGCAGGTCATGGAGAACAAGGCAGGGCAGGGCAGGGCGAGGCGAATCAAGGCAAGGCAAGGCAACACACGGCATTGGTGGGCAGGGCGGAGTAGGGCAAAGCAATGCAGGGCAGGGAAGGGCAGGGCAGGGAAGGGCATGTTAGGGCAGAGTAAGGCAAGGCAGGGCAGGGCAGGGTAAGGCAAGGCAGGTCAAGTCTTTGCAAGGCAGGGCACGACTAATCAAGGCAGAGCAGAGAAGGGCAGGACAGGGCAGTGCAGGGCAAGGCATTACAGGGCAGGGCAAGGCAAGGCACAGCAAAGCAAGGCAAGGCAAGGCAAGGCAAGGCGTGGCTAGGCAAGGCAAGGCAATGTAATTAAATGTAAGGTAACTTAAGGTAATAAAATGTAATGAAAGGCAAGTCAAGGCAAGGCATAGGAAGGCAAGACAAGCCAAGGTATGGCAAAGTAAGGCAATGCAAGGTAATTCAAGGCAAGGTAATATAATGTAATGTTAGGTAACGTAAGGCAATTTAATGCAATTCAATGCAAAGCAAGGCCAGGCAAGGCAATTTAATGTAATGTAAGGTAACTTAAAATAATGTAATGTAATCCAAAGCAAGGCTAGTCAAGGAAAGGAAAGGCAAGGCAAGGCGTGGATAGGCAAGGAATGCAAGGCGTGTCTAGGCAAGACAAGGCAAGGCAGGGCAAGACAGGGCAAGGCACTAATCTGCTTGTAACTTACACAATAGTAATCGGAAAAAGGTGGTACTTTAGAGCAATTCTGAATCAACGAACATCGGCGTGCAATTACTATAGAGTTCGTCGGGGATTAACGCAGAAATACAGATGTGTGTAAATATATACGTTGCAATATTATCTACAGACAGACATGAGTTTTGAATGTTGTTTGAAGACGTCTTATTATATACACGTCTTATATAAAGAAACACTATTCTTTTAATGAAATAATGCATTATGTTCATCGAACATTAACTACCTTGCAAAGATACGTACAAACGTGATAATAAAAGCAATATTTAGTGACACACGGCTCAGTACGCAAAATTCCAACATTATTCAAACCGTACATACCAGGTCGTCCAATAATTGTCAGAAATGGTGATTCATCAAGTTAACCGGAATTGTTTCGAATTATTATATACATACCCATAACGTTTGATATCATTGGTTTATAGTTGCACATTTGTACGATTAAAATCGTTTAAATAACAAGAAGAATGATGTGTTAACATATTATGCGTTTTAAACTCTTTATAGCTCACTATTTTGTATCAACTATCATCAGCGCACAGCAACAACATAATATTTTGAAGAATATCTCAGTTACAAAGAAATGTGTGAATATATTCGATGCAAAGAAATTAACACACAAATTTGAGTTTAGATGGTTTTCTGATGACATCTTATCATATACATATTTTATATTAAAATCTCATTTCTTTTGAGGTAATAAAGCATGATATACCTCGAACATTGTTATCCTTTTAAAATAACATTTATACGTTAAAATACAAACACAATTTAGTGGCAAAAATATCAGATCGCTAAATCAAAACATTAGACCATCCGTACATTACAGGTAGAACAAAAACTGTTAGAAGTTGTTGTTAATAAAGTTGAAGGGAAATATTTCCAATTATTATAAACATGTACACTTAAAATAGAGATTAATTGCTCTAAAGTAGCACCTTTGTCCGATTAATATTATGTAAGTTACAAGTAAATTAATGTGTTGTCATATTAAGCGTTTTCAGCTATGAATAGCACACAATTCTGTATCAACGAAAATCGGCGTGCAGCGACCACAGAGTTCGTCGGGGATTATCGCAGAAACACAGTTGTGTGTGAATATATACGTTGCAATGTTATCTACAGACAGACATGATTTGTGACGGTTGTTTGAAGATGTCTATCATAAACATGACTTATATAAAAAACACTATTTTTTTAAGGAAATAATGCATTGTATTCATCGAACATCGTCATCCTTGCAAAGATACGTACTACATTGATAAGAATATAGTGACACAAATATCACAACACAAAAATCAAAATATTAGATCATCCGTGCATTACAGGTAGTACAAAAACTGTTAGATATTGTGGTTCATAAAGTTTAAGGGAATTATTTAAAATTATTATAAACATGTATATTTAGGATAGAGATTAATTGTTGTAAAGTAGGACCTTTCCTTGCCTTGCCTCGCCTTGCTTCGCCTTGCCTAACCTTGACTCGCCCTGCCTCGCCCTGCTACGCCCTGCCTCGCCATGCCTCGCCCGGACTGTAGATAACATTGCATCATATATATTCACACACATCTTTTTTTCTGCGATAAATCCGACGAATTCTATGGTCGCTGGACCCCGAAGTTCTTTGATACAGAATTGTGTACTATATAGAGCTGAACACGAATAATATGACAACACAGAAATCTGCTTGTAACTTACATAATATTAATCGGACATAAGTGATACTTTAAAGCAATTAATATCTATCCTAAATATACATCTTTATAATAATTTCAAATATTTCCCTTCATCTTTATGATCTACAACTTCTAACAGTTTTTGTACTACCTGTAATGTACGGATGGTCTAATGTTTTGATTTTATGATCTGATATTTGTGCCACGAAATTCTGTTTGTATTTTAACGTTTATATGTTATTTTTAAAGGATAACATTGTTCGAGATATATCATGCTTTTTTACCTCAAAAGATCTGTTATTTTAATATAAAATCTGTATACGATAAGAGGTCATTAACAAACCAACTAAACGCAAATTTGTCTGTAAATTTCATTGCATCGTATATAATCACACATATCTTTGTAACTGAGATATTTTAAAACGTTTCATGTGATCGCTGTTCGGCGGTGTTCGTTGATACAGAATTGTGAGTTATTCATAGCTGTCAACAAGTAGAATGACGAAACACTAATTTGCATGTAACTTAAATAATAATAAACGGAAAAAAATTTCTCATTAAATAAATGTATATCTAACCCTAATGTATATGTTTATAAAAATTGGAAACATATCCTCTCAACATTATGAAACTCAATTTCAGAATTCTTTTGGATGACCTGAAATATAAGGATGGACTAATGTTTTCAATTTTCCGTTGTGAGGTGTGTCTACAAAATACTGTTTCTGTTTTTCGTTTGTATGTAATTTTGAAAGGATAAAATTGTTAGAGGAACATCAAGCTAGATTAGCTCTAATGAATTGTGTTTTTAAAATAAAATATGTATATCATATGAAGTATTCAAAAATCCATCAAAACTCTAGTCTTTCTTTAGATAACAGTGCATTGTATATACCACACATTATGACGGGTATTGTCGCAGCAGTAATGATATGTTTGAATATATACGATGCGTTGTTATAAACAGAAAAACTTGAGGTTAGATGGTTGTTTGAAGATGTCTTATTATATACATGTTTAATATGAAAAAAACAATTCTTTTGAAATATTCAAGATTGATGTAAATCGAACATCTTCTTTCCCTCATTGTGACATACAAACGTTAAAATAGAAACAGTATTTAGTGGCACAGAACACTGAAATCGAAGTTTTAGTCAAAATGTACTTTTAAGGTAAAAAAAACACTGAAGGAGATGATGGTTCGAAAAGTTGAAGGGAAATGTTTCCAATTATTTTAAACATGTACATTAGGGTAAAATGCTCTTTGGTTTAAAGGAGCACTTTCGTCCGATTAATATTATTTAAGCTACAAGAAGAATTAATGTTTTGTAATATTACGAATTTTCAGCTCTGAATTGCTCCTTATACTGTATCAACGAACATCGGCGTGCAGTGACCACATATTATGTCGGGTTTTGTCGCAACAGCAATAATATGTGTGAATTTATAAGATGCGTTGTTATAAACAGACAGACTTGAGGTTTGATGGATGTTTCAAGATGTCTTATCATATAAATGTTTCATATGATAAACACAATTCTTTTTAAGTATTCAAGATTGATGTAATTCGAACATCTTCATTCCCTCAACACCACGTACATACGTTAAAATAGAAACAGTTTTTATAGGCACAGAACGCTAAACCGAACTATTAGTCACCACGAACTTTACAGGTAATAAAAACACTGACAGAGATGATGGTCGAAAAGTTGAAAGGTAATGTTTCAAAATATTATAAACATGTACATTTGTGTCAGATACTCTTTAGTTTAAAGTAGCAGTTTAGTCCGATTAATATTATTCAAGCTACAAGCAGAATTAATGTGTTGTAATATTACGCGTTTACAGCTATGAGTTGCACACAATTCTGTATCAACGAACATCGGTTTGCAGTGACAACATATTATGTCAGGCATTGCCGCAGCACCTAAAATATGTGTTAAAATATATGATGCGTGGTTATAAACAGACAAACTTGAGGTTTGATGATTGTTTGAAGATGTCTTACAATATACATGTTTCATATGTAAAACAAAATTCTTTTGAAGTATTCAAGCTTGATGTAATTCAAACATCTTCATTCCGTCAAAACCACGTACATACGTTAAAATAGAAACAGTATTTAGTGGCACAGAACGCTAAAATGTAAGTATTAGTCAACACGTACATTACAGTTAATGAAAACACTGACAGAGATGATGGTTCGAAAAGTAGAAGGGTGATGTTTCCAATTTTTATAAACATGTACATTAGGGTAAGACGCTCTTTGGTTTAATGTAGCAGTTTAGTCTGATTAATATTATTCAAGCTACAAGCTGAATTAATGTGTTGTCATAATACGCGTTTTCATTTCTGAATTTACACATATCTGTATCAACGAACTTCGGCGTGCAGGGATCACATATTATTTCGGGTATTGTCGCAGCAGCCATGATATGTGTGAATATATACGATGTTTTTATATTAAAATTTGGCTAGGCAAGGCAAGCCGTGGCTAGGCAAAGCAAAGACAAGGCAGGGCAAGACAGAGCATGGCAAGGCTTGAAAGGTGATGACAGAGCGGGGCAGTGCAGGGCAAGACAATGAGAGACAAGGCAAAGCAAGCCATGGTAAGGCAAGGAAGGGCAAGGAAAGGCAAGGCAAGAAAGGGTAAGTCAACGCAAGGCAGAGCAGGTGACGTCAGGGTGGTGCAGGGCAGGGAGGACGAAGCATGGCGGGACAGGACGGGGCAGAGCAGGGCAGGGCGGGGCAGGGTTGGTCAGGAGGGGCAGGGCAACGGACGGCAGGGCATAGGAGGTCATGGAGTACAGGGCAAGGCAGGTCTTGGAGAACAAGTCAGGGTTGGGAAGGGCAAGGCAAGGCAGAGCGTTCAGACCGTTGCAAGGCAGGGCATGGCGGGACAGGCTGGGCAGGCAGGCAGACAAGTTAAGGTAAGGCAAGACAAGGCAAGGTAAGGCAATGCAAGACAGGGGAAGGTAGGGCAAGGTTCGTCAAGGCAAGTCTACTTTATGAACCACCATTTGAGGTAATTTTTGGACGTCGTGTTATTTAAGGGTAGAATAAAGTTTTGAATTTTGCGTACTGAGCCGTGTGACAATAAATACTGTTAATATTTTCATGTTTGTAAGTTAATTTGAAAGGATGACGATGTTCGAAGAAAATCATGCATGATTTCCTTATAGAATAGTGTTTTTTATATAAGGGATTAATATGATAAGACGTATTTTAACGTTTGTACGTAATTTTGAAAGGTAAACTATATTCGATGTGTATCATACTTGATCATCTCAAAAGAATAGTGTTTTTAATTTAAAATATGTATATGATAAGACGACTTCTAACAACTATCAAATCTTATGTCGGCCTGAAAATAAAATTGCATTGTATATATCGCAGTTACAATGATATGTGTGAACATATCATTGTAACTGCGATATTCTTCAACGTAACATAACGAAACACCATTTCTGACAGTTTTTGGAAGATCTGAAATATACTGGTGGACTAATGTTTTGAATTTTGCGTTCTGAGCTGTGTCCACAAAATACTGTTTGCATTTTAACGTTTGTATGTAATTTTGAAAGGATAACATTGTTCAAGGTACATCATGCTTTATTACCATAAATGATTAGTGTTTTTAATATATAACATCAATACGATAAGACTACTTCATACAACCATGTCTGTCTGTAAATTAAATTGCATTATATATATATATATTCACATAAAGATTTGTTCCTGCGATGTTTTATATTAAAAACACTTTTCATTTGAGGTAATGAAGCATGATGTACGTCGAACAAAGAAATCCTTTTTAACATACATACAAACGTAAAAATACATAAAGTATTTAGTGGCACACAGATTAGAATTCAAAATTCAATTTTTAACACCACCCTTAAATCACAAGAGTCCCAAAAAGGGTTAAAAAGTGGTGGTTCTTAAATTTGTTGGGAAATGTTTCAAATTATAATAAACGTGTACATTAGGAGTGGATATTCATTATTTTAAAGTAGCACATTTGTCCGAATAATATTATTTAAGTTACACGCAGGTTAGTGTGAAGTTATATTATGCGATTTGAGCTCTTAAAAGTATACAATTCTGTATCAACGAACTTCGGCGTGCAGCGACCACAGTCATTGACGAGGATAATCGCAGTTACAAAGATGTGTGTATATATATATGATGCAATTTTATCTACAGACAGACTTGATTTTGACGTTTGTTTGAAGACGACTTATCACATAAATGTCTTATATAAAAAACATTATTCTTTAAAGTAAATAATGCATGATGTTCTTCGAACATACAAACAGTATTTATTGACACACGGCTTAGTACAAAAATTCAAAACATTTGTCTTTCGTACATAACAGGTCTTCCAAAAATTGTCAGAAATGGTAGTTCATAAAGTTGAAGGGAATTGTTTCGAATTATTATAAACATATACTTTAAGGTTAGATAGTCAATGGATTAAAGTAGCACTTTTGTGTGATTAATATTGTTTAGTTACAGGCAGAATATTGAGTTAATATATTATGCGTATTAATCTCTGAAATCTCACAAATCTGTATCAATGAACATCGGCGCACAGCGACAATTGGTTATGTTGGAGAATATAGCTGTTACAAAGATAAGTGTAATTATATATTTTCATTGAAATTTACGGTCAAATTTGAATTTTGATGGTTTTTTGAAGACGTTTTATCATATTCATATTTTATATTAAAATAACTATTCTTTCAAGGTAATAAAACATGACGTACCTCGAACAATGTTATCCTTTCAAAATTACATTCAAACGTTAAAAAAAAAAACTGTATTTTGTGGACACAGCGGGGAAAGCAAAATTCAAAACATTAGTCCACCCGTATATTTCAGTTCGTCCAAAAACTGTCAGAAATGGTTTATCATAATTTTGACGGGAAATATTAACAATATTTTTAAACATATACATTAGGGTTAGATAAACATTTATTTTAAGTAAAACTTTTCTCCGTTTAATATTATTTAAGTTACAGGCAAATAAGTTTATTGTCATTTTACTCGTTTTCAGCTCTGAAAAACTCACAATTCTGTATCAACGAACATCGGCGTGCAGCCACTATATATAGTATGTAAGGGTCTATCGCAGCAACTTAGATTTATGTGAATATATACGATGCAATATAATTTACAGGCAGACTTACATTTTGATGGTTGTATGAAGTCGTCTTATAGTATACATGTTTTATATTAAAAACACTAATCATTTGAGGTAATGAAGCATGATGTATCTCGAACAATGTAATCCTTTTAAAATTACATATAAACGTTAAAATACAAACAGTATTTATTGGCACACAATTCAGAATTCACAAATAAAAATATTAGACCATCCGTACATTACAGGTCGTAAAAAACTGTTAGAAGTAGTGGTTCATAAAGTTGAAGAGTAATATTTCCAATTATTGTAAACATGTATATTTAAGATAGTTATTCATTGCTTTAAAGTAGCACTTTTGTCCGATTAATATTATTTAAGTAACAGGAAGATAGTGTGTTATCAAAACATGCGTTTTCAACTCTGAATAGCACACAATTATGTGTCAACGAACTTCGGTTTGTGAGGGTCTATCGCAACTACAAAGATTTGTATTAATATATATGGTATTTACAGAGAGACTTAGGATTTGTTGGTTGTTTGAAGTCGTCTTATCATATACATATTTTTTAGTAAAACACTATTAATTTGAGCAAATTAAGAAAGATATACCTCGAGCAATGTTATCCTTTCAAAATTACAAACAAAAGTTAAAATACAAAGAGTATTTTGTGAATATAGTTCAGAACGCAAAATTCAATACATTAGTCCACCCGAATATTTCAGTTAGTCCAAAAACTATCAGAAATGGTGTTTCATTATGTTGACGGGAAATGTTAACAATTTTAATAAACATATACATTAGGGTTAGTAATACAATTCCTTTAATTAAAATTTTTTCCGTTTAATATTATTTAAGTTACAGGCAAATTAGTGTGTTGTAATTTTTCTCGTTTTCAACTATGAAAAGCTCAAAATTCTGTATCAACGAACTTCGCCACACAGCGACCACATGTTACATTGGCGAATATAGCTGTTTCAAAGATATGTGTGATTATATACAATGCAATGAAATTTAAAGACAAATTTGAGTTTTGATGGTAGTTTGAAGACGTCTTTTCATACACATATTTTATATTAAAAACACTATTCTTTCAAGATAATAAAACTTGACGCACCTCAAAAAAAGTTAACCTTTTAAAATTATATATAAACGTTAAAATACAAACAGTATTTTGTGGACACTGCTCAGAACGCAAAATTCAAAACATTAGTCCACCCGTATATTTCAGGTCGTCCAAAATCTTTCGGAAATGGTGTTTCATATTGTTTACGGGAAATGTTTCCAATTTTTATAAACATATACATTAGAATTAGATATACATTTATTTTAAGTAAAACTTTTCTCCGTTTAATATTATTTAAGTTACAGACAAATTAGTGTGTTGTCATTTTACATGTTTTAAGCTCTGAAAAGCTCACAATTCTGTATCAACGTACATCGGCTTGCAGATATGGCAAGGCAAGGAAAAGCAAGGAAGGGCAGGACAGGGCAGGGCAATGCAGGGCGCAGTCTGGCAGGGAAAGGCAAGGCAAAGCTAGACAAGGGAAGGCAACGCAAGGCAAGTCAAAGCAAGGCAACGCAAGTCTGGGCAAGGCATGGCATGGCAGGGGAGGGCAAGGCAAAGCAAGGTAAGAGAAGAAAGTCAAGGCAGGGCAAGTCAGGGCAGAGCAGGACAGAGCAAAGCAGGGCAAGGCAGGGCAGGGCAAGGCAAGGCAAGGCAAGGCAAGGCAAGACAATAAAGGCAATGTAATGTAACGTAAGGTAATGTAAAGTAAGGCAAGGCAAGGCAGGGCAAGGCAAGGCAGGACCGGGCAGGGCAAGGCAAGGCAAGGCAAGGCATGGCAATGCAGGGCAGAGCAAGGCAAGACAGGGCAAGGCAAGGCAAGGCAAGGCAAGGAAAGGCAAGCCAAGGCAGGGCTGGTCTGGGCAAGTCTAGGGAAGGCAACGCAGGGCAGAGCATATTAGGGCAGAAAAGGGCAAGGCAGGTCAGGGCAAAGCAGGGCAAGGCAGGGCAAGTCATGGAAAGGCAAGACAAGGCAAGCGAGGCCAAGGAAGGGCAATGCAAGGCAAAGCAAGGCAGGGCAGGGAAGGGCAGGGCAAGTCAGGGCAGGGCAAGGCAAGGCAGAGCAAGGCAGGGCCCCTGAAAGGCAAGGCAAGACAAGGCACAGAAAGGCAAGGCAAGACAAGGCAAAGCAGTATAGGCAAGGCAGGGCAGGGCACAGCAGGGCAGAGCAGGGCTAAGCCGAGCAGGGCAGGCAGGGTTGTTGTGGGCAGGGCAGGGTAGGGCAAGACACGGCAAAGCAAGGCAAGGCAAAGCAGGGCAATGCAAGGCAAGGCATGGCATTTCAGGGCAGGTCAATCAGGGCAAGACAAGGCAAGGCAGGGCAGGGCAGGTTAGGGCAGGGCAGGGTAGGGCAGTGCAGGGCATGGCAGGGCAGCGCAGGTCACGCTAAGTTGGTGTCAGAAGTGGGATGGTATACAACCTTGATTTTCAACCCTTGATTTCTTGTGGGGTCTATTACCTCAAATCCAATCTCAGTTGTAACCTTGGTTGGATTGTAAGATACCACAAAGTCTTTCAGCAATATTGAATTTAATCAACTAAAACGTCTTTACAGCACAAAATAATCTCGTCTGCAACACACTTCTCCTACAAGCGATTCACACTTCAGCTCTCTTCGCAATATTACTTCCACACTCTCACCTACTACACTACTCTCAAAGCCAACCAACCAACCAAAAAGCTAACTGAGGGCGGAGGCCTGCGCAAACGCAAGCATCGTCCCTACCTAGGTGAAACCATTCCTGCGCACAAGGCGCATTGCTGGAAATGGTAAACGTTCTTAATTTAAAAAAACGGAAATTTTGCTAACGCTAACGGGGTTTCGTCGTGGCGGGAGCCTCGACCAGTACAACTGGGATCCGTTGCTGCTGATGGGAGGTCATCCCGTCAGGCAAGTTGTCCAAAGGAATTTGGTTGGTTCGATCTCCGGGGTTTCAACCCAGAGAGGGAGGGGCCGTTTCGGCTGAAGGCCTCTGCGGCATAGGGGAAAGATCACTTCAGCTGACGGCCTCCGTGATCGGGGTGGGGGTGGCGGGCAGTGCCCCTATTAAGTTATACCCTGGCATTCGCCTTACAACTGTGAAAAAGCACGGAAAACCACAGTCAGGGTAGCCGAGTAGTCTAACCACTAGTTGTGCTGACTTGGCCGTCTTTTGGGGACGGCCTCGGCTGGCCTGCTGAACATCGGTCGCCCTCGGTTGCCCTTGGGCGACCTCTGGCAGCCCTCGTTCATCACGAGTCCCACTGGACACAACCAAAAAGCTAACTGAGGGCGGAGACCGGCGCAAGCGCAAGCATCGTCACTACCTAGGTGAAACCATTCCTGCGCACAAGACGCATTGCTGGAAATAGTAAACGGTCGTAATATAAGAACGGAAATTTTGCTAACGCTAACGGGGTTTCGTCGTGGCGGGAGCCTCAACCATTCAAACTGGTATCTGTTGCTGCTGATGGGAGGTTATCCCGTCAGGCAAGTTGTCGAAGGAATTTGGTTGGTTGGGGCTCTGGGGTATGAACCCAGAGAGGGAGGGGCCGTTTCGGCTGAAGGCCTCTGCGGCATGGGGGGAAGATCACTTCAGCTGATGGCCTCCATGATCGGGGGGAAGTGTGGCGGGCCGTGCCCCTATTATGTTACCCTGGCATTCGCCTTACAACTGAGGAAAGCACGGAAAACCTCAGTCAGGGTAGCCGAGTAGTCTAACCGACTTCGCCGTCTTTTTGGGACAGCCTCGGCTGGCCTGCTGAACATCAGTCGCCCTCGGTTGCCCTTGGGTGAACTCTGACAGCCCTCATTCGGCACGAGTGTCTTCCGAGTTGCCGAACTAAGGGGTTCCCCACACCAGCTAACCTCGAGTCAAAACTCTCAGTTAGTGCTCTGATGTATTTGCCTGTTACTAACGTACCAGGGCGCATTAGTAACAATTCGAAGACACTTGGACTGCAGAACGTGCAGCTTCTGGACGTGGCTGTGGGCAGCTGACCTCCAGATCGGGCATGCGTAATCCATTATGGGACGGATAAGCTGCTTATAGAGTAGTACAACGTTCCTGATTGACAGGCCACTTTTCTTATTGATAAGCGGGCCTAGCACACCTAATCGTTGCGCTGCCTTCTTTCCCACTTGGTTGACGTGCGCCGACCAAGTAAGCCCGGCGTCAAGGGTGACCCCCAGATACTGCGCTGTTTTGACCCATTGGATCGGCTGTCCGAGGAACTGCACTGCTGGGGGCTGTTGGATGTGTCTTCTCGCGGAAATGAAGAGAACCGCGGTGCTCTTCGAGACGTTGATAGCAATCCTCCAGGCCCTGAGCCAGAGCTCAAGTCTACTGAGGTAGGTCTCCAGATACCTGACGAGAAGCGTTGGGCTACGGGACGTGACTACTAGAGCCGTGTCGTCCGCGTATTGTGCTAACTCGACGTGGCGGGACGGTGTGGGTATGTCGTTGACATACAGACTGAAGAGCACAGGGGAGAGAATTCCGCCCTGTACAACTCAAGCCCGCATGGTACGACGTGTGGACGTGGCTGACTGGAAGGATGTCTGGAATGTCCGGTCAGCGAGGTAGGAAGAGATGGTTTTTACCAAGTACGACGGGAAGTTGAGGACGGTCAGTTTGTATAGGAGGCCTTGGACCCAGACTGTGTCGAAAGCTTTGGCCACGTCCAGGAAAACCGCGCCGGTTAGCCGCTTCTCATCAAGGTTTCTGTTGACGCTTTCGACGAGGCGAGCCAGCTGTAACGATGTGCTGTGTCTGGGTCGAAACCCAAACTGCTCGTCGCGCAGCAGCCCGCGTTCATTGACCACGTGTAGGACCCTCGTTAGTAGGATTTTCTCGCAGAGTTTGCCGACCGTGTCGAGAAGACTGATGGGTCTATAGGAAGAAGGTAGCGTGGGGTCCTTCCCCGGCTTCAGTATGGACACCACTCGAGCGTGTTTCCATGCCGAGGGGAAGTGTTGCCTGCGAAGGACCGCGTTGAACACTTTCGTGAGAAAGGTTACCGCGCGTCGTGGAAGATGTTTCAGGACCCTGTTCGGTATACCGTTGGGGCCCGGAGCCTTGTCAAGCTTGAGTCCCTTGATGGCCTGGGCGACCTCCGATGGACTGGTTAATTTTGGTTCATTTACAGGGGCATACTCGTATGCTCGCATCGCCTCGTTAACCATGTCAATTGTATTCAGGTCCGACGGGTAGTCTACCGGCTGGAACTGGACCTCAAGTCTGTCGGCTAGGGCTTCTGCCTTCTCGGGGTTCGAGAGAGCCAGTCCTCCCGGCACTAAGAAGGGGGGCGACGGAGTGGGGACTCGCATCACACGCTTGGTAATTTTCCAAAGCGACTGGTCCTCGCAGCCCAAGGATTCGAGCGTGTCGCTCCACTGTTCGTTCCGCCACTCGTTGAGACGATAGGTCACCGACCTCTGGAGTCGATTGACCTGGGTCTTAAGAGCGGGGTCTCTTGTGATCTGCCATCGACTCCTCGGCCGGTTCTTCAGGCGTATTTCATCTCGAATACTAGCGGGTAGAAGCGGTCGCCTGTCAATGCGGGGTCGAAGCTTGTGAGCGGACGCTGCTGTGGCTTCCAGGATAGCACTGGTCAGCTCCTCGACGCACTTGTCAATTTCTTCCTCGTCGTTTACCAAGGGGTTCCCCGGTAGTCTGCTTTCGAGGCAAGCCTGGAATGCAGCCCAGTCCATTCTCGCGAAGTTCGGGCGATCAGGCAGGTTTTGAAAGGACGATCGGCACGTGGTGTCGACGAGGACGGGCAGGTGATCTGAGCTGAGTGCGGGGCAGACAGTCAGGTGCACCGGTAGGACGAAGTCCTTGATGAGGACAATATCAAGGACGTCAGGTGTGGCGTTGTGTGTGTAGGGAGCCGTGGTTGGAGAATCCGGCCCGTAGATGAAGCAGGAATTTCTGTTGGCGTAATCCCGCAGGAGCGAGCCCCTAGTAGAGATAAGGCTAGAATTCCAGTCCGTGTGTTTCGCGTTGAGGTCACCACCCAAGAGGACCGGGAAACCCCCGCTCAAGCACTCGGTCAGGTCCGACTCTATCCATGGCCGGGTGGGTGCGAGGTATGCCGCCACTAGCTTGACTTTCCTGGTTGCCAGTACCAGGTGAATTGCGGTTGCTTCTAGTTGTTGTAGACCCGATACCGGCACAGGGTAATGATCAATGCCCCTGCGGACAAGGATCGCTGTGCCACCCCCTAGCGTCGGGCGGTCCGTACGGTGGCAAACGTAGTTCGCGAACCTCAAGGCCCGACCCGACGTGAGGTGCGTCTCGTTCAGGAGGCAAACATCGACTCCGTAGTCACCGAGGAACTGCTCCAGCTCCAGCTTCCTGTCGCGGACACCGTCGGCGTTCCAGTAAGCCAGTCGCAAGGCCTTGCTACCGTGTCCTCTAGGCCGTGCAGTCATTGTCGGCCATGAAGAGGAGAACGGTTTTGAGGAGGGCTCGCGGACGAGACCCCCCCCGGCGAGGAGACGTCGTGTCAACTCAATGCAGACCCGTGGTGAGAGGGTTTCCAGGATATCTGAGATGTCCTGGAGCGGTGATTGACCCTTGGTTGGGGTGGGGTCAGTCTTCTTGAGAGCAGGTGCAGTGGGATTTGCCACCGGCGCCACAGGACGAGCGGGCTTGGCACGGCCGCCCTTGGGGATAGTCTGCCGCTCAGTCTGTACAATGGCTCCAGTTGGCGTTGGGGCGGGGTTCTTCATAGCCGCAGCCTTGACGACGCGGCCACCACGGACCACGTGGTTCCACCCAGGGCCCAAGTTCTCCTGCTCGAGGGAAGGCTTAGCTGGCGCCGATTTGGGCGCTGGCAGGCGCGTGGAGACGTTGTTCTTTCGGCCGCGATCCCCTTTCGCTCGCTGTGCAGCGGCGGTCTTGGCTTCCTTCCACTTACTGCAACCTCTATAGTTCGCAGTGTGGTTGCCTCCGCAGCTGCAGCACTTAAGTTGTTGCTTGGGGGTGTCACACGACCCGGATGGGTGAGCGTCCCCGCAGGCCACGCACCTGGGTGCATAACTGCAGTTCCGCTGCGTGTGCCCGAAGCGTTGGCACCGTTTACACTGCATGGGCCCCTCACTCTCAAAGCCGATTGTCAATCGGCTTTTGTACAAATACAACAATGTCTATGCAACAATGCCAATATACAGACGTAACAATGTAGTCACAACAATGCTGAACGCAACAAGGCAATAATCTTCTTTTATAAAAATTTGTGATTCCTCGTTGTCATCAATAAATTACGTCATCAACAATGTCAACTATAAACAAACTCGGCAGTGTTGTGGAACACAACAATGCCGAGTACAACACAATAATGCCGAGTAAACAAATAACGCTTCACTACCGAGCCAGTCGCATTATCACTGCTCCAGAAGAAGCACGTGGAATCGCATTATTTATAATTTTCTGACAGTTGTCCTAAAACATCAGGAAAGTGAAAGAAGACGTTATCAAGTATTTGAAGTACCTATTCCAACAAGGTAAAGTGGTTAACTGATACGCATTCGATATATTACGATTACGAAAACTATTATGAAAACTGACTTTATGATCGATTTTAAGACGAAGATTTGCTAGGGTGGGGCTGGACGTAAAAAGTGGACTGAACAAGAACTGTTGACTTCTGAACAGCGACGTAAAGAACTACAACATCAGACATATTTAAGAAATAAAGAAAAGCGAAAAAAGACTTACATTGATAAACGAGACCATATTAACGACACACGTAGAAAAACAGATGAAGATTTGCAAGGGTGGGATTTGACGTAGAAAGTTGTCTGACAAAAAACAGTTTGCCTCTGAACAGCGACGTAAAAACTCAAACATCAGACATATTTAACAAATTTAACAAATAAAGAAAAGCGCAGGAAGACTTACATTGATAAACGTAGAAAAACGTATTCAATAATAACAGAAGAGCAGAAGATAACAAAAGAAGACTTGCAAGCGTGGGATTGGAAGTAGATAGTTGACTAACCATTAACAGGTGGCCTCTGAAAAGCGATGTAAAGAACTAAGACATCAGATCTATTTAACAAATAAGGATAAGCGAAAGAAGACTTACATTGTTAAACGAGACTATATTAACAACACACGTAGAAAAACAGACGAAGATTTGCTAGGGTGTTCTTGGACGTAGAAAGTTGACTTACCAAGAACAGTTGGCCTCTGAAAAGCGACGTAAAGAACTAATCCATCAGACCTATTTAACAAATAAAGAAAGACGAAGGGAGAGTTACATTGATAAATATAGAAAAACGTATACAACAAGAACAGAAGAGAAAAAGAAAGAAAAAGAAAAAAAACAGGCGAAGATTAGCAATGGAGTTGCTGGACGTAGAATGTTGACTGATCAAGAACAAATGGCCTCTGAACAGCTACGTAAAGAACTAAAACATCAGAATTATTCAACAAAAAACAGAAGAGGAAATAAAAAAGAAGACTTGCAAGGGTGGGGTTGGACGTAGAAAGTTGACTAACCAAGAACTGTTGGCCTCTGATCAGCGACGTATAGAAGTAAAATATCAGATTACCGGAGTTTAGTAGTCGTTGTCGTCAAAAAATGACGTCATCAACAATATAACCTTATATTTGTTTATACACGGGGGTTAGTTTATAGTCTTACTCAAGATTTTAAAACGCAAAAAACCCACTTCGGGGGGTTGGTCAAGTGTTTAAACCCCCCATTCGGGGGGGTTAATTTAGTTTCTTACTCAGGGGTTAAAACACTTGAATGAGACACTAAACTAACTCCCCTTTGGGACTAACCAAGGTTGGTTGCGTTTTACAAACTTGACCAAGGAGCTCCGAAAGGAGCGCCCTGCTCTAGTAATACAACAATGCATGAATACAACAATGTCTATAAACTATCAACAATGCCAACCTCAACACATCACACTACCCCCTCTTTAAAGCTGGTCGTCCCGAGCAGCACCCGAATACGGCGCCAACCTATCCAGGTGGACTACCATCATCCGGGCTTTTGTATGCCGCTGAATCCGATAAATCACGTCGTAGATTCTGGTCACCACCATGTAGGGGCCCTCCCAAGATGTTTGTAGCTTGGGATACTTCCCTTTTGTCCGGGTAGGATGATACAACCACACGCGATTTCCCTCCTGGAAGCCAGCCGAGTTTTCCAGGCGATCATAGCGTGCCTTCTTCTGATGCTGGCGGGCATGGTTATGCGCGTCATAGAGTCGTTCCTCGAGATCCGCCGCATAATCGGTTGTCGACTTCTCCCTATCTGGTGGAGACCAGAACATAAGGTCGCACGGCAGGCGTAGCTCCCTCCCATACACTAGGCTGGCCGGTGTTACCCCCGTAGTCTCGTAAGTCGAGGCTCGGTACGCCAGAAGGAAGAGAGGCAGTCTGGTGTCCCAGTCCCGCTGATGTGATGAGACGACCTTCCGTAGATGTTCTTCGACCGTTTTCACATAGCGCTCTACCATGCCGTCCGACTGTGGGTGCAGAGGGGTGGTGCGAGTCTTGGCCACCCCTAGACGCTGCAACACTTCTTGGAGCAGTCGGGATTCAAAGTTCCGGCTCTGGTCGCTGTGCAGCTCCCTCGGAACTCCGAAGCGGCAGAAGAAATTGTTTATGAGTACATCTGCCACTGTTGATGCCTCCTGATTGGGTATGGCATAGACCTCTGGCCATTTCGTAAAATAATCCATTGCGATCAGGAGATAGCGGTTTCCTGCGTCGCTCCTCGGGAAGGGTCCCGCGATGTCTATGGCGATCATCTCAAATGGCGCATGAGGCCGCGACTTCTGGTCCTGGGGCCCCGGCTGGCGGCACATGTGTCACATTGCCGACACCATTGCTCCACGTCGCTCCTAGAGTGTAGCCAGTAGTACCGCCGCCTGACCTTGTCCAGGGTTTTGTTAATTCCCAGGTGTCCCCCAGAAGACCCTCCATGAACCTCGGCCAGAACCTCCTTTATCTTACTTCGTGGCAGGACCAATTGAGCCGTCTTCGCTTTACCATCCGTCGATTCCCAGTATCGTTCTAGGACGTCGTCCCTAATCGCTAGGGAGTCCCATTGTGCCCAGTAGCTCTTGTAGACCGGGCTACGGTCAGCAATGTCATCCCACTAGGGTCGTTGTCCCCTTTCCATCTCTTGAAAGATCTGCCCCACATCTTGGTCCTCCAGCTGCTCTTTTCTTAAAGTCACCCGGTCCAAACCATCCGTGACTGTAACGGCGACGCCTCGCACCTTTACGCGACCCGCTCGTTGCTCGAACTTCTGGCAGTGGCCACAGTCCTCCGAGCATGGCCTTCTAGAGAGAACGTCGGCGTTGGTATGCCTCCGTCCCTGTCGATGTTCAGAGGTAAAGTTATATTCTTGTAGTCGCTGGACCCAACGGGCAGTCTGTCCCTCCAGGTTCTTGAAACTGAGCAGCCACGTACGCAGGTGGAACTCTTGCCCATACAGGTACTTGTGGAAATGTTCCAAGGTTTTACCACAGCCAGTAGCTCCCTCCGAGTGACACAGTAATTCCTCTCGGGGCGGGATAGGGTCTTGCTATAGTAGCCTATTATTCGCTCCTGGCCATCTTGTACCTGGGATAACACGCCTCCGATCCCAACGCTGCTTGCGTCGGTGTCTACCAGAAACTTCTCGCCAGGTCGTGGATATCCTAAAATGGGCGATGCACACAGCGACTCTTACAAGGACTCGAATGCGACGTCCGCCACCGGGGACCAGTGGAACATTCTTTTCTCCTCGGTGAGTTGAGTCAGTGGGTTGGCGATGTCAGCAAACCCGGCATTGAATCTCCGATAGTAGGTGCATAGGCCGATGAAGCCCCTTAGCTCGTGCTTGTCCTTTGGCCTCGGCCACTCTCGCACAGCCTTCAGCTTTTCGGGATCGGTGGTCACCCCGCCGGGGGAAACCACATGTCCTAGATATTTCGCTTCCTTCTGGAACATCCGACACTTTCCGGAGTTCAGCTTAAGTCCGGCTTCCCTGAGCCTCTGGAGCACTTCCCTCAGATTACCCAAGTGCTCCCGGAATGTCCGACCAATGACGATGACATCATCCAGGTAGACCAAGCAGGATTTGTGCGTCAGGTCCCGCAGGACGGACTCCATCAGCCGCTCGAACGTTGCCGGAGCGTTGCAAAGGCCGAATGGTATTACCGTGAATTGCCACAGCCCCTGTCCAGTAGTGAATGCAGTCTTCTCTTTATCCTCGGGATGCAGGGCCACCTGCCAGTAGCCACTCTTTAGGTCTAATGTCGAGAACCATTTGGCCCCTGCCAGTGTGTCTAGGGTATCGTCGATCCTGGGCAGTGGGAAGCAATCCTTCTTGGTGACGTTATTCAGCTTCCTGTAGTCAACGCAGAACCGCAGTTCCCCGTTCTTTCGCACAAGCACGACGGGTGACGACCACGGGATGTCTGATGCCTCGATCACACCTTGTTCCCCCATGTCCATTAGCATACCGTCCACCTCTTCTTGTATTGCTAACGGAAGCCTCCGAGGAGGCTGACGGATCGGACGAGCATCGCCTGTGCTGATGCGGTGCAGCACTCTGTCCGTCAGCCCATAACAATTGTTTTCTGTCACGAAGACATCCTGAAAGTCGAGGACCAATGCCTTCAACTCCCTCGCTTCCATTGTCGTCAAGTTCAGGATAGCATCGGCGACCATGCCCTGCAGTGGCTTGCACAGCTCTTTATTCTGCGACGGAGGTTCTGTATTGCCAGCCGGGCTCGCCCATGTGACCGGTTCACACAGGCCCAGGGTTGTGCCTTCCGCCAGCACTTGGTCGCCGTCCCCGACATTAACAATTCTCACAGGCACGCTGCGCTGGGTGCAGACTAGCGCCCTGGCTACGTATAGTCCTTCTCGTGGTAAAGGGTCCATACCAGGTTCTATTATTCCGCTCGCCGTTCCCACGGTGTCGTTCATCCGTGCCATCACCACCCTCTCGCACCGCGCCGGTATTATCTCCTCGCTGGCTAATGTCAGGCGTGTGGATCGGGGTCTGCTCCCAGGGCCCCACAGAGATATCTCTTCTTGGCCCAGTCGCAGCACTTGGCGTCCTAGGTCCACCGTCGCATCGTAAGCTCGCAGGACGTCCAGCCCCAGGATGATCTCGTCCGTGACGTCGGCAACAAAAATCCAGGTGCGGATGACACTTTGCCCCAGCGTTAGCTCAACTAACACCTCTTTCAAAACGGGGATGGTTTCACCGGACGCTGTCTGCAGCACGTACGGTCTGCTCGGCTCCCGCTCTGATTCTCCCGCTACGACGTCGGGCCTGGCGATGGTCACTGCAGCTCCGGTGTCGATGGTCACATTACAGCGTCTTCCCCGAATCCAGCCTACGGTTATCAGACCGTCGTCACTCCTCTTGGTGACCACGCTCAGTGTAAAGCGAGGGGAAGGGGGTGGTGGGGCCGACGGTCCCCTCCATACGCCGGCCATTACTCGTTTCCCGAGACCTGGTTGGTCGTTGCGGAGACCTGCGGACACCATCTCATCAGGTAGCCGGGGGCGCCGCACTGCCAGCACACCGGTCGCCCCCATCCAGAACGTCTATCCTGGGCGATCGCTCCTCCGTCGGGTCCTTTGACTGTATTTGACGCACCGTTAGTGTTGATACTACGGCTGCCTTTGCTGCCTGTAGCTTCAGGGCCTGTCCGAGTGCTTCATTGAGGGATCGGTCCCCGCCCATTAGTAGGTGTTGCTAAATCTTTCGGTCTCCCAGGCCGTCGATGAAAGCGTGAGCGGCCTACCTCTGCAGGAAATCTGCGGGAAGCCCTACGAACGCTCGATGGGCCAGCTTCTCTATTGCCGCTGCGAATTCCTGCAGAGTTTCGCCCCTCCCCTAAAGTCCTTGATTTCAACTGAGATCGGTAGACCGCCGCCAGCTGATGGTCCCCGTAACGGCCCTCTAATGCGTTGAGGATGTCGTCGTAGGCCGCCCCAACAGGAACGCCATGCAGGATGTCAGCAGCCTGCCCCTGAAGTACGGCAAGGAGATGCGTTACCTTCTCCCCAGACGTCCAGCCATTGTGGTTGGCCACAGCCTCAAACTGCCGATGAAATAATTTCCAAGACGTGGATCCGACGAACGTAGGCGGTTTCACACGGTCCGTGCCACCCACGAACGTTCCGGTCCCTCCGTGCCTTGTTCGGGCCTCCACCGCCTGCAGCCGTGTCTCGAAATCGCGCCGCGTGGCCTCTAACTTTCGTCCGAGATCGTCGGCAGCGCAAAGAAGGGTAGGGCAGGGCAGGGCAAGTCAGGGCAGTGCAGGGCAGGGCAGGGCAGGGCAGGGCATGGCAAGGCAAGGCAAGGCAAGGCAAAGCAAGGCAAGGCAAGGCAATGAAGAGCAGGGCAGGGCAGGGCAGGGCAGGGCAGGGCAAAGCAAGGCAAGGCAAAGCAAGGCATGGCGAGGCAAAGCAGGGCAGGGCAGAGCAGGGCAGAGCAGGTCAGAGCAGGCAGGGCATTGCTGTGCAGGGCAGGGCAGGGCAGAGCAGGCCAGAGCAGAGCAGGGCAGGTCAGGGCAAGGCAAGGCAAGTCAAGGCAGGGCTGGGCAGGGCAGGGCAAGGCAAGGCAAGGCAAGGCAAAGCAAGGCAAAGCAAGGCAAGGCAAGGCAATGAAGAGCAGGGCAGGGCAGGGCAGGGCAGGGCAAAGCAAGGCAAGGCAAAGCAAGGCATGGCGAGGCAAAGCAGGGCAGGGCAGAGCAGGTCAGGGCAACGCACAGCAAGGCACGGCAAGGCAAGGCAAGTCAAAGCAAGGCAAGGCAAGGCAAGGCAAGGCAAGGCATTGCAAGGCAGGCAATGCATGGCAAGGCAAGGCAGGGCTAGGCAAGGCAAGGCAAGGCTATGCAAGGCAAGGCATGGCAAAGCAAGGCAAGGCAAGTCAATGTAATTTAAGCTTTGAATAGCTCACAATTCTGTATCAACGAACATCGGCGCACAGCAACCACATAGTATGTTGAAGAATATCACAGGTACAAAGATATGTGTGATTATATACGATTCAATGAAATTGACAGACAAATTTGTGTTTTGATGGTTGTTTGAAGACATCTTATCATATAAATATTTTATATTAAAAACACCATTCTTTTGAGGTAATAAAACATGATGTACCTCGAACAATGTTATCCTTTTAAAATTACATATAAACGTTAAAATACAGACAGTATTTAGTGGCACACAGATCAGAATGCACAAATCAAAACATTAGGTCTTAAAGAACTGATAGAAGTTGTTGTTCATAAAGTTGAAGGGAAATATTTCCAATTATTCCAAGATAGATATTCATTGCTTTAAAGTAGCACTTTAGTCCAATTAATATTATATAAGTTACAAGGAGATTAGCCTTGACTTGCCTTGAATTGCTTTCAATTGCCTTGCCTTGTCTTCAATTTCCTTCCTTAATTTGCCTTTCCTTGCCTTGCATTTCCTTGCCATGCTTTGCCTTTCCTTGCCTTGCCCTGCCTTGACTTGCCTTGACCTGCCTGGCCTTATTGCCTTGCCTTGCCGTGCCTTGCCTTGCCGTATATTACATTATCTTACTTTACCTTACATTATATTGTCTTGCCTTGCCTTGCCATGCGTTGCCTTGTCGTGCCTTGCCTTGAATTGCCTTGCTTGCCTTCCTTGCAGTGCCTTGCCTTGATTTGCCTTGCTTTGTTTTGTCTTCAGTTGCCTTGCCGTGCCTTGAATGGTCTTACCTTGCCTTACATTACATTAACTTACGTTAACTTACATTAAATTACATTGCCTTACCTTCCCTTACCTTACCTTGCCTTGCTCTGCCTAGCCTTGCTTTACCTTGCTTTGTCTTGCCTTGACTTTCCTTGCTTTTCCTAGCCTTGACTTGCCTTGCCTTGCGTTGCCTTTCCTTGCTTTTTTATGCCTTTCCTTGCCTAACCTTGCCTTGCCTTCACGTGCCTTGACGTGCGTTGCCTTGCCTTGCCTTACATTATATTACTTTACGTTACCTTACATTACATTACATTGCATTGCCTCGACTTGCCTTGCCTTTGCCTTTGCCTTGACTTGCCTTGCCGTGCCTTGCTTTACCTTGCCTTGCCTTGCCTTGTCTTGACGTGCCTTGCCGAGCCTTGCCTAGACTTGCCTTGCTTTGCCATGCCTTACCCAGCCCTGCCCGGCCCTGCCCTGCTCTCCCCTGCCCAGCCCCGTTCTGCCTTGTCTTCCCTTAAAAAGACTTGCCTTGCCTTACCTTGACTTGCCTTGCATTGCCAAGTCTTGCCTTGCCGTACCTTGCCTTGCCGTGCCTTGGCTTCCGCTACTTTGCCTTGCCTTCCCTTGCTGTGACTTGACTTGTATTGCCTTGCCGTGCCTTGCCTTGTCTTGTCTTGCCTAGCCTTGTCTTGCCTTGCCTTACCTTGCCTTGCCTTCCGTGCATTGCCTTGCCTTCCCTTGCCTTGCCGTGCCTTGCCTTGCCTTGCCTTACATTACATTACCTTAAGTTACCTTACATTACATTACATTGCCTTGTCTTGCCTTGCCTTGCCTTCCCTTGTATTGCCTTGCCTTATATTACATTACCTTACATTACATTGCTTTGCCTTGCCTTGCCTTGACTTGCCTTGCCGAGACTTGCCTTGCCTTCCCTTGCCTTGCCTTGCCTTACCTTACCTTGCCTTGCTTTCCTTGCCTTGCCGTGCCCTGCAGTGCCTTGCCTTGACATGCCTTGACTTACCTTGCCTTGCCTTGCTTGCCTTTCCTTGAAGTGCCTTGCCGAGCCTTGCCTTGTCTTGCCTTGCCTTGAATTGCCTTGCCTTGCCTTGCCTTGCCTTGCCTTGCCTTGCCTTGCCTTGCCTTGACTTGACTTGACTTGACTTGACTTGACTTGACTTGACTTGACTTGCCTTGCTTTTCTTGTCTTGCAATGTAATGTAATGTAAGGTAACGTAAGGTAATGTAATGTAAGGCAAGGCACGGCAAGGCAAGGGAAGGCAATGCAAGGAAATTTTAGGCGCGGCAAAAGAAGGCAAGGCAAGTCAAAGCAAGGCCAGGCAAGCCAAGGCATGGCAATTCAAGACATAATATGACAACATACTAATCTGCTTGTAACTTAAATAATATTAAACGGACAAAAGTGCTACTTTTAACCATTGAATATCTAAACCTAACGTATAGGTTTATAATAATTCGAAACAATTCCCTTCAACTTTATGAACCACAATTTGAGGCTATTTTCGGACGTGTTATGTAAGGGTAGACTAATGTTTTGAATTTTGCGTACTGAGCCGTGAGCTGTGACAATAAATACTGTTTATATTTTCAAGTTTGTACGTTAATTTGAAAGGATGACGATGTTCAATGAAAATCATGCATGATTTCCTTTAAGAATAGTGTTTTTTATATAAGGGATTAATATGATAAGACGTCTTAAAACAACCGTCAAAACTCAGGTCTGTCTCTAGATAACATTGCATCGTATATATTCACACTCATCTTTGTAACTTCGATAATCCTCGTCGAAGTCTGTGATAGCTGCACGCCGATTTGTTTGTGTTTTAACGTTAGTTCGTAATTTTGAAAGGAAAACTATATTCGTGGTATATCATACTTGATCATCTCAAAAGAATAGTGTTTTTAATTTAAAACATGTATATGATAAGACGAATTCTAACAACTATCAAATCCTATGTCGGTCTGTAAATAAAATTGCATGGTATATATTCACACTTATCTTTGTAACTGCGATATTCTTCAACGTAACATATGGACGCTGTGCGGCGATGTTCATTGATGCAGAATTGTGAGCTTTTCAGAGCTGAAAAAGGGAAAAATGACAACACACTAATTTGCCAGTAACTTAAATAATATTAAACGGAAAAACGGTTTACTTAAAAGAAATGAATATCTAACCCTAATGTATATGTTTATAAAAATTGGAAACATTTCCCGTCAACATTACGAAACACCATTTCTGACAGTTTTTGGAAGATCTGAAATATACTGGTGGACTAATGTTTTGAATTTTGCGTTCTGAGCTGTGTCCACAATATACTCTTTGTATTTTAACGTTTGTATGTAATTTTGAAAGGATAACATTGTTCAAGGTACATCAAGCTACATTACCTTAAATGATTTGTGTTTTTAATATAAAACATTAATACGTTAAGACGACTTCATACAACCAGCTAACCTAAGTCTGTCTGTAAATTACATTGCATCGTATATATTCACATAAATATTTGTTCCTGCGATATTTTATATTAAAAACACTTTTAATTTGAGGTAATGAAGCATGTTGTACGTCGAACAAAGTAATCCTTTTTAAAATACATACAAACGTAAAAATACATAAAGTATTTAGTGGCACACAGATTAGAATGCAAAATTCAATTTTTAAGACCACCCTTAAATCACAAGAGTCCCAAAAACGGTTAAAAAGTGGTGGTTCTTAAATTTGTTGGGAAATGTTTCAAATTATAATAAACAAGTACATTAGGATTAGATATTCACGTTTCGTTCACATCTGTTTTGGTTTGATACTCCAATAAGTCTCTGAAGTTTATCACGTTCGTTTGTGGTAAGTTCATGAACAATATTTGGTTTATATAACGTTCTTCAAGTTGATTTCCATTTCTACATGTTTTTGTATTCACCGTCTCATACTCAAACATGTTTGCATTTCAATTGGTAATTCCTCGAATATGTTGTAAATCGTTTCAGACACACTTTGAAAACCTCTTCTTAAATGTTCTTTAAGTTTTTGTCGTATTGAAATGACATTATGTAAGTTTTGAGGATGACTGTATGCGTTTGCAATCTCGGAGATCAGTTGTGCACCACTGTTGTCGCCCTCGTAGTCATTTAATATCATTTCTTTCAGACTTTCAACGAACGCAGTAGCTGAATGCAACATGTTTATTGAGGAAATCAAGAAGCAGTCTGATCCATTGGCATTCTCGAGTTTTCGATAGTTGGTACAATTTCACGTGTAACCGTCGTTTCATTCTGCTTCACTCTCCGTATAGGCTGTTCATCATCTGTATGACTTATTGTTCTTGTATGCCCTTCAACTTTTACACGTTTAACTGCATGTTCAACTGTTTCACTTTTAATTTCGTCAAGATTAATTTCAAGTTTTCGCTCTCCTTCTTTTATTTTAATGTCTTGTGTTCTCCTGTCACTCATACTCTGTTCGTTCAATATTTCTCTATAGACAACGTTTTTAATGAGATTATTTTTTCGTCCCTTTTTTAGATAAACAAATCCACAATTATCGCTTGGTGCACGTGAAAATGCGACGTAGATTTGTCCATGTGCGAAAGCATCCTGTGCCAAATAAATGCCAATTCTTCTGAACGTTTGGCCCAGAGCTTTCTTGATAGTGATTACGAAGGCAGGCGTTACGGGGAATTGGCGTCTCCACATAGTAAATGGGAATTCGCTGTCACAATATAGTTTTATACGTGGAATGAAAACAATTTCCCCGCAATGATCTCCCGTTATGACCATACATTGAAGGAGGTTGTTGGTCATCTGCTGTACTAATAAACGTGTTCCGTTAACTAATCCTTCCCAAACGCTTAAGTTACGTACCAACATGACAATAGCGTTCTTACGTAGACGCAAATTATGTGGGGGCAGTGATCGAGGTCGCAAAGTGTTTAGGTATTCGGGTGTCACCATTACACTGAACTTTTCTTTGTCCGAGTCTTCGACACCATCAATGCTCGAGTAGATTCGATCAGTCTTTTCGTCTAGTAAGTCAACAACTCTCTCATTTATTTCGTCGACGTCACAATTTCTTGCAGCAAGGTTTGCGGTAGTTTTGAGCATTTCGATGTCATTGTTTCTTATGATATCTCCGCAAATCTTTTCGACTAAATCGTCCGTACAAACCATGTTTTCAGGCACTTCTACCATGTCGTCGTGGTCGTTGAGGCGTCCTTCGCCGAGGTCGAGTAAGAATTTAATCCATTTTATAGCTTGTGGTGTGGCGCGCATGTTTTCAGACAATGACGTGACCTTAAAGTGTTTCCACAAAGGCGAATATTTTATTGTTGAATACAGTGTTGACGTTTTGTTTGAATTGCGTAAGACAGGAAAAATCTGTCTAAGGTCTCCACCGAGCAACATAACTTTACCTCAAAAGGGTAAGTTACAACGTGTGAAGTCTCGCAAAGTTCTATCGAGTATATCCATATAATACCGTGGTACCATTGGTGCTTCGTCCCAAATAAATACGTCTGTATCTATCAATTCTTTTCCTCTGTTATCCGTTATCGAAATGTTGGTGTTAGAGTCAGACAAAACATGAACGGGCAGCCCGGCTACTCTGTGGACAGTGTTTCCTTTAGGCAACAAACTTGCTGCGATTCTTGTATAAGCCATCGTAGTGACTTTCTTTTGTCGTCCTACTAACAAATGGTACAATGTTTTATATGTATAAGTTTTACCGCATCCTCCTGGACCTTCAATGTAGAAGTACGGGTTTTTGACAGTTGTTTTTTCGTCTATATGATGAAGTATGATGTCAACGATTTCCTTTTGTTTCTTGTTCAATGATTTGTACATTTCTTCACCAATTCCAATGTGTTCCTCAACAGTTAATTCTTTGTTACTTACTGTCTGTAATTTTTTAATTTCCTGAGGCAGTGTTGGAAAGTCCTTCAAACTTTTCCCTTCAATAATTAACAATTCATTAATATTAGCATGAGCTTTGTCACGTGCGTCAGAGTCAGAAATGTTATCTTCTTTTTTAAAGTCTTGCGCCATTATATCGATGAAATCATTGAAAAGCTCTTCGGGGTGCAATGGGTGACAATAGATTAAAATCTGAACAAATAACACACGTAGCTGATAAGGCATTTGGTGGATCTCACCTTCTTGCATGCAACGTTTCCATTTAGCGTCATCTTCGATCAGTCCGCGTGCTAAACAGACTTCTGTGAATGTTTGGTAAGTGACAGTGTCGTAAGTCTTTAAGTCCTCATAGTTTTCTGCTCCTTTCACATTCATCAAACGAACACGAAGATGAAATGTTTCTTGATCTCTAGGGCTTACACTAAAAACGCGTCCGATTGTGTGTTTACCATCTCTTCGTGGAAACCATGATTTCTGTTTCTTCAAGTTCGTCTTTTGTTCGTATTCAACAGTGGACGCTCCTAGTTCTTCTTCATCATCGATACCTTTCATTTCTGCTCTCCACGTATAGTGCTTTGGAATTTCGAAATAATAATACTTTCGTGCGTTTGGGTCCCGTTTGTTCAATTCGAAATATTCAAGAAGCATTGTTGAACCGGCAATTGCTTTTCGAATGTCTTCGTATGTTGCTTCTTCTCCAAATTCGACGGTTTGTATGTTCGGCAAATACACAGGTAGACGTATGATTGCATGACTGCGCCTGTGCATTTCATTTTCAAGAATGCGATGTGCTGCTTCTGGAGCAGTGATCATGCGACTGTCTTGGTAGCTGGTGATCTCGTCGTAGTGAAGCTCATCTCCTTCGATGATTGTATAGTTTGTCAAATCACCACCTTTAAAAGCATATTTGAATAGGTACTTTACTGAAGTAATCGATGATATAGACTCAACATTGATGTGACAGTTTAATTCCTGCATCAAATACGGACAGTATGGAACAACGTCTTGATTTGTTGCAACAAATCCATTTTTTGCGGAGTAAGTGCGTCCATTATTTTGTCGTTTGTAGATTGGATAACCGTCTTCGACGATTATTGTGCAAGCAGAATACTGTTTGGGAAAACCTTTAGTACACTCATTTCCCTTCATGCAACGCGGACTACATTGATGAATCATGTTACGCGTAACAATGTCGTAAAGATTTGGTTGTGTTTCGGGGTCTGGTAGTTCAGCGCAAATGAATTTGTCAATATCTTCATCAGTCTTAATTTTTGATCCTTCTTGGAGGTTTAAAAGGATATGTGCATGCGGAAGTCCTCGCTTCTGAAACTCAACTGTGTACACGTAAGCAAGCGACTTTCCCATAACTGAATGTTTGGTCAGCAAATCCATCTACTCTGTCAACGAAGTCGGGTCTGTCTGGTGGTGTTTCATGTGGTTAGAGATTTTCGCGAATTTCACGCCAATTAGGATTGGTCGTAATGGTGATGAACAAACACGGCGTGCCGAAAGCAGCGACCATTGTCATTGCGTCTTGGTACAGTTCCAACATGTATCGTGGTGATCCAACGAACGATGAGTTCAAAACTTTAATGCGCCCGAGTTTTTTCTTCTTTTCTTTTGCAAGCTTTTCCAAGTTTGCTTTAAAACTGCTGCACTTATCTACACGTTTACCTTGTTGGAGTTGATACCTCAAGTAGTTGATAACGTCTTTCTCACGTTTAATTTCAGTATCAACCAAATATTGTTGGAAAAGTTTCCCACTTTTTGTGATTGGATTAAATTCCTTTTCGCGAGTAGCGATTCTATAGCGAGCGAACATTCCTCGTGTTAGACGATCACGAACTTTAGCATCTTTCAGTTTGAGGTCTTTATGCCATTGCATTGTGCCGTAAGGAAACAGAAGGGGATAGACAAAGGGTTCAACGAATGGATTCATTGTCGAAAGACGTCTGAGTCTTTGCTCCTTGGTACTGTAAACAACAACATACGAATCAGGAATGTCACCGTCGTCGGTTTTAGGACACACAACAGCGACGTCATTGCTCCATTTCGGATTGTACCTGTTTTTGTCGTCTCCAGGAAGCATCGACATAACCAAGTTTAGCTCCGGTTCAGACTCGTTGTTACGCTCAGCGTTTTCTTTTTCAAGCTTGTATTGGTAGTTCATCATGCGATAGGATTCTGCGTGGATGTTAATGCGCGAATTTATATTAGTTAATTTCGTGACAATTTCTCCTTTGATGTCATCTTTGGTGTCGCCTTTCGAATTCTGACGTGCATTTTCGATTCTTTGTTTGACGGCTTCTTCTTCGTCGATCATAAACAGTTCACCAAAAGTTGCATTCTCATTATCTTTCGGAAAAGATGCCGCATTCATGTTATAATAAATTTGGCCATGCAATTTAAAACAATATGGCCCTGGTCGACTAATTCCGAAGTCCATGAGATTCGCTTGAAATGATGCGAATGCCATCATGTTGTTGTAAACACGACATTTGTTGCGAAAATGTCGAAGAGAAAGGAGTTTTCCAAGTTCATCAGGGTATTCAGGCAACGAATCAATCACAACCTTTCCATGTGCACAACAATCATAAAACGATTTACTGGAACGATGAGTCGATTCATCGAGCCAGTGAAGCGCTTTGCAATGAATACATTCATAGTTCATAGGTCCGAGATAATGTTGTTGATGTTCGTCGTCCATAAAATGTGCTGCTATTAGCAGTCTTCCTCGGTTCTTCATTACTAATTTACTTTGATTTCTAATAATTTTCTTTTCAGCGTCTTGTTTTATTTTCTCCTCTGTTCTTACCGAATAAGTCTTTCTACGTGTGTCGTTAATATGGTCTCGTCTATCAATGTAAGTTTTCTTTCGCTCTTCTTTATTTCTTAAATAGGTCTGATGTAGTAGTTCTTTACATCGCTGTTCAGAGGCTAACTGTTCTAGGTCAGTCAAATTTCTACATTTATCAATGTAAGTCTTCTTTCGCTTTTCTTTATTTCTTAAATAAGTCTCATGTTGTAGTTCTTTACGTCGCTGTTCAGAGGCCAACTATTCTTGTTCAGTCAACTTTTCACGTTCACCCTTGCAAATCTTTGTCTCAAAATCGATCATAATCATAATATATCGAATGAGTATCACTTTACCTTGTTGGAGTTGGTACTTCAAATACTTGATAACGTCTTCTTTCACTTTCCTGATGTTTTAGGACAACTGTTAGTCAATTCTTAAGAATGCGACGTGCTGTTTCTGGAGCAGTGATAATGCGACTGACTTGATATTCTTTGATTTCTTTTGTTGTGAAGCGTTATTTGTTTACTCGGCATTGTTGTGTCAACTTCAACAATGCCAACAGATATTTGTTTACACGGCATTGTTGTGTTCCACAACAATGCCGAGTAAACAAATATCTGTTTAAAAATATTTGTTTACTTGGTTTCCCTAGCAGCCATTTTCAAAGAGGTTTAAAAACAAAAACTGCAATGAACTCATCTCCCTGGCAAAGCCCATCACAAACTATTCTAACCATTAAACAACCTCTATAAACTCTGAAATTCATTATATACTAACAGTAACATAAATTACCTGCCTCAAGCCTACTCATCCCTTTTGGATTCAAATATTTGTCTTAACACCTTATTTTTAGATACATGTAATGTATCTTCAAACTGCAGAGTAGATGATCGTGTTTCATGATCAGACTAAATGTCTGATAACATTACTGTTTTATATATCTTACATTGAATTATGCTATTTCTTCCAGTTTTCAGAATAATTTTGGATCGTGAATCTGAACTTCAGCAAGAGAGAGTTTTGCAAGGCATGTAAAATTTTTCACCATCAACTGTCTCAACTTATCAATTTTTCTAATGACACAGAGCAGTAAGAAGACACTTATTAAATTAATTATTTTACAATTTCATCAGCGTACATAATAAAAATAACTTAGCATAAATTAATTGTAACAGCTATAATTAATTATAATGTCATGTAACTAAATTTTTATAATTTTTATCCTTCCTCCTTGTGACAAGTTGATCGCTCGTCTAAAGAGTTATAAAAAATTGTCTGACATAGATCGAGTACCCCCCATACGGGATGAGGCCAAAGCTCATCAAGGACTATATAATGACAGGTAATAATTCCTACGTTCCTTCCACTATTAGTGCAGTCCAGACCACAAAAATTCTAGTAATGCCATGTGTTTTGACCTGCATACCAGATCACTTGCTGGCGAGGAAACCTCCACATATGGCTTGCTAGCGGGGGGGGGGGGGCTTCACCACTGATCTTCTGGCCAGTTCAAATTTCAAGACAAACAGTTACAGGGGTTCTGGACTGGTATAAACTCCCCGATAATGAAGTGAGGACAATTTTGATTTCAAATTCGTCTGAACTTATCTAAGCTCTAAACATCCCAACGTGAAGCAAGGTCATTATGTTACCTTATAAGTAAATACTACGTTTATCATTCGCATGCAATTTACTCCACACCTATGTGAGTCCCTATCTCCACATGCGTTGTTCCTGTATTTTTAACAGATTATAACTCACAGATCCTCTCAATTTGTCTCCTACCTCACTACTTTTATATATATATCTGACTAAACTTACACTATAAACCAAGTACCTCTATCCCGCTCAAGATTATATGTAGTGATAATTATTCTCTAGAACAATTGGTACGTATACTCAAATGTGACATCTTATAACATAGAAACATATCAAATACAAATCAAATAAAAGGCAAACATATGCCAACTGGATAAACTTTTTATAGTCTGACTGCTCTATATGCCCCTAATTGCTTTCTCTAATCTGCATTCTGTTTCAAACATTCCTTGCATTCTTACCATAACTTTCCGTTATAGAGCTTTTTAAAGAAATGCATTATTATTATTATTATTATTATTATTTTTAAAGAAATGCATTATTATTATTATTATTTAGCTCAAACCCTCATACTATGGGTTATGTAACCATGTTTTTTTTCTTAAACCTCAGGGCACTTTGTGGGTAAAAACATTTTCGTGAAGGGTTTATATTAGATTATCTTCATCACTTTATCGCGGCTAATTCCCTTGCGGATACCTAGTAAAATACGGTGACGACATCGGTTTTGTCAATCCCGCATTTGGGTTCAGCCAAGACATCGTTTTCCATGCGAAAAGGCTTCAACTCCCGGTTGTTAAACATGCCTCGTGGTTTTCCGTGCTTATCTTCCAGCTCGAACATGCCGGGCGATAGTGCTTTTGAGATGAAGTATGGGCCTTCAAACGGACGTATAAACTTCCCCGTAACTCCTTTGCCGGCATCAGAGACAGGCATTATTCTGACAAGCACTGGGTCTCGCAGACTAAGTTCCCATTTGGCGACTCCTTTCTTACACCTCTCCTTTCGTATGGCGGCGCGCTCTTTCATTCGTGTGTAGGCTTTAATAGCCTTCCTCACATCGGTTTCCTCGGTTAAGAGAGGCTCCGGCGCTGTCGCTAATAATTCTCTGAATAGTTTCGGTTTTGGACTGCCAAACATTAGTTCAGCGGGAGTAAAATTTGTGGCCTCTGAAACGGTGTTGTTTAACCAATACTCTATGTTACTAAGCAGTTGCGGCCAGCTCTTCTGCGTCGTATGGCAGTATATTCTGAAAAATTTAGATATTTCCCTCATAAACCTTTCTGAAGGGTTTGACTCCGGGTGTCGAATCGGGGAATATTTTACTCTGATGTTTAGTTCTTCCAAAGACCGTCGCCAGCCCTCGGAAGTGAATTGAGTCCCGTGGTCAGATAAGATGGCTTCTGGATGAATGACGGTGGGTACTTATTTCTGGGTAATGTTCCTCAGGCACGCTCGAGTCGTGGCCGATTTTACAGGGTACAGCTTTACGTGTTTTGTGAATACGTTCAAGCATACAAGTATATATTTATTCCCAAAACGTCCAGATGGCAGGGACCCAAATAAATCAACGCTGACTAATTCTCCAGCTTTTGTGGGGAGATGTGATCTTATTTAAGCCTCGTACCTCCGGTTCGGGTGTTTTACCTTCTGGCAAACTTCACAATATGAGAGGGTCTTGCGTATTTTTCTGCCTAGGTTCCTCACATAGAAGGAGTCCGTTATGGCTCTTAACGTTTTATTGGCTCCGGAATGGCCCAAATACTCATGCACGAACTTGATAAACCTGGTCTCCAGGCTGGTTGGCAAGTAGATTCTCCAGTCTGAACAGCAGTGAGGTTTCTTGCAGTACAGTACTCCTTGGTGAAGCAAGTACCTGCCTTTTATATAGGGGTCGTCGGCTTGCAGCTTTTCCCTTGCACCTTGTATAACGTGGTCTTGACTTTGGTGAACAGCGATGTCTCTCAAATCTTTTCTAATATTTGGGTCCACATTTAACTTGAACAGAGCCACCAGTAGTTCAGTAGGCTTTCCGATTTTCGCCACCTGTCCTGGGCCCATACCCACTGAATGCCTACTCAATTGGTCTGTAAAATAATTGCTGGTCACATTGATGTGTTCAATTCGGTAGTCATACTCCTGGAGTTGAAGTATCTACCTAGATACTCGGTTTGAAGTCAAAATGCACCTCTTTAAGAAAGATAACGCCTTGCTATCCGAGTATATGGTTATTGTCCTTCCCCCTACATAAATCCGAAACTTCTGGAGGGCGTATACAACAACAAGTAGTTCCTGCTCACACGTATATCTTCTTTCGGTGGCGGATAGTACTCTGGATGCAGTGGAAATGATCCTCCGACTTCCATCACTGCCGGCTTGAGTAAGGATCGCCGCGATGGCATAGCTACTCGCGTCTGTATACACTGAAAATGGATCACCCTCATAAGGATGCATTAATTGGATACTGTTTGCAAATTGCAGTCTCAATGTCTCAAATGCGACCCGTTTATGTTCATCCCACTTCCATCTGTCCCCCTTTTTTCAATGAAGGCAACAAAGGAGCCACGTAGCTTGCATAATTTATGATAAACCGATGGTGGTAATTACAGATTCCTAAAAATGGCCTTAGTTCCTTGTGGTTTTTGGGGGCGGGATAGTTTAGCATCGCTGTCATCATTCCAGGGTCTGGTACGACGCCTTGCTCGTTTATTATGTGACCTAGGAATTAGACTTCGGGCTGCCCGAACTTGCATTTTGTCACATTGATAGTGAAGCCCGCTTCAGTTAATTTTGATAATACAGTATCCAAATGCTCGAGATGATCTCGGTAGTTCTTCGAGTAAATTAGTAAGTCGTGTACATAATTCACCAAGAAATGTGAAGTGGTTCCGTCAAATATGGTGCGTAGCGCTCTCAGTAAAGCACATAAGCTGTTTTTGAGCCCAAAAGGTACTCTCTTGAACTGGTATTGCTTTGACTCGAATAAAAATGCGGTGTATTTCTGGCATCCTTCATCCAATTCAATTTGCAAAAACGCTGACGTCAGGTTTAAGCTGGTCATGAACTTAGCCCCATGAAATCTTTGAAGTAGTTCCTCAGTTGGTCTTTCTCTTCCTGAATCCGCAATAGTTATTTCATTTACTTTCCTCGCATCCAAACATATCCTAGGCGTTTTTCCTTCCCGACTGACTATAACCAAAGGGTTGACGTGAGGGGAACTGGAAACTTCGATGATACCATCCTAGATCATCTGGTTTATTTCCTTTCTTACAGCTGCCCTCAAAGAGAATGGTATCTGCCTTGATTGTGTACTAATCGTTGCCTCACTGTTCACTTGGAACCCATAACTATACGTTCTGCGACGTGAAGTGTTTCAAGTACTTAACTAATACATTTGACAGTTGTCCTTTCTGCAGACGCGACAAGTTTCCCTGGGCCTCTATGATTCCGGACATGTCCTCGCTGGAAATGTTACGACGTTCATCCGGTGCAGCTCTTGTATTTGAATTATTCGTATTGCATTGCCTCTCCCCCTTATCAATATCGATACGTCTCCCGTATTCTAACTTTGCTGGGTCCAATTCCCCGCATTCATTAATCTCAATCTCCCTTTCGGAGCAATCATAACTGCAATCCCTGTTGCAACAACTACAAATTACATGTACACCTGGGGGTTCTCCTTCTATCTCTTCACCAATCTCAGTCCCTTCCTGCGAATGGTTACAATCACGAATGGCTGCGGGTTGTTCCACCTGTAGTTGGCTTTGGCTACCAGAGTCTAGTACCAGCGTGTGGTTAACGTATGCTTCGTTGTAGTGACCATCGTCCTTTGGGTCCCGTCCGTTACATCGCGCAATATCTTGTCCTGCGCCCTTGTTAGATTTGTACCTAACAACAACTCCGTCTCTCTCTGCCTGAAGGCTTCTCTCTGCAACATTTAGCCCGTCGACGTGGTGGTTTAAATACCCCGCATATACCGCTGTCGTGCTGTTCCGGCGGTAGTATTTTTTAAATGCCCGTTTAAATTTTGCTGTAAAATACTCTTTTTTTCATAACTTTTGAACTATATGAGATATAATTATGAATTTTTCACCGAAATCCTCTTAAAAGATGGTTTTATAATCTTACCTTATAAGATGAGCACCCAATGTGTGAGCAATGGAAGCAGGTGGATTAGAAGATCAGTTTCGTATGAAAGTTTTTAAAACATTCATCTATACACAACCCTGCCTTGCACAATGCCCATCAACATAAGTAGAGCCAAAACCACGTAAATTTCGTCCACTGTAACATCTTGCCACTTCCTAATCCTAGAGCGAAATGTGAGAGGATTGGCACTTTTTGATATTTCTTGCTGAGCATATCTGTTGGTTTGATCAGCAATGTGCTGCACAAGTGCTATATCGAAAATATTTTCGAATGAACTCACGACATCTAGTTCAGCAGTGTCGAACTGGGGACCACATACATTACAAAATGCTTCTCGTGAAGCAGGAAATGAGTCTATATTTTCCCACAAAAACTTGTTGGAAATCACACCTGCCTGTACGATGTCGTCCTGTCGACCACCACTACCATTATCACAATATCTATCGCTAAACACGACAGTTCCCGGTGTCACAAACTGTGTATAATCAATGTCAAATACACTATCATCGTCCGAACTATATTCACTTATATTATCATCTTCTAAAACTTCATTTAAAACTTATATTTCTTCAAGCTCCGTCAAAAGACGGCTTGTCGAAGGGAGAGCCATTGTACACTACCAGGAAAGGCGTTTATTTTTAGACTCTCCCTTTCAGGTCATTGGAATGTCACACTGTTGCCACATGTATACACATAGATATTATTTCCACAACAGGCGAGAACAAATCTCATCGCGCTGGCGTTATTTATTCCATACTTATGGGCGTTTTAAATTAGGCTTTGAGGCTCGCGTGTTTGTACGTAAAACCACAGGAACTTTAATTTAAATGCCCGCGGGTGTACACGTAAAACCACGTCGACGGGAAGGGCGCAGGACAAGATATTGCGCGATGTAACGGACGGGACCCAAAGGACGATGGTCACTACAACGAAACGTTAACCACACGCTGGTACTAGACTCTGGTAGCCAAAGCCAACTACAGGTGGAACAACCCGCAGCCATTCGTGATTGTAACCATTCGCAAAATTACATGTACACCTGGGGGTTCTCCTTCTATCTCTTCACCAATCTCAGTCCCTTCCTGCGTCCTGTAACCCTGCTCTTTCCCTTCTATCTCGTCCATTTGCCTCAGGAAGCTGACGACCTCTTCAACGTCCTTAGGCTGCTTAGCTAACCAAATTCTCTGCACGGATATTGGGTAATGAGCTTTTAATGCAGAAATGAGCTCCTGGTCTTCCATTGAGGGTTGTAGGTGCCTGGCTAAGACAGCATATTTTAGAAAATGATCGGACATACTCTTGTCGCTCTGACGACTGATTTCTCTTGGTATATTCTGCAGCGAGTTTCCGACTGGCTTTCGTTACTCCAAAATTGTCTGATGAATGAACTCTTAAATTTCTCATAATTTCGGAAAGTTCCCGCGGTCGCGAGAATCCATTACTTGGCTGATTCATTTGTGAGTGACTTCACAGCAATAGTTAGGCGAAATTGTGGAGGAATTGCTTTCAATTCGAAATATTCGTCAAGTTGTTTCACATGGAACAAAGCATTTTGCGCCGTATCATCTACTAAAGTGGGTAACGGGATTTCTACAGCGATTGATTTCTGGATATCTGCCCTGAGATTTAAGTTTGAGTTAGGTGACTCACTTACATGAATACTTTCATTCTGCATGCACCGCCCATCAGCACTCGTATGCAACAGATGTTCAGTTTCAACCAAAGCATGCCTTACAGCTAGCGGGTCACTGGCAGGCTGTTGCAGATGTGGGGTGGGGCTGCCACTACGGGCCTGTTCATTGTTGGAATGCGACTGACACGAAATTTGCCTTGGCGACGCGGAGTTCGTAGCTTCCCTTCTCCATTCTACAATTTCGTTCGACACTTCCTGCATAACACGGGCGGTTTCCTCTCTCACCGCTTCAATTTCTATGTTTACATTCGTTTCTATGTTTAATACCTCATTTGATAGGTCCCTGGTCTTAATCTCCAACTCCTCTGTCTTGTTGTTTAAAGCCGTCATGGACGCATCTAACTTATTATCTAACCTGGTCGACAGTTCTCGTAGGGACGCCTCGAAATATTCCTTTCTAACTTTCTCGATAGTTTTAGCCAGTTTTTTGTTCTCTGCCTCAAATTTATTCGTTAGTCTTTCCGATAGTTTAGTATTCTCATCTTTCAAGCTTTGTTTCAGTGACTCGTTGCTTTCTAGTATTAGATCCATAATTCTCTGTAAGGAATCATTAGTTATTAAGTTGGTTTCTGACCGTAAAGCTACCCCGGCATTTATGGCTTGTCCCTCATCTGCTGTACTCTCTCCCCGTCTGATCGCGATAACTTCCCCGTGTCTGTCACCTACCAGGATTTCCTTTTCGGTCTGTGGTTCGGTGTCATAAACTGGAGATGGTTGACCACGTATGCTAGGTGATGTTATATCAATCTCAAGCTCTGTGTTGAGGGAGCTCCTCGGTTCACCACATACATCCACTGAGCGGTTTCTCAGCTGCTTCTGGTTATTCATTTTAATTAACTAAACTCTGTGCCAACCTGGTGTTCCGAAGATGATGTTGCTGCTGTTGGGGTTGACTTCACGGAGCACACACTGGAAGGGGGTTGTTTGTGCTTGAAGTGACCGAAGGGTTGTCGCGTAGCGTATATGTGGGCTTTCCTCCCCGCTCCAAACCTCCTTAAATTGACTTGCCAGGGTCCGCGGCTGATTCCTCGGGCGACGTCTCCTCGCGGGTGCTGGGATCCCTGAATCTTGTTGCTCACTTCGAAGTCGGAAGATTTCCGGAAAGGCGGGGGCTCGTTTGATGCTCCCGTGATACTTGCAGTGTTGTACCTGTGTTCTTCTGTCTAATCTCGACGCCGATACAGTGCGTTGTGGCCGATCCTCGTAGCCCCACGTCGTTGGGCGCCACTTTTCTATAACTATCCTTCCTCACTACTTTTACCTTCTCTGTTCTTGCAGAAAGAGATAGTTATATCCCGAACTAGAGTCAGTGGGAAACAAGGATCACCTCAGGGTTGACGTGGTAATTTTTTATGTATATCAATAAATACAGGAACAACAAATTTAAGAAACTAAATAATTTTACTTTTGAAATTAAAGATAATGTTATACACTATTTCCCTAACTGGTACAAAAGTTTGGTTTACTGGCTGAAAGCCCGCTGTCGACTATGTCCACTCGAGTAATGCCATGTGTTTTGACCTGCAAACCAGATCCCTTGCTGGCGAGGAAACTTCCACATATGGCTTGCTAGCGGGGGGTGGGGGGCCTTCACCCCTGATCTTTTGGCCAGTTCAAATTTCAAGTCAAACAGTTACAGGGGTTCTGGACTGGTATAATAAAGAGGTGCACATGTGTGCCGTCTGCGTTAGGCCTAAGTAGACTTCGAATGTACAAAGTTTCGACATATTACATTGTATACTAAATAATTTTTATATCCTCGGTCATAATTATCAGATAATCTGTGACTTCATATAACTTTCCAAACGTATATCATCCATACTCCGTGTTGCCCAGAAACAATGTCAAAAGTCCCCAAATATGTGATCTCGCTTTGCTTGATTTTCTTAGTACATAAAATTAAAATAGACACAGTTTAGAACAACTAGAATAACGGATGCCACTTGATCTCCAGAACAACCCTCCTCTTTACTTAACCGTTTTGTGGGGACCCTTCTCTAATAATATACTGACAAAATATGCCACATCTGAGGAAAATTTCAATGGTGTAACTGTCCAGACATTAGAGTTCTGTAGAGCAACGCTGCAAGGGCGAGCTGGCTGAAATTCATTAAAAACAAAGGATCGGCTGTGTTAAGTGAGAATGTAGGGGGAGGACTCACATGTGGTCTTTTTGGGGGGGATTGAGCCTGCAGCAGGAGTCGTGAAGGGTGACTAATATATATATATATAATATAATATATATTATAAATGGGTAGTGGTGCCCGAATTTATAACTTGTGTTGGGCAAGGCCGTGGTCTAGGCAACACCGAGTTTTCCTCCGGGGGCTTCCCCGGTTTCTCCGTGGCATCCCAACAATTACTCCATTCACACACAGAAGAAGGCAATGGCAAACCACTTCTGGATCATCTGCCAAGAACGTATATGAACAGGTCCCAGTCCGAGAAAAGGATGGAAGGATCTTGTTCCTATGGACCTGTCGTCAGACAGAACACTAAATAAAGCTGCTAGAAGTAAACGTTATTAAATGAGCACTGTGCACTCTAATGTGTTATCTGATGTAATCAAAGGTAATGACAAAGAAATGTGAGTTAGCATGAATGCTGGTAAAACTAATTACAGTAAGAACATTAATACATCAGTAATTCACCACTGTAACTACATCAGGCAAACACTTGACACACATAATACTGAACAACACTCAAAGAATGGAACAGTTTACCAGCATAGTTAATCAAGGCTGCAGACCGCACATACAATGGTGAAAAAAGCGAATGATGAAAACTGTAACAATTATGTGCACTGTAAATAGTAGTAATTTACAAGAAATGTGCCTCACACATGCCACATGTGATGTGGATCAAAATGGTATGAAGCCATATCAGCATGACTCATTCATGAAATGTTATTTACCTGAAATATCAGCATCCAGTGATTTGTTAATCAATGAGGCCTGGCATACAGAGTGACATGCTTGCTACTTTTAGCCAAGCTTTCTGACTGGATAACACGTTCATCAACGGGTACCAGATATGGCTCAGTGAGTAACCCCATCTCTGCTGAAGTTCCCGGAGTTCAGTCGAATTTTAATTTCTTCCCTTACGAGGTGGTCCATATTACCTGCTGTCTTGTCTAACATGGCAGTATTGCTCAAGTCAATGCAGTGCCCTGTGTTTATGCTGTGCTTTACAACCGCAGAATTCCCAGGCTCTTTGTGACATATATATATATATGTCTCATATTCTCCTTGCATCTGGAGAAGCAGCACTTTTGGTGAGACAGTTCAAGCAAAATTTCTAAGTTGCAGGAGCCTGGCCCAAAAAGAGATGAAATGGGTAGGTTATCTCCTGAATCATTTATAAAATAGAATAGTGTGGTTCTTTTGGCAAACATAATCAATCACAAGAAATTTCACAGAACCCAAATTGTGAATATACATGTCCTAAACATGTACATCACTAAGATCAGCACTACATTGCATGCCCAATATGGGTCTAATAATAGTGTCGTGGTTCCAAGATATGCCACTCTTACATGGATATGTATTTAATCCTTGTATCTTAATTTAAATGGCACAATATATGGCCTAGCAACTATGGGATCTAAGCACAGATAAAAGTAGGTACAATGTTAAAATAGATCTTGAAAGAGAAAACATGGTGTGAGTCTGTCAACTGAATTAAAGTACAGGGAGATCACCTATTAGCTATTCCATGGTGCATTCTTTTTGCTACATGAACGTGATAACTGTCATCTTCAATAGGTAGTTAGCTGCATCAATAGTGACTTTGCAACAACATCAAAGACTTAACTTTTAGATTACAAGATATGTTGTAAATGTTCCCCCTACTGGCTTGGATATAGACGCTTTCAGATGAAGAGATCTTCTGAGTTCTTCCATGTGTGGAATGGTTCATAGTCTTCAGTTTTAAAATTTATTAATCGGACAAAAGTACTACTTTAAATAAATGTATATCTAACCCTAATGTACGTGTTTATAATAATTAGAAAAATTTCCCTTCAAATTTTTGAACCACGCTTTCTGACACTTGATGTACGGCCTGTGATGTTGCAACGGACAACAATTTGCGTTTTTCATTCTGAGCACTGTGCCACTAAATCATTGTTATATTCCACTGTTAATATGCAATTTTGAAAGGAATATGATGTTCGAGTTACTGCATGCTTGAATACCAAGAAGGAAATAGTCTTTCAAATATAAAACATGTGTACCATAAGACGTCTTCGAACAACCATCAAAACCTCTAGTCTGTCTGTAATTAACATTAACTCGAATGAATTTACATACAACTTAGTTGCTATGATGATCAACGACAAACTATGTGTTCGAAGCTCGATAATGTATTTTGTAACATAATTGTGCTTCTTAAGAGCTGAAAACACGAAATATGACAAAACAATAAGTCAGCCTGGAACCTTTATAATAGTAATCGGTCAAAATTGCTACTTTAAATAAATATATATCTAACCTAAGTGAACATGTTTATAATAATTGGAAACATTTCCCTTCATATTTTTGAACCACGATTTCTGACACTTAATATACGACCTGTAATGCTGCAACGGACAAACATTTTGCTTCTTTCGTTCTGAGCACTGTGAAACTAAATCCTAGTTATATTTCACTGTTAAAACGTAATTTGAAAGGAATATGATGTTCGAGGTACTTCAAGCTTGAACACCTCGAATGAAATAGTCTTTCAATTATACACATGTGTATGAAAAGACAACAAACAACCATCAAACATTAAGTCTGTCTGTGAATAACATTAATTCGAATGAATTTACATACATCTTAGTTGCTATGATTATACGAGGTGCGATCGGAAAGTTTCTAGACTGCGCCTATAAAAACCCGTACACTTATCTCAGGTATTAAATTCATCCATCACCCTCGAAGTAGTTCCCCTGGGAGTGAACACAACGATCCCAGCGCCGCTGCCAAGCCTGGAAGCATCCCTGGAAATCTTTCTTTGTCAGCCTGTCAAACACCATCTGCGATTCTGCCTGAATCTCTTCTATCGTCTCAAATCTCCTTCCCTTTAGCTGAATTTTCATCTTTCGGAAGAGGAAGAAGTCACACGGAGCTTAGAAAGGAAGTTGGGGTCGGTTCTTGCAAGATCTTTGAGCTCCTCACAAACGAGAAGTCGATTCTGCTTCTGGTCCTCAGACAGGATACGTCGCATGTGGAGTTCTTCCTTTAGAATCAGCTGACAGGTCCCATAGCCTATCCCAACAATGTCGCACAAGTCGTTGATGGTACGACGTCGATCTTCGTGAATAGCCTGCCGAATCTTCGTAACATTTTCGGGCGTTGTGCTCGAAGATGGTCGTCCAGAACGCTCGTCATCATCGACAGAGGTTCGGCCATTTTTAAAACGTGAATGCCACACAGAAGTTTGTGCACGGCCCATTTGCGGACTCCCCAAATGCTTGCTTTAGCATTTCATAGGTTTCCGTAGCCGTTTTGGCGAGTCTTTGGCAAAATTTGATGCACACGCCATTCCGAAATCGCAGGAGGGTCGGTGTAATGCACTACCAAAACGCCCGTAACTAAGAAACAAATGCTAATTCGATGATGCCGGCTGGCACACTGATTCACTATGAATGTTAGCCGCACCCCCTAGCTGCAGAAGCTCGTACTACATCCGGTTCGCCCGCTATTGACACAGTCTGGATACGTTCCGATCGCACCTCGTATTCACACACATCTTAGTTGCTGCGATAATCCCCGACATACTATGGTATCGCTGCACGCCGATGTATAAAATTTTTTCCATCACATTTAAGGAAGCCTTAAAGTCACTCCAAAATTATAGCAGCCTTGAAAACACAGTGTGCCGCGTTTCAAATTTCTCTGGAAAATCGATTTCAAAGTTTAAGTGTATATAAGATGTCAAAATATCGTCTTTAATAAAATCAGTGTTAATATACAATAATGGGACTGATATTCAATTACATTACACTCGCTCTCTTCACGCTTTTGTGTGGCTTGTTTCTTTACTTGTACTTTTATTTCTCCAGAAACTTCAACTTCTGGAAGAATCTCGGTGTCCCTTACGTAAAACCCCTAGCGTTTGTAGGCAATCTGAAGGAAGTATTGTTCCTGAAGGAAAATATAGGGAAGGCTCTTGAAAGATTATACAGCGAACAAAGTGACAAGCCGTTTGTGGGCATCTTCGCGTTCGATCAGCCGATTTTGGTGATTCATGACCTGGACTAGGTGAAGAATGTTCTGGTAAAGGTTGGGCAGTACTTCGTTGACCGATCCATCGCTATTGACGAAAACCTAGAAAGAACATGTTTGTGATAAAAGGGCAACGCTGGCGTCGAGTCAGAGTATACCTGTCTCCGGAATTTACTTCGGCAAAAATGAAGATGATGTTCTATCTTGTGGAACTCTGTGGCAAAGACCTATTGAAGTACCTGGAAATGGTCACAGCTGACGGTCAGTATTCGGAACACACAGTGTATAAACGTTAATCACATGATTACATTTCACATTATGTCTCTACGATTTCCGTTAGAATATTCAAAATAACAAACATGCTCAAGAACTAAACACCTTAATAAAGTAAAATTTATGTCACCAAATGCAAACTTATATTGAAGACATACGTTTTTCGCATATATCCGCGTGTAGAAAATAATTTCCTAAATATTTTAGAATGATTTACAAATATCAGGAAAGTGTTAGTCGTTTTGTACTCGCCGTCCAGCCTGAACATCGGCCCCACCTTGCTTTAAGTAAAATTTATATTGGAGCGTCATTCGCTATGGATATTTCAAATTATTATAAACGTGTACATTAGGGATAGATATTCATTGTTTTAAAGTAGCACATTTGTCCAATTAATATTACTTAAGTTACAGGCATTTTAGTGTGTTGTCATATTATCTGCTTCGATCACTTAATAGCACACTATTCTGTATCAAGCCATGTCAAGGCAAGGCAAGGCAAGGCACGTCAAGGCAAGTCAAGGCAAGGCAAGACAAAGGCAAGGCAAGGCAAGGCAAGGCAATATAGTGTAATGTAAGGTAACGTAAGGTAATGTAATATAAGGCAAGGCAAGGCAAAACACGGGAAGGCAAGTCAAGGTAAGGCATGGCAAGGCAAGGCAAGGCAAAGCAGGGCAAGGCAAGTCAAGGCAAGGAAAGGCACGGCAAGGCAAAGAACGGAAAGGCGAGGCAAGCAAGGCAAGGCGAGGCAAGCAATGCAAGGCAAGGCAAGGCAAGGCAAGGCAAGGCAAGGCAAGGCAAGACAAGGCAAGGCACGGCAAGGCATGGCTAGGTAAGGCAAGGCAAGGCAGGGCAAGGCAAGGCAAGAGAAGGCAAGGCAAGCGAAATCAAGGCAAGGAAGTCAAGGAAAGGCAAGGCAATGCAAGGCAAGACAAGGCAAGGCAAGGCAAGTAAAGACAAGGCAATTCACGGCAACGCAAGTCACGGCAAGGCAAGGCAAGGCAAGGAATAATATGACAACACACTAAACTACTTGTATCTTATATAATATTAATCGGACAATAGTGCTAATTTAAAGCAATGAATATCTATCCTAAATATACATGTTTATGATAATTGGAAATATTTCCCTTCAACGTTATGAACCACAACTTCTAACAGTTTTTTACGACCTGTATGTACGGATGGTCTAATGTTTTGATTTGTGCTTTCTGATCTGTGTGCCACTAAATACTCTTTGTTTTTTAACGTTTATATGTAATTTTAAAAGGATAACATTGTTCGAGGTACATCATGTTTAATTATCCCAAAAGAATTTGTGTTTTTAATATAAAATATCTATATGATAAGACGTCTTCAAACACCCTTCAAATCTCAAATTTGTCTGGAAATTTTATTGCATGTATATAATAACACATATCTTTGTAGCTGCGATATTCTTCAACATACTATGTGGTAGCTGTGCGCCGATGTTCGTTGATACATAATTGGAGCTATTCAGAGCTTAATGTAAACACAAAAGTCTGCCTGTAACTTAAACAATATAAATCCGACAAAAGTGCTACTTTAAACCATTGAACATCTAACCCTAACGTATATGTTTTTAATAATTCGAAACAATTCCCTTCAACTTTATGAACCACCATTGCTGAATATTTTTGGACAACCTTTTATGTACGGGTAGTCTAATGTTTTGGATTTTTAGTACTGTGCCGTGTGTCATTAAATACTGTTTGTATTTTCACGTTTGTACGTAACTTTGAAAGGATGACGATGTTCGAAGGACATCATGCATGATTTCCCTAAAAGAATAGTGTTTTTATATAAGACATTTACATGATAAGACGTCTTCAAACAACCGTCAAAACTCAAGTCTGTCTGTAGAAAACATTGCATCGTATATACGAGGCGCGTCCCAAAAGTAAGTTTCCCTGGGGCCGTTTACAGAAACAAAACACAATTTCATGGAAATATTTATTGCAACAGATGCAGCAAGTGTCCAGCTATTTTCAACATATTCGCCACGGAATTGAGACATTTGTCATACCGTGGGACCAACTTTTGAATACCTGTGTCGTAGAAGTCTGCCGCCTGGGATTGGAACCACTGTGTGACAACCATCTCCGCCTCTCTGTCATTCTCAAAACGCTGGCGCTGACCGGACAGGAATTTCTTGAAGTGTAGGAAAAGATGGAAATCACTGGGAGCGAGGTCCGGGCTGTAAACACCTCCCAGCTGAACTCCTGCAGGAGACTCGCTGTCCGTCGAGCCTTGTGTGGCCTAGCGTTATCACTGACCGCACTTCACAGTCGGTGGGAGCTGGAATAAGAACCTCCATCTTCAACAGCTGCAACGACGCTACTGTGAGAACGCGGGAAGTTCCGTTAGTGCATGAGCAAAGCTACGTCATTGCTCTATCACGTACGCACAGTCGCTTCGAGCAATATAAGGTTTGCTAGCTGTGGGACGAGTGGGAAACTTACTTTTGGGACACAACTCGTAATTTAGGACTGACTCTTAATATTGGACACATTTATGACGTGGTGTATTGTATCATGGCTACGAGCAGGTCTGGGATGTTGCTATAAATTCCCAAGTTAATGAGCTGCTGACCCATCCAGACAGAGTTGGATCGCTTGCTTGGAATGGTGATGTTGTGTCGTCAGGAAGTCGGGATGGACTTATCTTACAATGTGATGTGAGAACTCCTAGTCTTGTGCCAGAGAGAAGGTTGCTTGGCCATCGACAAGAGGTAAGTAGGAAATCATTTAAGTGTTATTACTGCAAAACAGATGTAATATTTTTCTGGATTGTTAAACCATGTGGACAGACATAGATACCAGAGTTTTGGAGATACATACAGTCTCCATCATCAGCTCTGAAGATAAAGACAGTTCAACTCCGCATCGCATCACGACCCAGAAGAACAGCATCAACATCTTCACCAAGGTCAGAACAACACATCAATTATTGTTATTATAGTTAGAGCTGAAAAATATGTTTTAAAATTATTATCATCAATTTCAATTACCATAAATATCCATTGTTTGCGGCTTGAAGTGGTCTCCAGACAAGCAGAGCCTGGCATCTGGTGGCAATGAGAATCGCCTCAATATTTGGAATCTCCATTCTGACTCACCTGTGCAGACTTACGCTCAGCATTTGGCAGCAGTGAAAGGTAGAAATCATTGCGTTTATCATCCACATTTGTGACAGATTAAAATAAGATTCTATGAAGTGAGTAAAAGTAAAGTTTGTCCCACTATACGCCGTGTAGGCTTTTGGGGTGAGTGGAGGTATAGCTCCTCTCTTCCTTGACCTCGGCACTAGATGGGGATGAGTGGTCAGCATCACGCCCCGCCATCTTTACCCGCGGGAAAGGACCCCGGTACCCATTGTAGAGGAGGCTGGGTGGGCCCCAGAGCCAGTCTGGAAGCAGTGGCTAGAGGAAAAATCCTCTGCCCCCGTCGGGAATCGAGCCCCGGCCATCCAGCCCGTAGCTAGTCACTATACTGACTATCCCGACTCATTCTATGAAGTAAGTAATTATTGTTATTATATTGTCACATGTTTGTGCAGTGTTTGCTGCAAAAAACAATCACATTTATTTATGACACCATTTTTGTGGATATATTCCAAATGTAAATAAAAAGAATGTTATGCTTTGGTTCATGTTTCCAAAAAGATAGTGATTGAAAACAATAGGAGCAAATTTTGTGGAATGCCATAATACCATGCCTTGAGCATTAATTGAAATACTCCAGATCATCTCCATACACACACACAACCCCCCCCCCAAAAAAAAAAAAAAATTATGAAAATTTATTTCGTTTCCCTATACTGTGTATAGTATTTGCTACTTCACATGATTCATAATTGAGTGCTGGAACGGAAAATTGAGAAGAGCGTAATATAACTGATACAAGTTCATGGTTTCTCCAACATGGTGCTCATATTCTTTGGATGTCACTGATTTCACTGTTCTATGCAGCATTTACAATTTGCAAAGTAAATTTCTTCACATTTCTCATCTTTGCCTTCTCTGTTCTCATTGTTTATGTTAATATTTTATGCAGTATCTTTTACCATACTGATCATGTACACACAATGTAGCAATATACTCAAATAAATTTTGTTTTACACCTATTGCCTGGTCCCCACAACATCATGGACTCTTGGCTAGTGGTGGAGGCGCGGCTGATCGGTGTATTCGTTTCTGGAACACACTCACAGGACAACCAAAGCAGTGTGTGGACACTGGATCTCAAGTCTGTAATCTCGTCTGGTCTAAACATTCCTCTGAACTGGTAAGTTCATTGGATGTCGATGTGATCTGCAATTTGTACTTGGAACGATATTGTTATTGTCGGTCATCGCGCTTGTGGTGTAGAAATCCAGCCATATATTCTCTCATTTCCACTTCCTCTCTTCAAACAGTCGCGGCGAGTTTTCCGTATATGGCAGTAGTAGTCTGTAACACAGGTCTTCCATCTGGAACGTTTCCTTCGCTACCTCGTAGGCCAGTCTTGATGGCGCTAATTTTGAAATTTCAAGAGTAATTTTCACGAATCGTGCCTTGACGTTTTCCAGTGATTTTACGTCTTTCAGACTTAGGTTGGGCCATGCGACTTCGATTCCATAGGTTAGCAGTAGGACAATTTTAGCTTCGAATAGTCTTACAGCGGTTTCAATGCTAAATTGTCTTAGATTTTCTATTTCGAGCATCCCTTTGGTAGCTACGATAGCTCTCTCCTTAATGTGGATCCGTAGGACTTCGTTGTAGTCTACAGTGTTACTCCAAGGTACTTAAATGCATTAGTGACTTTCAATGGTTCCTGTTTGAAGTAGACTGTGTCTTCCGCAGTCTTCCTTCTGCCCCTACTGAATACCATCGGTACCGTCTTTTCTTGGTTGATTTGTAACCTGTTTTGTTCCGCCCAGGTTATTAGTCGGTTGAATGTTTCCTGCAAGTCACTTTTATTCGTCGAGCCTAGGTCCATATCGTCAGCACAGGTATATAGCGACGTTGCGGGTAGACATACTTTCGTGATGTCGGCCGTGGCAATGTTGAATAAGAGTGGGCTTACTGGATCCCCTTGTAATACCCCTTTGGTTTATACGATTTCTTTTGATGTCGTTACGGTGTCGTCGTTTCTGATTAGGTTGTGGGTCAGGATGTTGTGGATTAGGATGGATGTGCTTTTATCCAGTCCTATCTTTTCCAGCGAGTATCTGCCTATTCACACTGTCGAAGGCTTTTGTTTAGTCAATGAAAATTGTGTAGTACTTGGGGTTGGAAGAGCCTCCTTGATATCGTTTAGCAGGTTTTCTATTGCTTGTAGGCAGGAGCGGCCTCTTCTAAACCCAACTGCTGTTGAGGGATATGTGGATCCGCTATTTTCGTGATTCTATTCGTTAGTATGGTTGTCAGCAGTTTGAATGAGCTATTTTCTAGGGTATCCCCCTGTACGAGTTGGAGTCGTCAGTGGCACCCTTGCCTTTGTATAGCATTTTAATATTTGACACTCCCCAGGGATCTGGCAGCTCACCAAGTTTCAGGCACTGGTTGAAGAGGGCTTCCCAAGTTTCTATGAGTAGCGGGCAGGAGACAATGATGTGCTCATTGAAGATGCCATCTGGACCAGCTGCCTTATTTCTTTTGAGACCTGCTACTGTTTCAGTAATCTCTTTTGTGGAGATTGGTCTGTATGTCCTTGTTATTGATGGTGGCAGTGTGGGATAGGCTCGATTTTCTCCAGTCGGGTTCAGAATGTCTGTGAAGTGTGTTTGCCAAGTCTCCATCTGGATGGTGGGCAGTATTGGTACTTTCCTTTGTCTCAGCGCCACGAAAAGGTCAATGACGGCTGCTGCTGCTAGTTTCAGTTCTTCATTTTCCATATAAGTGTTCCTTTTATCCTGAAGAAGGATTTTGTACTGGTTCCTTGCCATCGAGTATGTCCCTAAGTCTTGGGAGAGTCCTGACAGTTTTGTTTGGTGTAAAGCTTGTAGAGTAATACGTCTTTTTCTGTAACAGTGCGCATCGAACCATGGCTTTACTTGTCTTTTCTTGACAGGGATTATTGCGGATTGGAGTAGCTGTTGTATCAGTTTAGTTGCTTTTGTAACACTGCTCTGTATGGCTAGTTGACTCCATTTCCTCTCTTGCATCTTTTAGGACTTGCAAATCAAGCTTTCTCGATACTTTTGTGGCTCTTTTCCGATGGACTGACATTGCATTAGTTTGCATGTCGAAGGTGGCGATGACTGGGACGTGTTCTCTGAGTGGCGCTAGGCTAGACAAGTAGTCCACTGTTTGTTGTCTTACACGCATGTTGTTTCCTCTGCAGAATATGATGTCTATCGTGCTGCTTCCATTGGGTGTGATATGTTTTTTGCTCTGCATTGCTTATTAGCCTAAAGCCTTCTTCTTCGAGAGCTTCGACTTGCAGTTTGCTCCTTTGTGTGGCCTTATCTATTCAGCAGTTGAAATCTCCTGCTATTATTACTGGATCTTCAGGATCTATTAGTGATGTTGCGCTCATTATTGTTTCTATGTCTGTATGGAGTTTGAAATACATGACTAGGATGTTTACAGTGTCTGTTTTAACTCGCTGTGTCTGAGGGTCACCTGGCGTAACTTAGGATCGGTATAGCAAGATATCCCCCCGTAGGATCTTCCCTCGTTTCTCTGTTGTGCTAGTGTGTGTGCTGAGTATTTCCCTGGGAGCTCTAATGGATCTGTAGTCATTGTCTCTGTCAGTATGTAATAGTTTTGTATCTGCAATAATGTTGACCATCAAGGCTGGTGAAATATTGAAAGTTGCAAGGAATGTATTTTGACAATATGTGTACTCCAAAATGGAGTCTGGAATACACTACCCACTCTTTGTAATTTTATAAATTAATTAAATCCGCTATACCTAGATACATATTGGTGGCATTAAAAATTCAAACCCAATAAAAATGGAATTCAAGTTCTCATCTATAAGCAGTAGATATCAAACATTGTTTTGCTGTGATATTTTACAATTTTTCCTTCACTGTTAAGTACTAATCTTTGCATCACATGGCATCTGCTTCATATATGACAGGTATCTGACTTGAATCCTTCCCTACTACTGGTTATTATTTTTTCTCATCCTCAGCCCATTAATGTGCCACATGCATTTGGTGTTTAATGCAAAGCACCATTTTTTTAAGAATTGGCAGTCTTTCATTGACGCTTCATAACATCTTCAGTTGATGCAGCAGTAAAGCTGATTTTGGAGTATTGTGTCTAACAATACTAGTTTTAGTTAGTTTAGATGTTAGAAACAGAAGGAATTCAAAGATACTATTTAAGATGTAATAAGTTCAAGCAGAAGGTGACAAATTACTCATTTACGTACATACATCTGCAAATGTGAATATAGCACCAAAATCTTGGTAATGATGTTATAGAGTGATATATATTGTTTAAGTAGGACTTGACTGTTTAGTATGGGATATTGTGCATATTTTTATTTATTTCTCATACATCAAATACATACTCTTGTAAACATTAGTGAAATTTTATCTTTCATGTTGCTTATGTTGTCAGAGTAATAAAACAACCAAATTCTTGCATTTTGGTAAAATAATCATTGTATAACAATATTTCATAATGTGTAGGTATGTTTATTAGCTACTGCGTTCCGCTGAATTTAACTTGTATTTGCAGTGGTCATCTGGGATAATTTTATTGTTTCAGCTGTACACTGACCCAGTGCCCACAGTATCGATTTTCCGTAGGTTCATAGGTAGCAAAAAAGTATTAAGTGATTTATATTTTGCTAAAGCGCCTACATGGCACATAGAGGGACAGCTTTACTCCTTTTTTTAAGCGCTGTATAAATTATTTTTGCGCTGAACGCTGTATAACCTGCAACAAGCAAATAGGCAAAGGCTGTAATTACACATGTATTACGGTATTAGGTGATCTCTGGTCATACCCTCCAAACACGTAAGATACCTGCACTGGTAACGCCGTTTACATCTTATATGTTGGGCACATTGTAGACCGGAAAAAACATAAAAGCATCAGATTTGAAATTCAGTCTGTGTGAGGTGCATGTTTTGAGCATATTGTGTGTACTACAGACGAATTTGAAATCTGCGGATCGAAATATAGTGTAGTCAAGTATTCTCATTATTTTTCAATTGTATCTATACATCCTTCTACCGAATTGCAGTTTGTTTTCGCTAATGAATTAAAGAACTGTGTTAGAATGGACGATGCAATAAGCAAAAGTCTGATTCCGCTGTGGCAGAAGGAGTTTCCTGAGGTCTCCGATTTAAGGTTTGCTCTTTGTGGTATTTAAGATAGTTTAAACGAGTCTGTATAGTTGAAGGTTTCAGAAATTTCACATTTAAACGGTTTCTTATGAAGGCATCCTGAATTTAATAATTGCTGAACAGTTGTCATAGGAAATTGAGATTATATTAAGCCAAGCAAAACTAATAAATTATTGTAAAACTTTTCTGTGAAGTGAAAAGTGAGGATCAATATATCATGTTGATTTAAAGTTTGACACATTTTTAAACAAGTTACGAATTTTTGAAGAAAGCTTTCCTGCTGACACAGTTAACAGGAACAAGCTAATGGAAATTTTAAAGGCATGTAATATACCCAGTCAACTTATTGTAGCAATTTATAACATTTATGAAAAAAATCAACCTCATTGCAATAAAAATGGAATCTGATCTCTCAGAATGGAACCTATGAGATGGCTGGTAATTCTATGTGGTGTTCAGTTAAACATAGAATATGGTGTGAGTGTACAGTAACATTGTTTGCAGTGCTGATAGAAGTTTTGTTTAATTGTATTTGTGACAGGGCTGAAAGCAATGATTCTTGTGGTCTGTGGAGATGATTCAGTATGTTAAATTGGAGTATGTTTCATAGCTTAAATGGAACTTTTAAAAAATGTGTGCTCCTTCTTTCAGTTCAATGCAGAATGAAGATATTCTAAGCTTTATTTCATATTGCATGAATCCTTTGTTTCAACAATTGTGACTATAGTGCAAAGCTGATTTAATTTTTCATAATTTTTTTCTTGTAATTCTTAAGAGGGTAAGTAATTTCAGTTTATGAAACTTTGATAATGACACTTATTTTCTTTTAATTAGCAAGACGAGCCTGAATATATCCAAGAAAACAGCTTCTACTTCATATAATGCAAGCTTATCGAAGACTCCAAACAAGTTGAATGTGACAGGGAAATGCATTGCAACACAAGAAACAGCTGGTAAAATATATATACATATATATGTTTATAACTTGTAACATACATGTTTCATTAGGACGAGAAACCTATTTACTTCTCTGTCCAAATCTGCTATTTCCTTGGCAATAGTAATCTTTTCTTCATTCTCTGTGTTACTGAGAAAGAGGGCATTAGTTTTGTATAATGTGAAATTGGGGTTTTCAGTAGATTCTAATTGATATCAAAATAATCTCTTTATGCACTACCTTCTAGTCAAGTTAACATACTCTTACAAGGACATCTGGTCAGTTGATACCCACCAGTTTTGGCTCCTGTTTTTCAGTATTGCTCTGGCCCCTCCTGTGACTTCTTGGCCAACATATTTGTTGATACTTTACAAGTTCTTTGAAAAACACAGTTTTATTTTCCTCTTGCTTTACTGTTATTTCAGAAGGCATCCCTGCATTGCTTGCCATATCTCAGTTTGTAGCAGTTGTTTGGCTATGGTGCAGGCAACTCAGGTTTGATTCTCCATCAGGCTTTTACAATCATCAAGTCTACAGTGGCTTTGGGAACTCAAATTTAATTTATTTTCTTATGTGTTTGCAAATTTTCTTTCTCTGTTCTTTCATTAAAATTCAAGAATGAGAGGTGTACATTTGGTTTCTCAGTGTGAAAGGTCAAAAGTACACCAGTATTTTATAACAGAGAAGCTTTATATGATGCACTGTGAGGATAGTATCAAGCATGTTACACTAGGATGACTTGGTTGTGGATGGTGATTATTTTAAATGCAACAGAAACACAAAACATTTGTGACATCACAAACATCAAACAAATGCTTGCCTGCTTGCTGCATTTGCATTTTCAGATTGTTACTTCAAACTTCACATAATGCTATTGATATGGCAGCATACTATGCAGACCTTGTAATTATGGAAACAGGTGCTTGTGATTGGTTTTGTATGAGTGTGTTCCTTTTTTTAGTCTTCCTTATTAGATAGTTCATAAATAACTGCAATGAGAACCTGACAATCCTGCAACATTGCAATGTAGTTTTTAACTTGTTTATAAAAATACTCATTGTGGTGTACATTTTAGCAGTATTATTTCATTGAACATGTAGACATAATTTTCTTCACCTAAGTACTTGTCATTATTAGTCTGTTGTCACCAGGAATCAAGAATTTGCAGAAATTTAAGCATCTCCTCATATGTATTTGATTTTTTTTTTAAGAACAATTGTGTTTTTGTGTTTTTCACATTTCCTCATTTTATTATAGTTACAGAGAGTTTACAAATTTCTGTGATAAATGCTTTAATTTATTTTACAGATACAAGAATTAAATAAACTGCTTTTGCATAAGAATATGAAAGCTAGCAGTTAGATTGATAATCAGATACTCTGAAAAGGTGTTACTATGTAATAACTGAATTATGGACGTAACACATTGAGGAATTAACTGCACTCTCGTTCACAAATGTGAATGAAGAAAGAAAATAAATAAATACAAAGGGATAAAAAATAAATAACAATTTATGACTTCCAAAACATTTATAGACGTGATGATTTGAAGGATATTTCGTGGGGAATTTGACCCTTGTCACCTGTACTATAGGTAAACACACTTCCAGCTGAGCTATTGCAGACAACACAAGTGTACATCCTTTTGTGAGACTTATCACGTAAAAGTAAAGGTCATGGAAAATAACATTTTGTATTAGAGAGACTAAGTGGATGGCTGACACAATATTTTGGTGATAAAGTCAGAGGAGGGTCCATTGCCATCATGGAATATCTTGGGCAAAACTATGAGGTAAGGTCTGTGCTAACAGGGGATGTCCTGCAAGTAGTGGCCAAAGGATTAATGGTGGTATGACAAATATGCTGTTGATTGGTGTGTGTTATTTACAAATTGGCAAGCCAGTTAATTGGCTGTGGGTTTTTGTGTGGCCGATAAAAGGTGATTCCTGTAAGATTCATAATAGATGACAAATTAAAATAAATATTAAATGTGTCAGTGAAATGTATACTTGATGTCTTTTCATATTTTATTTATTTGGGAGTCTGTAGTTTATGTGTACATTATTGTTAAATAGTATTTTAACCATTTTCTGTATTTTAACAGGTGCTTGTTCATATTCAACAACACCAGCATCAGGCAAAAGATCCAAGACTCCGATCGGTGGTGATCGATTTATTCCTGTTAGAAGTGCACCCAATTTTGAACTTTGCACATTATAAGGTAATAAATATGTTGGTGTTTGTGAAACATGCAGGTTGTAATGGTTGTGGACCTTGAGAGATTACATCATGATATGTGAAATGTTTGAAAACTGTGTTGAGTCACTAAACACGTGATGTTTCCTGGTACAGTAAAACCTCTCTAACTTGGACACTTGCGGTTCCACGATAATGTGTCCAACTTACAGAGGTGTCCAGGATAGAGGGAAAGGAGGAAATTGTCCTTTCAAATTGTGGTGTAATTACAATGTGGTAATTGTAAAGTATTATGGAAATTATTGATAAGAAAAATCAAAAGGGTAAATTAGTTTTTTACAAATTTTGTTTTCATTAAATTAAACTTGCATGGATAAGCTAAAAGTGAAGGACACCAATACTTTATGTTTACAGACAGTGTAACCTATTTACTTACATAATCTAACTACAGTAGGCTTGCTTGAATTAAGAATAATTTTTAATGCCAATAATAATAATCTTTTGAAACCCACTCTCATGGTTGCACAAATGTTCAGAATGTATTTTTTTTAATTGTACTTATGGCAGTAGCTCAACATATGATGTCACTTATTTATTGTAAAAAAGTCCATCACAAGACACTGCTGTTTTGCTTTTATCTTGCAATTTGCCATCCCCTTTCGAATTTTCGTCACAATCCGAATAAAGTTTCAACCATTCCTTGTTGATTATGAGCGAAAGCATACCATTCCAATTTCTGTTAACACTGTTTAACTCAGTTGCAAGCACAGTACTGATATAGTTAAAACTCCAGTAAAGGGTTCAACAAAAGAATAACTATACACTTTCACTGCATTCCAATGATGTGCTCAATGTCTCACACCTTCAACCATAAGGTAATCCTCAGGTAGAAGACATACATAAGTCATAAATTCAAAACAACAAAATACTAGCTGTAAACGTTTCCCATAAAAGCATTGAAGCTAAGTGCATGAACCTGTCCAACTTACAACAAAAGGGGTTACCAAGTTCCAGGATAAAGGGGTGTCCAAGATATAGAGTATTGTGGCAATGTAAAATTATAGGATGTCCGCCGGTTCCAATTAAAAGTGTCCAGCTAGAGGGGTTCTACTGTATTTCTGTAGTATATAGGGACTGTTCAAAATGTTGTCTTGTATGTGGTACAAGCAATTTTGAGGAATGTGGCATGATACATTGCTCTGAGAAGTGGGTAACTACCTACAAAAGTTACGTTCATTATTCATGTCAGTGTGTGTCAGAATAACAAAGAAAAATTTGGTTCAAGCTTGGGGAGGGGGGGGTGGGGGGGGGGGGGTCAAAATTTGGCTGTGGAGAGTTAACTGTTATTTTATATTTATAATGTAATTTTAACTAAATTGAACTTATATGAAGTTGATGTGATTTCTTGTCAGGTGACCCAGGAACAACAACCAGATGATGAATTGATAAGCCTTTCACAGAAAGGATATCAGCGCTTCATGTCAGAGTATCTGTTTGGCGGAGATGTTAGAAATATGAGGCTTCTGTCATACAAGAACAAAGCACCAGGAAGGCCTGATGTAAGTTTTCTAGTTTTCTGTTTCACTGTAGTACAACAGGTATTTCATAGGTGATTGCCTCACCACAACGATTGTTACTCTTACTGCTTGCCAACTAAGAGAATTAGTGATATGATGTGGAAGATCAGCACATATAGTAAAACCCAAAGTAGCATGTTGGAAACTGCAAATAACACATAACATTTTCTTATTTGTGTCAGGAATCTCATATGTGTGTGTTGTTTACAGACACTTCAATTCTGGATCATTTTCAGGTGATTTGTTGCTTGTTTTATAGGGCTAGATTGCTCGTGTATTTAGTTTTATCAGTATTTATTTTTAGATCAGTTTTTTGTTAGCCAGAGAATTTCTGCATTCATTAACAGGTATTTAGCACTTACAAGTTACAGTTAAACAAGTTAATCTAATAATGTCTTCAAATTGAAATATTTTAGAGCTGCATTTAGAGTGTAACCAAAAGTAAAATGTGGCTTCTATCTAAAAAGTTTGGTTCACCCTGTAATATAAATGTTCAACTACTGTGTTTTAAAAGTAGCTGTTATTTGAACAATGTGTTCTGAAAATTAATGGGCATCTTGTAAATCACTTGAGAAATTCTGCTATAACTACAAGTTATAATCTGATTTTAAAACTGTTTCTAAATATTTTATTAAATGTAGTTTTTCCAAGAAATAAATTTGTCTTGATGTTCTGTCAACATGTGTGACGAATATAAAAATTATTTATGCTATCTATTTTTTATAAACAATTTGTTAAGCTTATAAATAGTTCTAAAGTTGAGTTCTGCTCTGTATGGCTAGTTGACTCCATTTCCTCTCTTGCATCTTTTAGGACTTGCAAATCAAGCTTTCTCGATACTTTTGTGGCTCTTTTCCGATGGACTGACATTGCATTAGTTTGCATGTCGAAGGTGGCGATGACTGGGACGTGTTCTCTGAGTGGCGCTAGGCTAGACAAGTAGTCCACTGTTTGTTGTCTTACACGCATGTTGTTTCCTCTGCAGAATATGATGTCTATCGTGCTGCTTCCATTGGGTGTGAGATATGTTTTTTACTCTGCATTGCTTATTAGCCTAAAGCCTTCTTCTTCGAGAGCTTCGACTTGCAGTTTGCTCCTTTGTGTGGCCTTATCTATTCAGCAGTTGAAATCTCCTGCTATTATTACTGGATCTTCAGGATCTATTAGTGATGTTGCGCTCATTATTGTTTCTATGTCTGTATGGAGTTTGAAATACATGACTAGGATGTTTACAGTGTCTGTTTTAACTCGCTGTGTCTGAGGGTCACCTGGCGTAACTTAGGATCGGTATAGCAAGATATCCCCCCGTAGGATCTTCCCTCGTTTCTCTGTTGTGCTAGTGTGTGTGCTGAGTATTTCCCTGGGAGCTCTAATGGATCTGTAGTCATTGTCTCTGTCAGTATGTAATAGTTTTGTATCTGCATTAATGTTGACCATCAAGGCTGGTGAAATATTGAAAGTTGCAAGGAATGTATTTTGACAATATGTGTACTCCAAAATGGAGTCTGGAATACACTACCCACTCTTTGTAATTTTATAAATTAATTAAATCCGCTATACCTAGATACATATTGGTGGCATTAAAAATTCAAACCCAATAAAAATGGAATTCAAGTTCTCATCTATAAGCAGTAGATATCAAACATTGTTTTGCTGTGATATTTTACAATTTTTCCTTCACTGTTAAGTACTAATCTTTGCATCACATGGCATCTGCTTCATATATGACAGGTATCTGACTTGAATCCTTCCCTACTACTGGTTATTATTTTTTCTCATCCTCAGCCCATTAATGTGCCACATGCATTTGGTGTTTAATGCAAAGCACCATTTTTTTAAGAATTGGCAGTCTTTCATTGACGCTTCATAACATCTTCAGTTGATGCAGCAGTAAAGCTGATTTTGGAGTATTGTGTCTAACAATACTAGTTTTAGTTAGTTTAGATGTTAGAAACAGAAGGAATTCAAAGATACTATTTAAGATGTAATAAGTTCAAGCAGAAGGTGACAAATTACTCATTTACGTACATACATCTGCAAATGTGAATATAGCACCAAAATCTTGGTAATGATGTTATAGAGTGATATATATTGTTTAAGTAGGACTTGACTGTTTAGTATGGGATATTGTGCATATTTTTATTTATTTCTCATACATCAAATACATACTCTTGTAAACATTAGTGAAATTTTATCTTTCATGTTGCTTATGTTGTCAGAGTAATAAAACAACCAAATTCTTGCATTTTGGTAAAATAATCATTGTATAACAATATTTCATAATGTGTAGGTATGTTTACTAGCTACTGCGTTCCGCTGAATTTAACTTGTATTTGCAGTGGTCATCTGGGATAATTTTATTGTTTCAGCTGTACACTGACCCAGTGCCCACAGTATCGATTTTCCGTAGGTTCATAGGTAGCAAAAAAGTATTAAGTGATTTATATTTTGCTAAAGCGCCTACATGGCACATAGAGGGACAGCTTTACTCCTTTTTTTAAGCGCTGTATAAATTATTTTTGCGCTGAACGCTGTATAACCTGCAACAAGCAAATAGGCAAAGGCTGTAATACACATGTATTACGGTATTAGGTGATCTCTGGTCATACCCTCCAAACACGTAAGATACCTGCACTGGTAACGCCGTTTACATCTTATATGTTGGGCACATTGTAGACCGGAAAAAACATAAAAGCATCAGATTTGAAATTCAGTCTGTGTGAGGTGCATGTTTTGAGCATATTGTGTGTACTACAGACGAATTTGAAATCTGCGGATCGAAATATAGTGTAGTCAAGTATTCTCATTATTTTTCAATTGTATCTATACATCCTTCTACCGAATTGCAGTTTGTTTTCGCTAATGAATTAAAGAACTGTGTTAGAATGGACGATGCAATAAGCAAAAGTCTGATTCCGCTGTGGCAGAAGGAGTTTCCTGAGGTCTCCGATTTAAGGTTTGCTCTTTGTGGTATTTAAGATAGTTTAAACGAGTCTGTATAGTTGAAGGTTTCAGAAATTTCACATTTAAACGGTTTCTTATGAAGGCATCCTGAATTTAATAATTGCTGAACAGTTGTCATAGGAAATTGAGATTATATTAAGCCAAGCAAAACTAATAAATTATTGTAAAACTTTTCTGTGAAGTGAAAAGTGAGGATCAATATATCATGTTGATTTAAAGTTTGACACATTTTTAAACAAGTTACGAATTTTTGAAGAAAGCTTTCCTGCTGACACAGTTAACAGGAACAAGCTAATGGAAATTTTAAAGGCATGTAATATACCCAGTCAACTTATTGTAGCAATTTATAACATTTATGAAAAAAATCAACCTCATTGCAATAAAAATGGAATCTGATCTCTCAGAATGGAACCTATGAGATGGCTGGTAATTCTATGTGGTGTTCAGTTAAACATAGAATATGGTGTGAGTGTACAGTAACATTGTTTGCAGTGCTGATAGAAGTTTTGTTTAATTGTATTTGTGACAGGGCTGAAAGCAATGATTCTTGTGGTCTGTGGAGATGATTCAGTATGTTAAATTGGAGTATGTTTCATAGCTTAAATGGAACTTTTAAAAAATGTGTGCTCCTTCTTTCAGTTCAATGCAGAATGAAGATATTCTAAGCTTTATTTCATATTGCATGAATCCTTTGTTTCAACAATTGTGACTATAGTGCAAAGCTGATTTAATTTTTCATAATTTTTTTCTTGTAATTCTTAAGAGGGTAAGTAATTTCAGTTTATGAAACTTTGATAATGACACTTATTTTCTTTTAATTAGCAAGACGAGCCTGAATATATCCAAGAAAACAGCTTCTACTTCATATAATGCAAGCTTATCGAAGACTCCAAACAAGTTGAATGTGACAGGGAAATGCATTGCAACACAAGAAACAGCTGGTAAAATATATATACATATATATGTTTATAACTTGTAACATACATGTTTCATTAGGACGAGAAACCTATTTACTTCTCTGTCCAAATCTGCTATTTCCTTGGCAATAGTAATCTTTTCTTCATTCTCTGTGTTACTGAGAAAGAGGGCATTAGTTTTGTATAATGTGAAATTGGGGTTTTCAGTAGATTCTAATTGATATCAAAATAATCTCTTTATGCACTACCTTCTAGTCAAGTTAACATACTCTTACAAGGACATCTGGTCAGTTGATACCCACCAGTTTTGGCTCCTGTTTTTCAGTATTGCTCTGGCCCCTCCTGTGACTTCTTGGCCAACATATTTGTTGATACTTTACAAGTTCTTTGAAAAACACAGTTTTATTTTCCTCTTGCTTTACTGTTATTTCAGAAGGCATCCCTGCATTGCTTGCCATATCTCAGTTTGTAGCAGTTGTTTGGCTATGGTGCAGGCAACTCAGGTTTGATTCTCCATCAGGCTTTTACAATCATCAAGTCTACAGTGGCTTTGGGAACTCAAATTTAATTTATTTTCTTATGTGTTTGCAAATTTTCTTTCTCTGTTCTTTCATTAAAATTCAAGAATGAGAGGTGTACATTTGGTTTCTCAGTGTGAAAGGTCAAAAGTACACCAGTATTTTATAACAGAGAAGCTTTATATGATGCACTGTGAGGATAGTATCAAGCATGTTACACTAGGATGACTTGGTTGTGGATGGTGATTATTTTAAATGCAACAGAAACACAAAACATTTGTGACATCACAAACATCAAACAAATGCTTGCCTGCTTGCTGCATTTGCATTTTCAGATTGTTACTTCAAACTTCACATAATGCTATTGATATGGCAGCATACTATGCAGACCTTGTAATTATGGAAACAGGTGCTTGTGATTGGTTTTGTATGAGTGTGTTCCTTTTTTTAGTCTTCCTTATTAGATAGTTCATAAATAACTGCAATGAGAACCTGACAATCCTGCAACATTGCAATGTAGTTTTTAACTTGTTTATAAAAATACTCATTGTGGTGTACATTTTAGCAGTATTATTTCATTGAACATGTAGACATAATTTTCTTCACCTAAGTACTTGTCATTATTAGTCTGTTGTCACCAGGAATCAAGAATTTGCAGAAATTTAAGCATCTCCTCATATGTATTTGATTTTTTTTTTAAGAACAATTGTGTTTTTGTGTTTTTCAGATTTCCTCATTTTATTATAGTTACAGAGAGTTTACAAATTTCTGTGATAAATGCTTTAATTTATTTTACAGATACAAGAATTAAATAAACTGCTTTTGCATAAGAATATGAAAGCTAGCAGTTAGATTGATAATCAGATACTCTGAAAAGGTGTTACTATGTAATAACTGAATTATGGACGTAACACATTGAGGAATTAACTGCACTCTCGTTCACAAATGTGAATGAAGAAAGAAAATAAATAAATACAAAGGGATAAAAAATAAATAACAATTTATGACTTCCAAAACATTTATAGACGTGATGATTTGAAGGATATTTCGTGGGGAATTTGACCCTTGTCACCTGTACTATAGGTAAACACACTTCCAGCTGAGCTATTGCAGACAACACAAGTGTACATCCTTTTGTGAGACTTATCACGTAAAAGTAAAGGTCATGGAAAATAACATTTTGTATTAGAGAGACTAAGTGGATGGCTGACACAATATTTTGGTGATAAAGTCAGAGGAGGGTCCATTGCCATCATGGAATATCTTGGGCAAAACTATGAGGTAAGGTCTGTGCTAACAGGGGATGTCCTGCAAGTAGTGGCCAAAGGATTAATGGTGGTATGACAAATATGCTGTTGATTGGTGTGTGTTATTTACAAATTGGCAAGCCAGTTAATTGGCTGTGGGTTTTTGTGTGGCCGATAAAAGGTGATTCCTGTAAGATTCATAATAGATGACAAATTAAAATAAATATTAAATGTGTCAGTGAAATGTATACTTGATGTCTTTTCATATTTTATTTATTTGGGAGTCTGTAGTTTATGTGTACATTATTGTTAAATAGTATTTTAACCATTTTCTGTATTTTAACAGGTGCTTGTTCATATTCAACAACACCAGCATCAGGCAAAAGATCCAAGACTCCGATCGGTGGTGATCGATTTATTCCTGTTAGAAGTGCACCCAATTTTGAACTTTGCACATTATAAGGTAATAAATATGTTGGTGTTTGTGAAACATGCAGGTTGTAATGGTTGTGGACCTTGAGAGATTACATCATGATATGTGAAATGTTTGAAAACTGTGTTGAGTCACTAAACACGTGATGTTTCCTGGTACAGTAAAACCTCTCTAACTTGGACACTTGCGGTTCCACGATAATGTGTCCAACTTACAGAGGTGTCCAGGATAGAGGGAAAGGAGGAAATTGTCCTTTCAAATTGTGGTGTAATTACAATGTGGTAATTGTAAAGTATTATGGAGCCCTTCCCAAAAAGGAAATTATTGATAAGAAAAATCAAAAGGGTAAATTAGTTTTTTACAAATTTTGTTTTCATTAAATTAAACTTGCATGGATAAGCTAAAAGTGAAGGACACCAATACTTTATGTTTACAGACAGTGTAACCTATTTACTTACATAATCTAACTACAGTAGGCTTGCTTGAATTAAGAATAATTTTTAATGCCAATAATAATAATCTTTTGAAACCCACTCTCATGGTTGCACAAATGTTCAGAATGTATTTTTTTTAATTGTACTTATGGCAGTAGCTCAACATATGATGTCACTTATTTATTGTAAAAAAGTCCATCACAAGACACTGCTGTTTTGCTTTTATCTTGCAATTTGCCATCCCCTTTCGAATTTTCGTCACAATCCGAATAAAGTTTCAACCATTCCTTGTTGATTATGAGCGAAAGCATACCATTCCAATTTCTGTTAACACTGTTTAACTCAGTTGCAAGCACAGTACTGATATAGTTAAAACTCCAGTAAAGGGTTCAACAAAAGAATAACTATACACTTTCACTGCATTCCAATGATGTGCTCAATGTCTCACACCTTCAACCATAAGGTAATCCTCAGGTAGAAGACATACATAAGTCATAAATTCAAAACAACAAAATACTAGCTGTAAACGTTTCCCATAAAAGCATTGAAGCTAAGTGCATGAACCTGTCCAACTTACAACAAAAGGGGTTACCAAGTTCCAGGATAAAGGGGTGTCCAAGATATAGAGTATTGTGGCAATGTAAAATTATAGGATGTCCGCCGGTTCCAATTAAAAGTGTCCAGCTAGAGGGGTTCTACTGTATTTCTGTAGTATATAGGGACTGTTCAAAATGTTGTCTTGTATGTGGTACAAGCAATTTTGAGGAATGTGGCATGATACATTGCTCTGAGAAGTGGGTAACTACCTACAAAAGTTACGTTCATTATTCATGTCAGTGTGTGTCAGAATAACAAAGAAAAATTTGGTTCAAGCTTGGGGAGGGGGGGGTGGGGGGGGGGTCAAAATTTGGCTGTGGAGAGTTAACTGTTATTTTATATTTATAATGTAATTTTAACTAAATTGAACTTATATGAAGTTGATGTGATTTCTTGTCAGGTGACCCAGGAACAACAACCAGATGATGAATTGATAAGCCTTTCACAGAAAGGATATCAGCGCTTCATGTCAGAGTATCTGTTTGGCGGAGATGTTAGAAATATGAGGCTTCTGTCATACAAGAACAAAGCACCAGGAAGGCCTGATGTAAGTTTTCTAGTTTTCTGTTTCACTGTAGTACAACAGGTATTTCATAGGTGATTGCCTCACCACAACGATTGTTACTCTTACTGCTTGCCAACTAAGAGAATTAGTGATACGATGTGGAAGGTCAGCACATATAGTAAAACCCAAAGTAGCATGTTGGAAACTGCAAATAACACATAACATTTTCTTATTTGTGTCAGGAATCTCATATGTGTGTGTTGTTTACAGACACTTCAATTCTGGATCATTTTCAGGTGATTTGTTGCTTGTTTTATAGGGCTAGATTGCTCGTGTATTTAGTTTTATCAGTATTTATTTTTAGATCAGTTTTTTGTTAGCCAGAGAATTTCTGCATTCATTAACAGGTATTTAGCACTTACAAGTTACAGTTAAACAAGTTAATCTAATAATGTCTTCAAATTGAAATATTTTAGAGCTGCATTTAGAGTGTAACCAAAAGTAAAATGTGGCTTCTATCTAAAAAGTTTGGTTCACCCTGTAATATAAATGTTCAACTACTGTGTTTTAAAAGTAGCTGTTATTTGAACAATGTGTTCTGAAAATTAATGGGCATCTTGTAAATCACTTGAGAAATTCTGCTATAACTACAAGTTATAATCTGATTTTAAAACTGTTTCTAAATATTTTATTAAATGTAGTTTTTCCAAGAAATAAATTTGTCTTGATGTTCTGTCAACATGTGTGACGAATATAAAAATTATTTATGCTATCTATTTTTTATAAACAATTTGTTAAGCTTATAAATAGTTCTAAAGTTGAGTTCTGCTCTGTATGGCTAGTTGACTCCATTTCCTCTCTTGCATCTTTTAGGACTTGCAAATCAAGCTTTCTCGATACTTTTGTGGCTCTTTTCCGATGGACTGACATTGCATTAGTTTGCATGTCGAAGGTGGCGATGACTGGGACGTGTTCTCTGAGTGGCGCTAGGCTAGACAAGTAGTCCACTGTTTGTTGTCTTACACGCATGTTGTTTCCTCTGCAGAATATGATGTCTATCGTGCTGCTTCCATTGGGTGTGAGATATGTTTTTTACTCTGCATTGCTTATTAGCCTAAAGCCTTCTTCTTCGAGAGCTTCGACTTGCAGTTTGCTCCTTTGTGTGGCCTTATCTATTCAGCAGTTGAAATCTCCTGCTATTATTACTGGATCTTCAGGATCTATTAGTGATGTTGCGCTCATTATTGTTTCTATGTCTGTATGGAGTTTGAAATACATGACTAGGATGTTTACAGTGTCTGTTTTAACTCGCTGTGTCTGAGGGTCACCTGGCGTAACTTAGGATCGGTATAGCAAGATATCCCCCCGTAGGATCTTCCCTCGTTTCTCTGTTGTGCTAGTGTGTGTGCTGAGTATTTCCCTGGGAGCTCTAATGGATCTGTAGTCATTGTCTCTGTCAGTATGTAATAGTTTTGTATCTGCAATAATGTTGACCATCAAGGCTGGTGAAATATTGAAAGTTGCAAGGAATGTATTTTGACAATATGTGTACTCCAAAATGGAGTCTGGAATACACTACCCACTCTTTGTAATTTTATAAATTAATTAAATCCGCTATACCTAGATACATATTGGTGGCATTAAAAATTCAAACCCAATAAAAATGGAATTCAAGTTCTCATCTATAAGCAGTAGATATCAAACATTGTTTTGCTGTGATATTTTACAATTTTTCCTTCACTGTTAAGTACTAATCTTTGCATCACATGGCATCTGCTTCATATATGACAGGTATCTGACTTGAATCCTTCCCTACTACTGGTTATTATTTTTTCTCATCCTCAGCCCATTAATGTGCCACATGCATTTGGTGTTTAATGCAAAGCACCATTTTTTTAAGAATTGGCAGTCTTTCATTGACGCTTCATAACATCTTCAGTTGATGCAGCAGTAAAGCTGATTTTGGAGTATTGTGTCTAACAATACTAGTTTTAGTTAGTTTAGATGTTAGAAACAGAAGGAATTCAAAGATACTATTTAAGATGTAATAAGTTCAAGCAGAAGGTGACAAATTACTCATTTACGTACATACATCTGCAAATGTGAATATAGCACCAAAATCTTGGTAATGATGTTATAGAGTGATATATATTGTTTAAGTAGGACTTGACTGTTTAGTATGGGATATTGTGCATATTTTTATTTATTTCTCATACATCAAATACATACTCTTGTAAACATTAGTGAAATTTTATCTTTCATGTTGCTTATGTTGTCAGAGTAATAAAACAACCAAATTCTTGCATTTTGGTAAAATAATCATTGTATAACAATATTTCATAATGTGTAGGTATGTTTATTAGCTACTGCGTTCCGCTGAATTTAACTTGTATTTGCAGTGGTCATCTGGGATAATTTTATTGTTTCAGCTGTACACTGACCCAGTGCCCACAGTATCGATTTTCCGTAGGTTCATAGGTAGCAAAAAAGTATTAAGTGATTTATATTTTGCTAAAGCGCCTACATGGCACATAGAGGGACAGCTTTACTCCTTTTTTTAAGCGCTGTATAAATTATTTTTGCGCTGAACGCTGTATAACCTGCAACAAGCAAATAGGCAAAGGCTGTAATACACATGTATTACGGTATTAGGTGATCTCTGGTCATACCCTCCAAACACGTAAGATACCTGCACTGGTAACGCCGTTTACATCTTATATGTTGGGCACATTGTAGACCGGAAAAAACATAAAAGCATCAGATTTGAAATTCAGTCTGTGTGAGGTGCATGTTTTGAGCATATTGTGTGTACTACAGACGAATTTGAAATCTGCGGATCGAAATATAGTGTAGTCAAGTATTCTCATTATTTTTCAATTGTATCTATACATCCTTCTACCGAATTGCAGTTTGTTTTCGCTAATGAATTAAAGAACTGTGTTAGAATGGACGATGCAATAAGCAAAAGTCTGATTCCGCTGTGGCAGAAGGAGTTTCCTGAGGTCTCCGATTTAAGGTTTGCTCTTTGTGGTATTTAAGATAGTTTAAACGAGTCTGTATAGTTGAAGGTTTCAGAAATTTCACATTTAAACGGTTTCTTATGAAGGCATCCTGAATTTAATAATTGCTGAACAGTTGTCATAGGAAATTGAGATTATATTAAGCCAAGCAAAACTAATAAATTATTGTAAAACTTTTCTGTGAAGTGAAAAGTGAGGATCAATATATCATGTTGATTTAAAGTTTGACACATTTTTAAACAAGTTACGAATTTTTGAAGAAAGCTTTCCTGCTGACACAGTTAACAGGAACAAGCTAATGGAAATTTTAAAGGCATGTAATATACCCAGTCAACTTATTGTAGCAATTTATAACATTTATGAAAAAAATCAACCTCATTGCAATAAAAATGGAATCTGATCTCTCAGAATGGAACCTATGAGATGGCTGGTAATTCTATGTGGTGTTCAGTTAAACATAGAATATGGTGTGAGTGTACAGTAACATTGTTTGCAGTGCTGATAGAAGTTTTGTTTAATTGTATTTGTGACAGGGCTGAAAGCAATGATTCTTGTGGTCTGTGGAGATGATTCAGTATGTTAAATTGGAGTATGTTTCATAGCTTAAATGGAACTTTTAAAAAATGTGTGCTCCTTCTTTCAGTTCAATGCAGAATGAAGATATTCTAAGCTTTATTTCATATTGCATGAATCCTTTGTTTCAACAATTGTGACTATAGTGCAAAGCTGATTTAATTTTTCATAATTTTTTTCTTGTAATTCTTAAGAGGGTAAGTAATTTCAGTTTATGAAACTTTGATAATGACACTTATTTTCTTTTAATTAGCAAGACGAGCCTGAATATATCCAAGAAAACAGCTTCTACTTCATATAATGCAAGCTTATCGAAGACTCCAAACAAGTTGAATGTGACAGGGAAATGCATTGCAACACAAGAAACAGCTGGTAAAATATATATACATATATATGTTTATAACTTGTAACATACATGTTTCATTAGGACGAGAAACCTATTTACTTCTCTGTCCAAATCTGCTATTTCCTTGGCAATAGTAATCTTTTCTTCATTCTCTGTGTTACTGAGAAAGAGGGCATTAGTTTTGTATAATGTGAAATTGGGGTTTTCAGTAGATTCTAATTGATATCAAAATAATCTCTTTATGCACTACCTTCTAGTCAAGTTAACATACTCTTACAAGGACATCTGGTCAGTTGATACCCACCAGTTTTGGCTCCTGTTTTTCAGTATTGCTCTGGCCCCTCCTGTGACTTCTTGGCCAACATATTTGTTGATACTTTACAAGTTCTTTGAAAAACACAGTTTTATTTTCCTCTTGCTTTACTGTTATTTCAGAAGGCATCCCTGCATTGCTTGCCATATCTCAGTTTGTAGCAGTTGTTTGGCTATGGTGCAGGCAACTCAGGTTTGATTCTCCATCAGGCTTTTACAATCATCAAGTCTACAGTGGCTTTGGAAACTCAAATTTAATTTATTTTCTTATGTGTTTGCAAATTTTCTTTCTCTGTTCTTTCATTAAAATTCAAGAATGAGAGGTGTACATTTGGTTTCTCAGTGTGAAAGGTCAAAAGTACACCAGTATTTTATAACAGAGAAGCTTTATATGATGCACTGTGAGGATAGTATCAAGCATGTTACACTAGGATGACTTGGTTGTGGATGGTGATTATTTTAAATGCAACAGAAACACAAAACATTTGTGACATCACAAACATCAAACAAATGCTTGCCTGCTTGCTGCATTTGCATTTTCAGATTGTTACTTCAAACTTCACATAATGCTATTGATATGGCAGCATACTATGCAGACCTTGTAATTATGGAAACAGGTGCTTGTGATTGGTTTTGTATGAGTGTGTTCCTTTTTTTAGTCTTCCTTATTAGATAGTTCATAAATAACTGCAATGAGAACCTGACAATCCTGCAACATTGCAATGTAGTTTTTAACTTGTTTATAAAAATACTCATTGTGGTGTACATTTTAGCAGTATTATTTCATTGAACATGTAGACATAATTTTCTTCACCTAAGTACTTGTCATTATTAGTCTGTTGTCACCAGGAATCAAGAATTTGCAGAAATTTAAGCATCTCCTCATATGTATTTGATTTTTTTTTTAAGAACAATTGTGTTTTTGTGTTTTTCAGATTTCCTCATTTTATTATAGTTACAGAGAGTTTACAAATTTCTGTGATAAATGCTTTAATTTATTTTACAGATACAAGAATTAAATAAACTGCTTTTGCATAAGAATATGAAAGCTAGCAGTTAGATTGATAATCAGATACTCTGAAAAGGTGTTACTATGTAATAACTGAATTATGGACGTAACACATTGAGGAATTAACTGCACTCTCGTTCACAAATGTGAATGAAGAAAGAAAATAAATAAATACAAAGGGATAAAAAATAAATAACAATTTATGACTTCCAAAACATTTATAGACGTGATGATTTGAAGGATATTTCGTGGGGAATTTGACCCTTGTCACCTGTACTATAGGTAAACACACTTCCAGCTGAGCTATTGCAGACAACACAAGTGTACATCCTTTTGTGAGACTTATCACGTAAAAGTAAAGGTCATGGAAAATAACATTTTGTATTAGAGAGACTAAGTGGATGGCTGACACAATATTTTGGTGATAAAGTCAGAGGAGGGTCCATTGCCATCATGGAATATCTTGGGCAAAACTATGAGGTAAGGTCTGTGCTAACAGGGGATGTCCTGCAAGTAGTGGCCAAAGGATTAATGGTGGTATGACAAATATGCTGTTGATTGGTGTGTGTTATTTACAAATTGGCAAGCCAGTTAATTGGCTGTGGGTTTTTGTGTGGCCGATAAAAGGTGATTCCTGTAAGATTCATAATAGATGACAAATTAAAATAAATATTAAATGTGTCAGTGAAATGTATACTTGATGTCTTTTCATATTTTATTTATTTGGGAGTCTGTAGTTTATGTGTACATTATTGTTAAATAGTATTTTAACCATTTTCTGTATTTTAACAGGTGCTTGTTCATATTCAACAACACCAGCATCAGGCAAAAGATCCAAGACTCCGATCGGTGGTGATCGATTTATTCCTGTTAGAAGTGCACCCAATTTTGAACTTTGCACATTATAAGGTAATAAATATGTTGGTGTTTGTGAAACATGCAGGTTGTAATGGTTGTGGACCTTGAGAGATTACATCATGATATGTGAAATGTTTGAAAACTGTGTTGAGTCACTAAACACGTGATGTTTCCTGGTACAGTAAAACCTCTCTAACTTGGACACTTGCGGTTCCACGATAATGTGTCCAACTTACAGAGGTGTCCAGGATAGAGGGAAAGGAGGAAATTGTCCTTTCAAATTGTGGTGTAATTACAATGTGGTAATTGTAAAGTATTATGGAAATTATTGATAAGAAAAATCAAAAGGGTAAATTAGTTTTTTACAAATTTTGTTTTCATTAAATTAAACTTGCATGGATAAGCTAAAAGTGAAGGACACCAATACTTTATGTTTACAGACAGTGTAACCTATTTACTTACATAATCTAACTACAGTAGGCTTGCTTGAATTAAGAATAATTTTTAATGCCAATAATAATAATCTTTTGAAACCCACTCTCATGGTTGCACAAATGTTCAGAATGTATTTTTTTTAATTGTACTTATGGCAGTAGCTCAACATATGATGTCACTTATTTATTGTAAAAAAGTCCATCACAAGACACTGCTGTTTTGCTTTTATCTTGCAATTTGCCATCCCCTTTCGAATTTTCGTCACAATCCGAATAAAGTTTCAACCATTCCTTGTTGATTATGAGCGAAAGCATACCATTCCAATTTCTGTTAACACTGTTTAACTCAGTTGCAAGCACAGTACTGATATAGTTAAAACTCCAGTAAAGGGTTCAACAAAAGAATAACTATACACTTTCACTGCATTCCAATGATGTGCTCAATGTCTCACACCTTCAACCATAAGGTAATCCTCAGGTAGAAGACATACATAAGTCATAAATTCAAAACAACAAAATACTAGCTGTAAACGTTTCCCATAAAAGCATTGAAGCTAAGTGCATGAACCTGTCCAACTTACAACAAAAGGGGTTACCAAGTTCCAGGATAAAGGGGTGTCCAAGATATAGAGTATTGTGGCAATGTAAAATTATAGGATGTCCGCCGGTTCCAATTAAAAGTGTCCAGCTAGAGGGGTTCTACTGTATTTCTGTAGTATATAGGGACTGTTCAAAATGTTGTCTTGTATGAGGTACAAGCAATTTTGAGGAATGTGGCATGATACATTGCTCTGAGAAGTGGGTAACTACCTACAAAAGTTACGTTCATTATTCATGTCAGTGTGTGTCAGAATAACAAAGAAAAATTTGGTTCAAGCTTGGGGAGGGGGGGGTGGGGGGGGGGGGGTCAAAATTTGGCTGTGGAGAGTTAACTGTTATTTTATATTTATAATGTAATTTTAACTAAATTGAACTTATATGAAGTTGATGTGATTTCTTGTCAGGTGACCCAGGAACAACAACCAGATGATGAATTGATAAGCCTTTCACAGAAAGGATATCAGCGCTTCATGTCAGAGTATCTGTTTGGCGGAGATGTTAGAAATATGAGGCTTCTGTCATACAAGAACAAAGCACCAGGAAGGCCTGATGTAAGTTTTCTAGTTTTCTGTTTCACTGTAGTACAACAGGTATTTCATAGGTGATTGCCTCACCACAACGATTGTTACTCTTACTGCTTGCCAACTAAGAGAATTAGTGATATGATGTGGAAGATCAGCACATATAGTAAAACCCAAAGTAGCATGTTGGAAACTGCAAATAACACATAACATTTTCTTATTTGTGTCAGGAATCTCATATGTGTGTGTTGTTTACAGACACTTCAATTCTGGATCATTTTCAGGTGATTTGTTGCTTGTTTTATAGGGCTAGATTGCTCGTGTATTTAGTTTTATCAGTATTTATTTTTAGATCAGTTTTTTGTTAGCCAGAGAATTTCTGCATTCATTAACAGGTATTTAGCACTTACAAGTTACAGTTAAACAAGTTAATCTAATAATGTCTTCAAATTGAAATATTTTAGAGCTGCATTTAGAGTGTAACCAAAAGTAAAATGTGGCTTCTATCTAAAAAGTTTGGTTCACCCTGTAATATAAATGTTCAACTACTGTGTTTTAAAAGTAGCTGTTATTTGAACAATGTGTTCTGAAAATTAATGGGCATCTTGTAAATCACTTGAGAAATTCTGCTATAACTACAAGTTATAATCTGATTTTAAAACTGTTTCTAAATATTTTATTAAATGTAGTTTTTCCAAGAAATAAATTTGTCTTGATGTTCTGTCAACATGTGTGACGAATATAAAAATTATTTATGCTATCTATTTTTTATAAACAATTTGTTAAGCTTATAAATAGTTCTAAAGTTGAGTTCTGCTCTGTATGGCTAGTTGACTCCATTTCCTCTCTTGCATCTTTTAGGACTTGCAAATCAAGCTTTCTCGATACTTTTGTGGCTCTTTTCCGATGGACTGACATTGCATTAGTTTGCATGTCGAAGGTGGCGATGACTGGGACGTGTTCTCTGAGTGGCGCTAGGCTAGACAAGTAGTCCACTGTTTGTTGTCTTACACGCATGTTGTTTCCTCTGCAGAATATGATGTCTATCGTGCTGCTTCCATTGGGTGTGAGATATGTTTTTTACTCTGCATTGCTTATTAGCCTAAAGCCTTCTTCTTCGAGAGCTTCGACTTGCAGTTTGCTCCTTTGTGTGGCCTTATCTATTCAGCAGTTGAAATCTCCTGCTATTATTACTGGATCTTCAGGATCTATTAGTGATGTTGCGCTCATTATTGTTTCTATGTCTGTATGGAGTTTGAAATACATGACTAGGATGTTTACAGTGTCTGTTTTAACTCGCTGTGTCTGAGGGTCACCTGGCGTAACTTAGGATCGGTATAGCAAGATATCCCCCCGTAGGATCTTCCCTCGTTTCTCTGTTGTGCTAGTGTGTGTGCTGAGTATTTCCCTGGGAGCTCTAATGGATCTGTAGTCATTGTCTCTGTCAGTATGTAATAGTTTTGTATCTGCAATAATGTTGACCATCAAGGCTGGTGAAATATTGAAAGTTGCAAGGAATGTATTTTGACAATATGTGTACTCCAAAATGGAGTCTGGAATACACTACCCACTCTTTGTAATTTTATAAATTAATTAAATCCGCTATACCTAGATACATATTGGTGGCATTAAAAATTCAAACCCAATAAAAATGGAATTCAAGTTCTCATCTATAAGCAGTAGATATCAAACATTGTTTTGCTGTGATATTTTACAATTTTTCCTTCACTGTTAAGTACTAATCTTTGCATCACATGGCATCTGCTTCATATATGACAGGTATCTGACTTGAATCCTTCCCTACTACTGGTTATTATTTTTTCTCATCCTCAGCCCATTAATGTGCCACATGCATTTGGTGTTTAATGCAAAGCACCATTTTTTTAAGAATTGGCAGTCTTTCATTGACGCTTCATAACATCTTCAGTTGATGCAGCAGTAAAGCTGATTTTGGAGTATTGTGTCTAACAATACTAGTTTTAGTTAGTTTAGATGTTAGAAACAGAAGGAATTCAAAGATACTATTTAAGATGTAATAAGTTCAAGCAGAAGGTGACAAATTACTCATTTACGTACATACATCTGCAAATGTGAATATAGCACCAAAATCTTGGTAATGATGTTATAGAGTGATATATATTGTTTAAGTAGGACTTGACTGTTTAGTATGGGATATTGTGCATATTTTTATTTATTTCTCATACATCAAATACATACTCTTGTAAACATTAGTGAAATTTTATCTTTCATGTTGCTTATGTTGTCAGAGTAATAAAACAACCAAATTCTTGCATTTTGGTAAAATAATCATTGTATAACAATATTTCATAATGTGTAGGTATGTTTATTAGCTACTGCGTTCCGCTGAATTTAACTTGTATTTGCAGTGGTCATCTGGGATAATTTTATTGTTTCAGCTGTACACTGACCCAGTGCCCACAGTATCGATTTTCCGTAGGTTCATAGGTAGCAAAAAAGTATTAAGTGATTTATATTTTGCTAAAGCGCCTACATGGCACATAGAGGGACAGCTTTACTCCTTTTTTTAAGCGCTGTATAAATTATTTTTGCGCTGAACGCTGTATAACCTGCAACAAGCAAATAGGCAAAGGCTGTAATACACATGTATTACGGTATTAGGTGATCTCTGGTCATACCCTCCAAACACGTAAGATACCTGCACTGGTAACGCCGTTTACATCTTATATGTTGGGCACATTGTAGACCGGAAAAAACATAAAAGCATCAGATTTGAAATTCAGTCTGTGTGAGGTGCATGTTTTGAGCATATTGTGTGTACTACAGACGAATTTGAAATCTGCGGATCGAAATATAGTGTAGTCAAGTATTCTCATTATTTTTCAATTGTATCTATACATCCTTCTACCGAATTGCAGTTTGTTTTCGCTAATGAATTAAAGAACTGTGTTAGAATGGACGATGCAATAAGCAAAAGTCTGATTCCGCTGTGGCAGAAGGAGTTTCCTGAGGTCTCCGATTTAAGGTTTGCTCTTTGTGGTATTTAAGATAGTTTAAACGAGTCTGTATAGTTGAAGGTTTCAGAAATTTCACATTTAAACGGTTTCTTATGAAGGCATCCTGAATTTAATAATTGCTGAACAGTTGTCATAGGAAATTGAGATTATATTAAGCCAAGCAAAACTAATAAATTATTGTAAAACTTTTCTGTGAAGTGAAAAGTGAGGATCAATATATCATGTTGATTTAAAGTTTGACACATTTTTAAACAAGTTACGAATTTTTGAAGAAAGCTTTCCTGCTGACACAGTTAACAGGAACAAGCTAATGGAAATTTTAAAGGCATGTAATATACCCAGTCAACTTATTGTAGCAATTTATAACATTTATGAAAAAAATCAACCTCATTGCAATAAAAATGGAATCTGATCTCTCAGAATGGAACCTATGAGATGGCTGGTAATTCTATGTGGTGTTCAGTTAAACATAGAATATGGTGTGAGTGTACAGTAACATTGTTTGCAGTGCTGATAGAAGTTTTGTTTAATTGTATTTGTGACAGGGCTGAAAGCAATGATTCTTGTGGTCTGTGGAGATGATTCAGTATGTTAAATTGGAGTATGTTTCATAGCTTAAATGGAACTTTTAAAAAATGTGTGCTCCTTCTTTCAGTTCAATGCAGAATGAAGATATTCTAAGCTTTATTTCATATTGCATGAATCCTTTGTTTCAACAATTGTGACTATAGTGCAAAGCTGATTTAATTTTTCATAATTTTTTTCTTGTAATTCTTAAGAGGGTAAGTAATTTCAGTTTATGAAACTTTGATAATGACACTTATTTTCTTTTAATTAGCAAGACGAGCCTGAATATATCCAAGAAAACAGCTTCTACTTCATATAATGCAAGCTTATCGAAGACTCCAAACAAGTTGAATGTGACAGGGAAATGCATTGCAACACAAGAAACAGCTGGTAAAATATATATACATATATATGTTTATAACTTGTAACATACATGTTTCATTAGGACGAGAAACCTATTTACTTCTCTGTCCAAATCTGCTATTTCCTTGGCAATAGTAATCTTTTCTTCATTCTCTGTGTTACTGAGAAAGAGGGCATTAGTTTTGTATAATGTGAAATTGGGGTTTTCAGTAGATTCTAATTGATATCAAAATAATCTCTTTATGCACTACCTTCTAGTCAAGTTAACATACTCTTACAAGGACATCTGGTCAGTTGATACCCACCAGTTTTGGCTCCTGTTTTTCAGTATTGCTCTGGCCCCTCCTGTGACTTCTTGGCCAACATATTTGTTGATACTTTACAAGTTCTTTGAAAAACACAGTTTTATTTTCCTCTTGCTTTACTGTTATTTCAGAAGGCATCCCTGCATTGCTTGCCATATCTCAGTTTGTAGCAGTTGTTTGGCTATGGTGCAGGCAACTCAGGTTTGATTCTCCATCAGGCTTTTACAATCATCAAGTCTACAGTGGCTTTGGGAACTCAAATTTAATTTATTTTCTTATGTGTTTGCAAATTTTCTTTCTCTGTTCTTTCATTAAAATTCAAGAATGAGAGGTGTACATTTGGTTTCTCAGTGTGAAAGGTCAAAAGTACACCAGTATTTTATAACAGAGAAGCTTTATATGATGCACTGTGAGGATAGTATCAAGCATGTTACACTAGGATGACTTGGTTGTGGATGGTGATTATTTTAAATGCAACAGAAACACAAAACATTTGTGACATCACAAACATCAAACAAATGCTTGCCTGCTTGCTGCATTTGCATTTTCAGATTGTTACTTCAAACTTCACATAATGCTATTGATATGGCAGCATACTATGCAGACCTTGTAATTATGGAAACAGGTGCTTGTGATTGGTTTTGTATGAGTGTGTTCCTTTTTTTAGTCTTCCTTATTAGATAGTTCATAAATAACTGCAATGAGAACCTGACAATCCTGCAACATTGCAATGTAGTTTTTAACTTGTTTATAAAAATACTCATTGTGGTGTACATTTTAGCAGTATTATTTCATTGAACATGTAGACATAATTTTCTTCACCTAAGTACTTGTCATTATTAGTCTGTTGTCACCAGGAATCAAGAATTTGCAGAAATTTAAGCATCTCCTCATATGTATTTGATTTTTTTTTTAAGAACAATTGTGTTTTTGTGTTTTTCAGATTTCCTCATTTTATTATAGTTACAGAGAGTTTACAAATTTCTGTGATAAATGCTTTAATTTATTTTACAGATACAAGAATTAAATAAACTGCTTTTGCATAAGAATATGAAAGCTAGCAGTTAGATTGATAATCAGATACTCTGAAAAGGTGTTACTATGTAATAACTGAATTATGGACGTAACACATTGAGGAATTAACTGCACTCTCGTTCACAAATGTGAATGAAGAAAGAAAATAAATAAATACAAAGGGATAAAAAATAAATAACAATTTATGACTTCCAAAACATTTATAGACGTGATGATTTGAAGGATATTTCGTGGGGAATTTGACCCTTGTCACCTGTACTATAGGTAAACACACTTCCAGCTGAGCTATTGCAGACAACACAAGTGTACATCCTTTTGTGAGACTTATCACGTAAAAGTAAAGGTCATGGAAAATAACATTTTGTATTAGAGAGACTAAGTGGATGGCTGACACAATATTTTGGTGATAAAGTCAGAGGAGGGTCCATTGCCATCATGGAATATCTTGGGCAAAACTATGAGGTAAGGTCTGTGCTAACAGGGGATGTCCTGCAAGTAGTGGCCAAAGGATTAATGGTGGTATGACAAATATGCTGTTGATTGGTGTGTGTTATTTACAAATTGGCAAGCCAGTTAATTGGCTGTGGGTTTTTGTGTGGCCGATAAAAGGTGATTCCTGTAAGATTCATAATAGATGACAAATTAAAATAAATATTAAATGTGTCAGTGAAATGTATACTTGATGTCTTTTCATATTTTATTTATTTGGGAGTCTGTAGTTTATGTGTACATTATTGTTAAATAGTATTTTAACCATTTTCTGTATTTTAACAGGTGCTTGTTCATATTCAACAACACCAGCATCAGGCAAAAGATCCAAGACTCCGATCGGTGGTGATCGATTTATTCCTGTTAGAAGTGCACCCAATTTTGAACTTTGCACATTATAAGGTAATAAATATGTTGGTGTTTGTGAAACATGCAGGTTGTAATGGTTGTGGACCTTGAGAGATTACATCATGATATGTGAAATGTTTGAAAACTGTGTTGAGTCACTAAACACGTGATGTTTCCTGGTACAGTAAAACCTCTCTAACTTGGACACTTGCGGTTCCACGATAATGTGTCCAACTTACAGAGGTGTCCAGGATAGAGGGAAAGGAGGAAATTGTCCTTTCAAATTGTGGTGTAATTACAATGTGGTAATTGTAAAGTATTATGGAGCCCTTCCCAAAAAGGAAATTATTGATAAGAAAAATCAAAAGGGTAAATTAGTTTTTTACAAATTTTGTTTTCATTAAATTAAACTTGCATGGATAAGCTAAAAGTGAAGGACACCAATACTTTATGTTTACAGACAGTGTAACCTATTTACTTACATAATCTAACTACAGTAGGCTTGCTTGAATTAAGAATAATTTTTAATGCCAATAATAATAATCTTTTGAAACCCACTCTCATGGTTGCACAAATGTTCAGAATGTATTTTTTTTAATTGTACTTATGGCAGTAGCTCAACATATGATGTCACTTATTTATTGTAAAAAAGTCCATCACAAGACACTGCTGTTTTGCTTTTATCTTGCAATTTGCCATCCCCTTTCGAATTTTCGTCACAATCCGAATAAAGTTTCAACCATTCCTTGTTGATTATGAGCGAAAGCATACCATTCCAATTTCTGTTAACACTGTTTAACTCAGTTGCAAGCACAGTACTGATATAGTTAAAACTCCAGTAAAGGGTTCAACAAAAGAATAACTATACACTTTCACTGCATTCCAATGATGTGCTCAATGTCTCACACCTTCAACCATAAGGTAATCCTCAGGTAGAAGACATACATAAGTCATAAATTCAAAACAACAAAATACTAGCTGTAAACGTTTCCCATAAAAGCATTGAAGCTAAGTGCATGAACCTGTCCAACTTACAACAAAAGGGGTTACCAAGTTCCAGGATAAAGGGGTGTCCAAGATATAGAGTATTGTGGCAATGTAAAATTATAGGATGTCCGCCGGTTCCAATTAAAAGTGTCCAGCTAGAGGGGTTCTACTGTATTTCTGTAGTATATAGGGACTGTTCAAAATGTTGTCTTGTATGTGGTACAAGCAATTTTGAGGAATGTGGCATGATACATTGCTCTGAGAAGTGGGTAACTACCTACAAAAGTTACGTTCATTATTCATGTCAGTGTGTGTCAGAATAACAAAGAAAAATTTGGTTCAAGCTTGGGGAGGGGGGGGTGGGGGGGGGGGGGTCAAAATTTGGCTGTGGAGAGTTAACTGTTATTTTATATTTATAATGTAATTTTAACTAAATTGAACTTATATGAAGTTGATGTGATTTCTTGTCAGGTGACCCAGGAACAACAACCAGATGATGAATTGATAAGCCTTTCACAGAAAGGATATCAGCGCTTCATGTCAGAGTATCTGTTTGGCGGAGATGTTAGAAATATGAGGCTTCTGTCATACAAGAACAAAGCACCAGGAAGGCCTGATGTAAGTTTTCTAGTTTTCTGTTTCACTGTAGTACAACAGGTATTTCATAGGTGATTGCCTCACCACAACGATTGTTACTCTTACTGCTTGCCAACTAAGAGAATTAGTGATACGATGTGGAAGATCAGCACATATAGTAAAACCCAAAGTAGCATGTTGGAAACTGCAAATAACACATAACATTTTCTTATTTGTGTCAGGAATCTCATATGTGTGTGTTGTTTACAGACACTTCAATTCTGGATCATTTTCAGGTGATTTGTTGCTTGTTTTATAGGGCTAGATTGCTCGTGTATTTAGTTTTATCAGTATTTATTTTTAGATCAGTTTTTTGTTAGCCAGAGAATTTCTGCATTCATTAACAGGTATTTAGCACTTACAAGTTACAGTTAAACAAGTTAATCTAATAATGTCTTCAAATTGAAATATTTTAGAGCTGCATTTAGAGTGTAACCAAAAGTAAAATGTGGCTTCTATCTAAAAAGTTTGGTTCACCCTGTAATATAAATGTTCAACTACTGTGTTTTAAAAGTAGCTGTTATTTGAACAATGTGTTCTGAAAATTAATGGGCATCTTGTAAATCACTTGAGAAATTCTGCTATAACTACAAGTTATAATCTGATTTTAAAACTGTTTCTAAATATTTTATTAAATGTAGTTTTTCCAAGAAATAAATTTGTCTTGATGTTCTGTCAACATGTGTGACGAATATAAAAATTATTTATGCTATCTATTTTTTATAAACAATTTGTTAAGCTTATAAATAGTTCTAAAGTTGAGTTCTGCTCTGTATGGCTAGTTGACTCCATTTCCTCTCTTGCATCTTTTAGGACTTGCAAATCAAGCTTTCTCGATACTTTTGTGGCTCTTTTCCGATGGACTGACATTGCATTAGTTTGCATGTCGAAGGTGGCGATGACTGGGACGTGTTCTCTGAGTGGCGCTAGGCTAGACAAGTAGTCCACTGTTTGTTGTCTTACACGCATGTTGTTTCCTCTGCAGAATATGATGTCTATCGTGCTGCTTCCATTGGGTGTGAGATATGTTTTTTACTCTGCATTGCTTATTAGCCTAAAGCCTTCTTCTTCGAGAGCTTCGACTTGCAGTTTGCTCCTTTGTGTGGCCTTATCTATTCAGCAGTTGAAATCTCCTGCTATTATTACTGGATCTTCAGGATCTATTAGTGATGTTGCGCTCATTATTGTTTCTATGTCTGTATGGAGTTTGAAATACATGACTAGGATGTTTACAGTGTCTGTTTTAACTCGCTGTGTCTGAGGGTCACCTGGCGTAACTTAGGATCGGTATAGCAAGATATCCCCCCGTAGGATCTTCCCTCGTTTCTCTGTTGTGCTAGTGTGTGTGCTGAGTATTTCCCTGGGAGCTCTAATGGATCTGTAGTCATTGTCTCTGTCAGTATGTAATAGTTTTGTATCTGCAATAATGTTGACCATCAAGGCTGGTGAAATATTGAAAGTTGCAAGGAATGTATTTTGACAATATGTGTACTCCAAAATGGAGTCTGGAATACACTACCCACTCTTTGTAATTTTATAAATTAATTAAATCCGCTATACCTAGATACATATTGGTGGCATTAAAAATTCAAACCCAATAAAAATGGAATTCAAGTTCTCATCTATAAGCAGTAGATATCAAACATTGTTTTGCTGTGATATTTTACAATTTTTCCTTCACTGTTAAGTACTAATCTTTGCATCACATGGCATCTGCTTCATATATGACAGGTATCTGACTTGAATCCTTCCCTACTACTGGTTATTATTTTTTCTCATCCTCAGCCCATTAATGTGCCACATGCATTTGGTGTTTAATGCAAAGCACCATTTTTTTAAGAATTGGCAGTCTTTCATTGACGCTTCATAACATCTTCAGTTGATGCAGCAGTAAAGCTGATTTTGGAGTATTGTGTCTAACAATACTAGTTTTAGTTAGTTTAGATGTTAGAAACAGAAGGAATTCAAAGATACTATTTAAGATGTAATAAGTTCAAGCAGAAGGTGACAAATTACTCATTTACGTACATACATCTGCAAATGTGAATATAGCACCAAAATCTTGGTAATGATGTTATAGAGTGATATATATTGTTTAAGTAGGACTTGACTGTTTAGTATGGGATATTGTGCATATTTTTATTTATTTCTCATACATCAAATACATACTCTTGTAAACATTAGTGAAATTTTATCTTTCATGTTGCTTATGTTGTCAGAGTAATAAAACAACCAAATTCTTGCATTTTGGTAAAATAATCATTGTATAACAATATTTCATAATGTGTAGGTATGTTTATTAGCTACTGCGTTCCGCTGAATTTAACTTGTATTTGCAGTGGTCATCTGGGATAATTTTATTGTTTCAGCTGTACACTGACCCAGTGCCCACAGTATCGATTTTCCGTAGGTTCATAGGTAGCAAAAAAGTATTAAGTGATTTATATTTTGCTAAAGCGCCTACATGGCACATAGAGGGACAGCTTTACTCCTTTTTTTAAGCGCTGTATAAATTATTTTTGCGCTGAACGCTGTATAACCTGCAACAAGCAAATAGGCAAAGGCTGTAATACACATGTATTACGGTATTAGGTGATCTCTGGTCATACCCTCCAAACACGTAAGATACCTGCACTGGTAACGCCGTTTACATCTTATATGTTGGGCACATTGTAGACCGGAAAAAACATAAAAGCATCAGATTTGAAATTCAGTCTGTGTGAGGTGCATGTTTTGAGCATATTGTGTGTACTACAGACGAATTTGAAATCTGCGGATCGAAATATAGTGTAGTCAAGTATTCTCATTATTTTTCAATTGTATCTATACATCCTTCTACCGAATTGCAGTTTGTTTTCGCTAATGAATTAAAGAACTGTGTTAGAATGGACGATGCAATAAGCAAAAGTCTGATTCCGCTGTGGCAGAAGGAGTTTCCTGAGGTCTCCGATTTAAGGTTTGCTCTTTGTGGTATTTAAGATAGTTTAAACGAGTCTGTATAGTTGAAGGTTTCAGAAATTTCACATTTAAACGGTTTCTTATGAAGGCATCCTGAATTTAATAATTGCTGAACAGTTGTCATAGGAAATTGAGATTATATTAAGCCAAGCAAAACTAATAAATTATTGTAAAACTTTTCTGTGAAGTGAAAAGTGAGGATCAATATATCATGTTGATTTAAAGTTTGACACATTTTTAAACAAGTTACGAATTTTTGAAGAAAGCTTTCCTGCTGACACAGTTAACAGGAACAAGCTAATGGAAATTTTAAAGGCATGTAATATACCCAGTCAACTTATTGTAGCAATTTATAACATTTATGAAAAAAATCAACCTCATTGCAATAAAAATGGAATCTGATCTCTCAGAATGGAACCTATGAGATGGCTGGTAATTCTATGTGGTGTTCAGTTAAACATAGAATATGGTGTGAGTGTACAGTAACATTGTTTGCAGTGCTGATAGAAGTTTTGTTTAATTGTATTTGTGACAGGGCTGAAAGCAATGATTCTTGTGGTCTGTGGAGATGATTCAGTATGTTAAATTGGAGTATGTTTCATAGCTTAAATGGAACTTTTAAAAAATGTGTGCTCCTTCTTTCAGTTCAATGCAGAATGAAGATATTCTAAGCTTTATTTCATATTGCATGAATCCTTTGTTTCAACAATTGTGACTATAGTGCAAAGCTGATTTAATTTTTCATAATTTTTTTCTTGTAATTCTTAAGAGGGTAAGTAATTTCAGTTTATGAAACTTTGATAATGACACTTATTTTCTTTTAATTAGCAAGACGAGCCTGAATATATCCAAGAAAACAGCTTCTACTTCATATAATTCAAGCTTATCGAAGACTCCAAACAAGTTGAATGTGACAGGGAAATGCATTGCAACACAAGAAACAGCTGGTAAAATATATATACATATATATGTTTATAACTTGTAACATACATGTTTCATTAGGACGAGAAACCTATTTACTTCTCTGTCCAAATCTGCTATTTCCTTGGCAATAGTAATCTTTTCTTCATTCTCTGTGTTACTGAGAAAGAGGGCATTAGTTTTGTATAATGTGAAATTGGGGTTTTCAGTAGATTCTAATTGATATCAAAATAATCTCTTTATGCACTACCTTCTAGTCAAGTTAACATACTCTTACAAGGACATCTGGTCAGTTGATACCCACCAGTTTTGGCTCCTGTTTTTCAGTATTGCTCTGGCCCCTCCTGTGACTTCTTGGCCAACATATTTGTTGATACTTTACAAGTTCTTTGAAAAACACAGTTTTATTTTCCTCTTGCTTTACTGTTATTTCAGAAGGCATCCCTGCATTGCTTGCCATATCTCAGTTTGTAGCAGTTGTTTGGCTATGGTGCAGGCAACTCAGGTTTGATTCTCCATCAGGCTTTTACAATCATCAAGTCTACAGTGGCTTTGGGAACTCAAATTTAATTTATTTTCTTATGTGTTTGCAAATTTTCTTTCTCTGTTCTTTCATTAAAATTCAAGAATGAGAGGTGTACATTTGGTTTCTCAGTGTGAAAGGTCAAAAGTACACCAGTATTTTATAACAGAGAAGCTTTATATGATGCACTGTGAGGATAGTATCAAGCATGTTACACTAGGATGACTTGGTTGTGGATGGTGATTATTTTAAATGCAACAGAAACACAAAACATTTGTGACATCACAAACATCAAACAAATGCTTGCCTGCTTGCTGCATTTGCATTTTCAGATTGTTACTTCAAACTTCACATAATGCTATTGATATGGCAGCATACTATGCAGACCTTGTAATTATGGAAACAGGTGCTTGTGATTGGTTTTGTATGAGTGTGTTCCTTTTTTTAGTCTTCCTTATTAGATAGTTCATAAATAACTGCAATGAGAACCTGACAATCCTGCAACATTGCAATGTAGTTTTTAACTTGTTTATAAAAATACTCATTGTGGTGTACATTTTAGCAGTATTATTTCATTGAACATGTAGACATAATTTTCTTCACCTAAGTACTTGTCATTATTAGTCTGTTGTCACCAGGAATCAAGAATTTGCAGAAATTTAAGCATCTCCTCATATGTATTTGATTTTTTTTTTAAGAACAATTGTGTTTTTGTGTTTTTCAGATTTCCTCATTTTATTATAGTTACAGAGAGTTTACAAATTTCTGTGATAAATGCTTTAATTTATTTTACAGATACAAGAATTAAATAAACTGCTTTTGCATAAGAATATGAAAGCTAGCAGTTAGATTGATAATCAGATACTCTGAAAAGGTGTTACTATGTAATAACTGAATTATGGACGTAACACATTGAGGAATTAACTGCACTCTCGTTCACAAATGTGAATGAAGAAAGAAAATAAATAAATACAAAGGGATAAAAAATAAATAACAATTTATGACTTCCAAAACATTTATAGACGTGATGATTTGAAGGATATTTCGTGGGGAATTTGACCCTTGTCACCTGTACTATAGGTAAACACACTTCCAGCTGAGCTATTGCAGACAACACAAGTGTACATCCTTTTGTGAGACTTATCACGTAAAAGTAAAGGTCATGGAAAATAACATTTTGTATTAGAGAGACTAAGTGGATGGCTGACACAATATTTTGGTGATAAAGTCAGAGGAGGGTCCATTGCCATCATGGAATATCTTGGGCAAAACTATGAGGTAAGGTCTGTGCTAACAGGGGATGTCCTGCAAGTAGTGGCCAAAGGATTAATGGTGGTATGACAAATATGCTGTTGATTGGTGTGTGTTATTTACAAATTGGCAAGCCAGTTAATTGGCTGTGGGTTTTTGTGTGGCCGATAAAAGGTGATTCCTGTAAGATTCATAATAGATGACAAATTAAAATAAATATTAAATGTGTCAGTGAAATGTATACTTGATGTCTTTTCATATTTTATTTATTTGGGAGTCTGTAGTTTATGTGTACATTATTGTTAAATAGTATTTTAACCATTTTCTGTATTTTAACAGGTGCTTGTTCATATTCAACAACACCAGCATCAGGCAAAAGATCCAAGACTCCGATCGGTGGTGATCGATTTATTCCTGTTAGAAGTGCACCCAATTTTGAACTTTGCACATTATAAGGTAATAAATATGTTGGTGTTTGTGAAACATGCAGGTTGTAATGGTTGTGGACCTTGAGAGATTACATCATGATATGTGAAATGTTTGAAAACTGTGTTGAGTCACTAAACACGTGATGTTTCCTGGTACAGTAAAACCTCTCTAACTTGGACACTTGCGGTTCCACGATAATGTGTCCAACTTACAGAGGTGTCCAGGATAGAGGGAAAGGAGGAAATTGTCCTTTCAAATTGTGGTGTAATTACAATGTGGTAATTGTAAAGTATTATGGAGCCCTTCCCAAAAAGGAAATTATTGATAAGAAAAATCAAAAGGGTAAATTAGTTTTTTACAAATTTTGTTTTCATTAAATTAAACTTGCATGGATAAGCTAAAAGTGAAGGACACCAATACTTTATGTTTACAGACAGTGTAACCTATTTACTTACATAATCTAACTACTGTAGGCGTGCTTGAATTAAGAATAATTTTTAATGCCAATAATAATAATCTTTTGAAACCCACTCTCATGGTTGCACAAATGTTCAGAATGTATTTTTTTTAATTGTACTTATGGCAGTAGCTCAACATATGATGTCACTTATTTATTGTAAAAAAGTCCATCACAAGACACTGCTGTTTTGCTTTTATCTTGCAATTTGCCATCCCCTTTCGAATTTTCGTCACAATCCGAATAAAGTTTCAACCATTCCTTGTTGATTATGAGCGAAAGCATACCATTCCAATTTCTGTTAACACTGTTTAACTCAGTTGCAAGCACAGTACTGATATAGTTAAAACTCCAGTAAAGGGTTCAACAAAAGAATAACTATACACTTTCACTGCATTCCAATGATGTGCTCAATGTCTCACACCTTCAACCATAAGGTAATCCTCAGGTAGAAGACATTCATAAGTCATAAATTCAAAACAACAAAATACTAACTGTAAACGTTTCCCATAAAAGCATTGAAGCTAAGTGCATGAACCTGTCCAACTTACAACAAAAGGGGTGACCAAGTTCCAGGATAAAGGGGTGTCCAAGATATAGGGTATTGTGGCAATGTAAAATTATAGGATGTCCGCCGGTTCCAATTAAAAGTGTCCAGCTAGAGGGGTTCTACTGTATTTCTGTAGTATATAGGGACTGTTCAAAATGTTGTCTTGTATGTGGTACAAGCAATTTTGAGGAATGTGGCATGATACATTGCTCTGAGAAGTGGGTAACTACCTACAAAAGTTACGTTCATTATTCATGTCAGTGTGTGTCAGAATAACAAAGAAAAATTTGGTTCAAGCTTGGGGAGTGGGGGGGGGGGGGTCAAAATTTGGCTGTGGAGAGTTAACTGTTATTTTATATTTATAATGTAATTTTAACTAAATTGAATTTATATGAAGTTGATGTGATTTCTTGTCAGGTGACCCAGGAACAACAACCAGATGATGAATTGATAAGCCTTTCACAGAAAGGATATCAGCGCTTCATGTCAGAGTATCTGTTTGGCGGAGATGTTAGAAATATGAGGCTTCTGTCATACAAGAACAAAGCACCAGGAAGGCCTGATGTAAGTTTTCTAGTTTTCTGTTTCACTGTAGTACAACAGGTATTTCATAGGTGATTGCCTCACCACAACGATTGTTACTCTTACTGCTTGCCAACTAAGAGAATTAGTGATACGATGTGGAAGATCAGCACATATAGTAAAACCCAAAGTAGCATGTTGGAAACTGCAAATAACACATAACATTTTCTTATTTGTGTCAGGAATCTCATATGTGTGTGTTGTTTACAGACACTTCAATTCTGGATCATTTTCAGGTGATTTGTTGCTTGTTTTATAGGGCTAGATTGCTCGTGTATTTAGTTTTATCAGTATTTATTTTTAGATCAGTTTTTTGTTAGCCAGAGAATTTCTGCATTCATTAACAGGTATTTAGCACTTACAAGTTACAGTTAAACAAGTTAATCTAATAATGTCTTCAAATTGAAATATTTTAGAGCTGCATTTAGAGTGTAACCAAAAGTAAAATGTGGCTTCTATCTAAAAAGTTTGGTTCACCCTGTAATATAAATGTTCAACTACTGTGTTTTAAAAGTAGCTGTTATTTGAACAATGTGTTCTGAAAATTAATGGGCATCTTATAAATCACTTGAGAAATTCTGCTATAACTACAAGTTATAATCTGATTTTAAAACTGTTTCTAAATATTTTATTAAATGTAGTTTTTCCAAGAAATAAATTTGTCTTGATGTTCTGTCAACATGTGTGACGAATATAAAAATTATTTATGCTATCTATTTTTTATAAACAATTTGTTAAGCTTATAAATAGTTCTAAAGTTGAGTTCTGTTTGTCACTTTTTTCATGGCATTATATTATAAACTCATTTATGTATATTCAATTGCAGGGATTCTTGGATCCTCTGAACGTCACGTACACAGTGCGGCAACTGGAAAACGGGACTGATGCTGGAAAAAAAATTATGGTTCCATGTATGAGCAATCTGAGCGTTGTATATTCAAAGTAGCTTTCTCCTGCATCTACACACTGAAGGTCATCATACATTGCCGTCATTTGAGAACATAGTGTGAGCTGAAGTACACGTCTCTCTTGTGTGTGTGTGTGTGTTTGTTGTGAAGCAAGAATGGAACAAGGAGCTAACATCAAATTTTGTGTTCGGCTGGGCAAAAGTACCACGGAAACGTTTTGAATGATGAAGCATGTGTACAGAGATAATTGTCTGTTTCGTACACATGTTTTTGAGTGGCATAACAATAGGAGCAAATTTTGTGGAATGCCATAATACCATGCCTTGAGCATTAATTGAAATACTCCAGATCATCTCCATACACACACACAACCCCCCCCCCAAAAAAAAAAAAAATTATGAAAATTTATTTCGTTTCCCTATACTGTGTATAGTATTTGCTGCTTCACATGATTCATAATTGAGTGCTGGAACGGAAAATTGAGAAGAGCGTAATATAACTGATACAAGTTCATGGTTTCTCCAACATGGTGCTCATATTCTTTGGATGTCACTGATTTCACTGTTCTATGCAGCATTTACAATTTGCAAAGTAAATTTCTTCACATTTCTCATCTTTGCCTTCTCTGTTCTCATTGTTTATGTTAATATTTTATGCAGTATCTTTTACCATACTGATCATGTACACACAATGTAGCAATATACTCAAATAAATTTTGTTTTACACCTATTGCCTGGTCCCCACAACATCATGGACTCTTGGCTAGTGGTGGAGGCGCGGCTGATCGGTGTATTCGTTTCTGGAACACACTCACAGGACAACCAAAGCAGTGTGTGGACACTGGATCTCAAGTCTGTAATCTCGTCTGGTCTAAACATCCCTCTGAACTGGTAAGTTCCTTGGATGTCGATGTGATCTGCAATTTGTACTTGGAACGATATTGTTATTGTCGGTCATCGCGCTTCTGGTGTAGAAATCCAGCCATATATTCTCTCATTTCCACTTCCTCTCTTCAAACAGTCGCGGCGAGTTTTCCGTATATGGCAGTAGTAGTCTGTAACACAGGTCTTCCATCTGGAACGTTTCCTTCGCTACCTCGTAGGCCAGTCTTGATGGCGCTAATTTTGAAATTTCAAGAGTAATTTTCACGAATCGTGCCTTGACGTTTTCCAGTGATTTTACGTCTTTCAGACTTAGGTTGGGCCATGCGACTTCGATTCCATAGGTTAGCAGTAGGACAATTTTAGCTTCGAATAGTCTTACAGCGGTTTCAATGCTAAATTGTCTTAGATTTTCTATTTCGAGCATCCCTTTGGTAGCTACGATGGCTCTCTCCTTAATGTGGATCCGTAGGACTTCGTTGTAGTCTACATTGTTACTCCAAGGTACTTAAATGCATTAGTGACTTTCAATGGTTCCTGTTTGAAGTAGACTGTGTCTTCCGCAGTCTTCCTTCCGCCCCTACTGAATACTATCGGTACCGTCTTTTCTTGGTTGATTTGTAACCTGTTTTGTTCCGCCCAGGTTATTAGTCGGTTGAATGTTTCCTGCAAGTCACTTTTATTCGTCGAGCCTAGGTCCATATCGTCAGCACAGGTATATAGCGACGTTGCGGGTAGACATACTTTCGTGATGTCGGCCGTGGCAATGTTGAATAAGAGTGGGCTTACTGGATCCCCTTGTAATACCCCTTTGGTTTATACGATTTCTTTTGATGTCGTTACGGTGTCGTCGTTTCTGATTAGGTTGTGGGTCAGGATGTTGTGGATTAGGATGGATGTGCTTTTATCCAGTCCTATCTTTTCCAGCGAGTATCTGCCTATTCACACTGTCGAAGGCTTTTGTTTAGTCAATGAAAATTGTGTAGTACTTGGGGTTGGAAGAGCCTCCTTGATATCGTTTAGCAGGTTTTCTATTGCTTGTAGGCAGGAGCGGCCTCTTCTAAACCCAACTGCTGTTGAGGGATATGTGGATCCGCTATTTTCGTGATTCTATTCGTTAGTATGGTTGTCAGCAGTTTGAATGAGCTATTTTCTAGGGTATCCACCTGTACGAGTTGGAGTCGTCAGTGGCACCCTTGCCTTTGTATAGCATTTTAATATTTGACACTCCCCAGGGATCTGGCAGCTCACCAAGTTTCAGGCACTGGTTGAAGAGGGCTTCCCAAGTTTCTATGAGTAGCGGGCAGGAGACAATGATGTGCTCATTGAAGATGCCATCTGGACCAGCTGCCTTATTTCTTTTGAGACCTGCTACTGTTTCAGTAATCTCTTTTGTGGAGATTGGTCTGTATGTCCTTGTTATTGATGGTGGCAGTGTGGGATAGGCTCGATTTTCTCCAGTCGGGTTCAGAATGTCTGTGAAGTGTGTTTGCCAAGTCTCCATCTGGATGGTGGGCAGTATTGGTACTTTCCTTTGTCTCAGCGCCACGAAAAGGTCAATGACGGCTGCTGCTGCTAGTTTCAGTTCTTCATTTTCCATATAAGTGTTCCTTCTATCCTGAAGAAGGATTTTGTACTGGTTCCTTGCCATCGAGTATGTCCCTAAGTCTTGGGAGAGTCCTGACAGTTTTGTTTGGTGTAAAGCTTGTAGAGTAATACGTCTTTTTCTGTAACAGTGCGCATCGAACCATGGCTTTACTTGTCTTTTCTTGACAGGGATTATTGCGGATTGGAGTAGCTGTTGTATCTGTTTAGTTGCTTTTGTAACACTGCTCTGTATGGCTAGTTGACTCCATTTCCTCTCTTGCATCTTTTAGGACTTGCAAATCAAGCTTTCTCGATACTTTTGTGGCTCTTTTCCGATGGACTGACATTGCATTAGTCTGCATGTCGAAGGTGGCGATGACTGGGACGTGTTCTCTGAGTGGCGCTAGGCTAGACAAGTAGTCCACTGTTTGTTGTCTTACACGCATGTTGTTTCCTCTGCAGAATATGATGTCTATCGTGCTGCTTCCATTGGGTGTGAGATATGTTTTTTGCTCTGCATTGCTTATTAGCCTAAAGCCTTCTTCTTCGAGAGCTTCGACTTGCAGTTTGCTCCTTTGTGTGGCCTTATCTATTCAGCAGTTGAAATCTCCTGCTATTATTACTGGATCTTCAGGATCTATTAGTGATGTTGCGCTCATTATTGTTTCTATGTCTGTATGGAGTTTGAAATACATGACTAGGATGTTTACAGTGTCTGTTTTAACTCGCTGTGTCTGAGGGTCACCTGGCGTAACTTAGGATCGGTATAGCAAGATATCCCCCCGTAGGATCTTCCCTCGTTTCTCTGTTGTGCTAGTGTGTGTGCTGAGTATTTCCCTGGGAGCTCTAATGGATCTGTAGTCATTGTCTCTGTCAGTATGTAATAGTTTTGTATCTGCAATAATGTTGACCAACAAGGCTGGTGAAATATTGAAAGTTGCAAGGAATGTATTTTGACAATATGTGTACTCCAAAATGGAGTCTGGAATACACTACCCACTCGTTGTAATTTTATAAATTAATTAAATCCGCTATACCTAGATACATATTGGTGGCATTAAAAATTCAAACCCAATAAAAATGGAATTCAAGTTCTCATCTATAAGCAGTAGATATCAAACATTGTTTTGCTGTGATATTTTACAATTTTTCCTTCACTGTTAAGTACTAATCTTTGCATCACATGGCATCTGCTTCATATATGACAGGTATCTGACTTGAATCCTTCCCTACTACTGGTTATTATTTTTTCTCATCCTCAGCCCATTAATGTGCCACATGCATTTGGTGTTTAATGCAAAGCACCATTTTTTTAAGAATTGGCAGTCTTTCATTGACGCTTCATAACATCTTCAGTTGATGCAGCAGTAAAGCTGATTTTGGAGTATTGTGTCTAACAATACTAGTTTTAGTTAGTTTAGATGTTAGAAACAGAAGGAATTCAAAGATACTATTTAAGATGTAATAAGTTCAAGCAGAAGGTGACAAATTACTCATTTACGTACATACATCTGCAAATGTGAATATAGCACCAAAATCTTGGTAATGATGTTATAGAGTGATATATATTGTTTAAGTAGGACTTGACTGTTTAGTATGGGATATTGTGCATATTTTTATTTATTTCTCATACATCAAATACATACTCTTGTAAACATTAGTGAAATTTTATCTTTCATGTTGCTTATGTTGTCAGAGTAATAAAACAACCAAATTCTTGCATTTTGGTAAAATAATCATTGTATAACAATATTTCATAATGTGTAGGTATGTTTATTAGCTACTGCGTTCCGCTGAATTTAACTTGTATTTGCAGTGGTCATCTGGGATAATTTTATTGTTTCAGCTGTACACTGACCCAGTGCCCACAGTATCGATTTTCCGTAGGTTCATAGGTAGCAAAAAAGTATTAAGTGATTTATATTTTGCTAAAGCGCCTACATGGCACATAGAGGGACAGCTTTACTCCTTTTTTTAAGCGCTGTATAAATTATTTTTGCGCTGAACGCTGTATAACCTGCAACAAGCAAATAGGCAAAGGCTGTAATACACATGTATTACGGTATTAGGTGATCTCTGGTCATACCCTCCAAACACGTAAGATACCTGCACTGGTAACGCCGTTTACATCTTATATGTTGGGCACATTGTAGACCGGAAAAAACATAAAAGCATCAGATTTGAAATTCAGTCTGTGTGAGGTGCATGTTTTGAGCATATTGTGTGTACTACAGACGAATTTGAAATCTGCGGATCGAAATATAGTGTAGTCAAGTATTCTCATTATTTTTCAATTGTATCTATACATCCTTCTACCGAATTGCAGTTTGTTTTCGCTAATGAATTAAAGAACTGTGTTAGAATGGACGATGCAATAAGCAAAAGTCTGATTCCGCTGTGGCAGAAGGAGTTTCCTGAGGTCTCCGATTTAAGGTTTGCTCTTTGTGGTATTTAAGATAGTTTAAACGAGTCTGTATAGTTGAAGGTTTCAGAAATTTCACATTTAAACGGTTTCTTATGAAGGCATCCTGAATTTAATAATTGCTGAACAGTTGTCATAGGAAATTGAGATTATATTAAGCCAAGCAAAACTAATAAATTATTGTAAAACTTTTCTGTGAAGTGAAAAGTGAGGATCAATATATCATGTTGATTTAAAGTTTGACACATTTTTAAACAAGTTACGAATTTTTGAAGAAAGCTTTCCTGCTGACACAGTTAACAGGAACAAGCTAATGGAAATTTTAAAGGCATGTAATATACCCAGTCAACTTATTGTAGCAATTTATAACATTTATGAAAAAAATCAACCTCATTGCAATAAAAATGGAATCTGATCTCTCAGAATGGAACCTATGAGATGGCTGGTAATTCTATGTGGTGTTCAGTTAAACATAGAATATGGTGTGAGTGTACAGTAACATTGTTTGCAGTGCTGATAGAAGTTTTGTTTAATTGTATTTGTGACAGGGCTGAAAGCAATGATTCTTGTGGTCTGTGGAGATGATTCAGTATGTTAAATTGGAGTATGTTTCATAGCTTAAATGGAACTTTTAAAAAATGTGTGCTCCTTCTTTCAGTTCAATGCAGAATGAAGATATTCTAAGCTTTATTTCATATTGCATGAATCCTTTGTTTCAACAATTGTGACTATAGTGCAAAGCTGATTTAATTTTTCATAATTTTTTTCTTGTAATTCTTAAGAGGGTAAGTAATTTCAGTTTATGAAACTTTGATAATGACACTTATTTTCTTTTAATTAGCAAGACGAGCCTGAATATATCCAAGAAAACAGCTTCTACTTCATATAATTCAAGCTTATCGAAGACTCCAAACAAGTTGAATGTGACAGGGAAATGCATTGCAACACAAGAAACAGCTGGTAAAATATATATACATATATATGTTTATAACTTGTAACATACATGTTTCATTAGGACGAGAAACCTATTTACTTCTCTGTCCAAATCTGCTATTTCCTTGGCAATAGTAATCTTTTCTTCATTCTCTGTGTTACTGAGAAAGAGGGCATTAGTTTTGTATAATGTGAAATTGGGGTTTTCAGTAGATTCTAATTGATATCAAAATAATCTCTTTATGCACTACCTTCTAGTCAAGTTAACATACTCTTACAAGGACATCTGGTCAGTTGATACCCACCAGTTTTGGCTCCTGTTTTTCAGTATTGCTCTGGCCCCTCCTGTGACTTCTTGGCCAACATATTTGTTGATACTTTACAAGTTCTTTGAAAAACACAGTTTTATTTTCCTCTTGCTTTACTGTTATTTCAGAAGGCATCCCTGCATTGCTTGCCATATCTCAGTTTGTAGCAGTTGTTTGGCTATGGTGCAGGCAACTCAGGTTTGATTCTCCATCAGGCTTTTACAATCATCAAGTCTACAGTGGCTTTGGGAACTCAAATTTAATTTATTTTCTTATGTGTTTGCAAATTTTCTTTCTCTGTTCTTTCATTAAAATTCAAGAATGAGAGGTGTACATTTGGTTTCTCAGTGTGAAAGGTCAAAAGTACACCAGTATTTTATAACAGAGAAGCTTTATATGATGCACTGTGAGGATAGTATCAAGCATGTTACACTAGGATGACTTGGTTGTGGATGGTGATTATTTTAAATGCAACAGAAACACAAAACATTTGTGACATCACAAACATCAAACAAATGCTTGCCTGCTTGCTGCATTTGCATTTTCAGATTGTTACTTCAAACTTCACATAATGCTATTGATATGGCAGCATACTATGCAGACCTTGTAATTATGGAAACAGGTGCTTGTGATTGGTTTTGTATGAGTGTGTTCCTTTTTTTAGTCTTCCTTATTAGATAGTTCATAAATAACTGCAATGAGAACCTGACAATCCTGCAACATTGCAATGTAGTTTTTAACTTGTTTATAAAAATACTCATTGTGGTGTACATTTTAGCAGTATTATTTCATTGAACATGTAGACATAATTTTCTTCACCTAAGTACTTGTCATTATTAGTCTGTTGTCACCAGGAATCAAGAATTTGCAGAAATTTAAGCATCTCCTCATATGTATTTGATTTTTTTTTTAAGAACAATTGTGTTTTTGTGTTTTTCAGATTTCCTCATTTTATTATAGTTACAGAGAGTTTACAAATTTCTGTGATAAATGCTTTAATTTATTTTACAGATACAAGAATTAAATAAACTGCTTTTGCATAAGAATATGAAAGCTAGCAGTTAGATTGATAATCAGATACTCTGAAAAGGTGTTACTATGTAATAACTGAATTATGGACGTAACACATTGAGGAATTAACTGCACTCTCGTTCACAAATGTGAATGAAGAAAGAAAATAAATAAATACAAAGGGATAAAAAATAAATAACAATTTATGACTTCCAAAACATTTATAGACGTGATGATTTGAAGGATATTTCGTGGGGAATTTGACCCTTGTCACCTGTACTATAGGTAAACACACTTCCAGCTGAGCTATTGCAGACAACACAAGTGTACATCCTTTTGTGAGACTTATCACGTAAAAGTAAAGGTCATGGAAAATAACATTTTGTATTAGAGAGACTAAGTGGATGGCTGACACAATATTTTGGTGATAAAGTCAGAGGAGGGTCCATTGCCATCATGGAATATCTTGGGCAAAACTATGAGGTAAGGTCTGTGCTAACAGGGGATGTCCTGCAAGTAGTGGCCAAAGGATTAATGGTGGTATGACAAATATGCTGTTGATTGGTGTGTGTTATTTACAAATTGGCAAGCCAGTTAATTGGCTGTGGGTTTTTGTGTGGCCGATAAAAGGTGATTCCTGTAAGATTCATAATAGATGACAAATTAAAATAAATATTAAATGTGTCAGTGAAATGTATACTTGATGTCTTTTCATATTTTATTTATTTGGGAGTCTGTAGTTTATGTGTACATTATTGTTAAATAGTATTTTAACCATTTTCTGTATTTTAACAGGTGCTTGTTCATATTCAACAACACCAGCATCAGGCAAAAGATCCAAGACTCCGATCGGTGGTGATCGATTTATTCCTGTTAGAAGTGCACCCAATTTTGAACTTTGCACATTATAAGGTAATAAATATGTTGGTGTTTGTGAAACATGCAGGTTGTAATGGTTGTGGACCTTGAGAGATTACATCATGATATGTGAAATGTTTGAAAACTGTGTTGAGTCACTAAACACGTGATGTTTCCTGGTACAGTAAAACCTCTCTAACTTGGACACTTGCGGTTCCACGATAATGTGTCCAACTTACAGAGGTGTCCAGGATAGAGGGAAAGGAGGAAATTGTCCTTTCAAATTGTGGTGTAATTACAATGTGGTAATTGTAAAGTATTATGGAGCCCTTCCCAAAAAGGAAATTATTGATAAGAAAAATCAAAAGGGTAAATTAGTTTTTTACAAATTTTGTTTTCATTAAATTAAACTTGCATGGATAAGCTAAAAGTGAAGGACACCAATACTTTATGTTTACAGACAGTGTAACCTATTTACTTACATAATCTAACTACTGTAGGCGTGCTTGAATTAAGAATAATTTTTAATGCCAATAATAATAATCTTTTGAAACCCACTCTCATGGTTGCACAAATGTTCAGAATGTATTTTTTTTAATTGTACTTATGGCAGTAGCTCAACATATGATGTCACTTATTTATTGTAAAAAAGTCCATCACAAGACACTGCTGTTTTGCTTTTATCTTGCAATTTGCCATCCCCTTTCGAATTTTCGTCACAATCCGAATAAAGTTTCAACCATTCCTTGTTGATTATGAGCGAAAGCATACCATTCCAATTTCTGTTAACACTGTTTAACTCAGTTGCAAGCACAGTACTGATATAGTTAAAACTCCAGTAAAGGGTTCAACAAAAGAATAACTATACACTTTCACTGCATTCCAATGATGTGCTCAATGTCTCACACCTTCAACCATAAGGTAATCCTCAGGTAGAAGACATTCATAAGTCATAAATTCAAAACAACAAAATACTAACTGTAAACGTTTCCCATAAAAGCATTGAAGCTAAGTGCATGAACCTGTCCAACTTACAACAAAAGGGGTGACCAAGTTCCAGGATAAAGGGGTGTCCAAGATATAGGGTATTGTGGCAATGTAAAATTATAGGATGTCCGCCGGTTCCAATTAAAAGTGTCCAGCTAGAGGGGTTCTACTGTATTTCTGTAGTATATAGGGACTGTTCAAAATGTTGTCTTGTATGTGGTACAAGCAATTTTGAGGAATGTGGCATGATACATTGCTCTGAGAAGTGGGTAACTACCTACAAAAGTTACGTTCATTATTCATGTCAGTGTGTGTCAGAATAACAAAGAAAAATTTGGTTCAAGCTTGGGGAGTGGGGGGGGGGGGGGGGGGGTCAAAATTTGGCTGTGGAGAGTTAACTGTTATTTTATATTTATAATGTAATTTTAACTAAATTGAATTTATATGAAGTTGATGTGATTTCTTGTCAGGTGACCCAGGAACAACAACCAGATGATGAATTGATAAGCCTTTCACAGAAAGGATATCAGCGCTTCATGTCAGAGTATCTGTTTGGCGGAGATGTTAGAAATATGAGGCTTCTGTCATACAAGAACAAAGCACCAGGAAGGCCTGATGTAAGTTTTCTAGTTTTCTGTTTCACTGTAGTACAACAGGTATTTCATAGGTGATTGCCTCACCACAACGATTGTTACTCTTACTGCTTGCCAACTAAGAGAATTAGTGATACGATGTGGAAGGTCAGCACATATAGTAAAACCCAAAGTAGCATGTTGGAAACTGCAAATAACACATAACATTTTCTTATTTGTGTCAGGAATCTCATATGTGTGTGTTGTTTACAGACACTTCAATTCTGGATCATTTTCAGGTGATTTGTTGCTTGTTTTATAGGGCTAGATTGCTCGTGTATTTAGTTTTATCAGTATTTATTTTTAGATCAGTTTTTTGTTAGCCAGAGAATTTCTGCATTCATTAACAGGTATTTAGCACTTACAAGTTACAGTTAAACAAGTTAATCTAATAATGTCTTCAAATTGAAATATTTTAGAGCTGCATTTAGAGTGTAACCAAAAGTAAAATGTGGCTTCTATCTAAAAAGTTTGGTTCACCCTGTAATATAAATGTTCAACTACTGTGTTTTAAAAGTAGCTGTTATTTGAACAATGTGTTCTGAAAATTAATGGGCATCTTGTAAATCACTTGAGAAATTCTGCTATAACTACAAGTTATAATCTGATTTTAAAACTGTTTCTAAATATTTTATTAAATGTAGTTTTTCCAAGAAATAAATTTGTCTTGATGTTCTGTCAACATGTGTGACGAATATAAAAATTATTTATGCTATCTATTTTTTATAAACAATTTGTTAAGCTTATAAATAGTTCTAAAGTTGAGTTCTGTTTGTCACTTTTTTCATGGCATTATATTATAAACTCATTTATGTATATTCAATTGCAGGGATTCTTGGATCCTCTGAACGTCACGTACACAGTGCGGCAACTGGAAAACGGGACTGATGCTGGAAAAAAAATTATGGTTCCATGTATGAGCAATCTGAGCATTGTATATTCAAAGTAGCTTTCTCCTGCATCTACACACTGAAGGTCATTATACATTGCCGTCATTTGAGAACATAGTGTGAGCTGAAGTACACGTCTCTCTTGTGTGTGTGTGTGTGTGTTTGTTGTGAAGCAAGAATGGAACAAGGAGCTAACATCAAATTTTGTGTTCGGCTGGGCAAAAGTGCCACGGAAACGTTTTGAATGATGAAGCAAGTGTACAGAGATAATTGTCTGTTTCGTACACGTGTTTTTGAGTGGCATAACCGTTTCTGCCATGGAAGAGAATCATTGGAAGACGATGAACATCCTTGCCCAGCAAAAATGATTTGAACACCAGAGTTGATTGAAAAGGTGCGGGAAATAATCACCAACAACCGATGTGCAACACTTCGAATGATTTCAGAAGATCTGTGCGTTAATAAGGAAACCATTCGACAAATAATAACTCAGGATTTGAAAAAAGTAAGGTCTGTGCACGGTTTGTTCCACATTCATTAACAGACGATCAACCACAGCTCGTGAGTTGATCACTGCAGGGAACTCATTGATGCCACTGAAAACAAACCCAACTTCCTGAATTCGATCGTTACGGGTGACGAGACGTGGTGTTTCCAGTACGACCCCGAAACAAAGCTACAAATTGCGGAGTAGAAGTCAGCAAACTCTCCCCGAGCTAAGAAAGATCAAAAATCAAAACAATGATAATCATTTTCTACGACAGCGAGGGAATTGTGCACAAAGAGTTCATACCCAGTGGCGAGACAGTTACTGCTGCCTACTATCTTTACATTTTGAAACGTTTGCTTCACAGAACCTGTCGTGTTCGGCGTCAGTATCGAGAAGATGGCAGTTGGTTCCTGTTACAAGACAAAGCGCCAAGCCATAAGGCTCACATTGTTAGGGAGTTTTTGGTCACCAAAAAAGTCTGTGTATTGTCGCATCCACCGTACGAGGTGCGATCGGAAGGTTTCCAGACTGTGCGTATAAAAACCCGTACACTTATCTCAGGTATTAAATTCATCCATCACCCTCGAAGTAGTTCCCCTGGGAGTGAACACAATGATCCCAGCGCCGCTGCCAAGCCTGGAAGCATCCCTGGAAATCTTTCTTTGTCAGCCTGTCAAGCACCATCTGCGATTCTGCCTGAATCTCTTGCCAAAGACTCGCCAAAACGGTTACGAAACCTATGAAATGCTAAAGCAAGCATTTGAGGAGTCCGCAATGGGTCGTGCACAAACTTTTGTGTGGCATTCATGTTTTAAAAATGGCCGAACCTCTGTCGATGATGACGAGCGTTCTGGATGACCATCTTCGAGCACAACGCCCGAAAATGTTACGAAGATTCGGCAGGCCATTCACGAAGATCGATGGCGTACCATCAACGACTTGTGCGACATTGTTGGGATAGGCTATGGGAGGTTGCGTGAAGATGTGAGACGGAAGCGGCTGGCAAAGTGGCGAAACCACATCTGGCTGCTGCATCATGACAACGCGCCAGCGCACACCGCCCTCAAAGTTCGGCAGTTTTTGGCCTCAAACATCATGGCCGTCATCCTGCACCCTCCTTAGCTCCGTGTGACTTCTTCCTCTTCCCAAAGATGAAAATTCAGCTAAAGGGAAGGAGATTTGAGACGATAGAAGAGATTCAGGCAGAATCGCAGATGGTGCTTGACAGGCTGACAAAGAAAGATTTCCAGGCTTGGCAGCGGCGCTGGGATCGTTGTGTTCACTCCCAGGGGAACTACTTCGAGGATGATGGATGAATTTAACACCTGAGATAAGTGTACGGATTTTTATATGCGCAGTCTTGAAACTTTCCGATCGCACCTCGTATTCACCAGACTTAGCACTGTGTGACTTCTTTTTGTTTCCAAAACTCAAATCACCAGTGAAAGGCTGTTATTTTGATGACATGGACACCATTCAAAGGGCTGTAACAAGAGTACTGAACAGATTTCCAGACACGGCCACCCGCCATTCCTCCCAGTTGCTTCATGGTCGTTGTGTGCAGCGTGTAGGTGCAGGAGGAAGCTACTTTGAATAAACAATGCTCAGATTGCTCATACATGGAACCATTATTTTTTTCCAGCATCAGTCCCGTTTTCCAGTTGCCGCACTGTGTATTCCACGGCACGACCTTCAGGAAAGATTTTGACTCGATATTTTCCACAAAGTCCAGACATAATTCTTCATGCTCCTGACATTGTGGATGACTATTGTAAGTTGGTATTTATGTATCTTGTAAGAAATCAAATTTGAATGTTTTATCAGCAGATGTTTGTAACGATTAAGCTTCCATAAGGTCAATGGACAAGGTCGAAAAGCCCAACAATCAAAACTTAAAATTTAGGTGTAGAGTGGAATACAGGCCTCTATCATGACACTTAATGGTTGCCTCAAAGGGAAGTTTAAAAACAATAGACTTAGAGCTGGTAAATTTTTCTTCGCTCATCTCAATTACCTATGTAGTAATAAAGCAGACACCTAATGCTTGTAATTGGTTCATAAATATGATGGAAGCGAGACCAGAGCCTTATCTAAGAATGAACATTATTTTATTCTGAGTAATAGCAGTGGTACAGATGACATGTGTGATTTTGGTTTTTGAGAATAAGTCGTATCGAATGTTGAAGGTGTTCCAGCTTTTCGGCAGTGTTTTCCTGAAAGGTGACATTATACACTGCAGTTATGATGCTTATTCTAATCCATTGATATTAGGTTATAATTCAAGGCCTTTTATTTCTGGTTGGAGAGAATATTTTGGAAGTCAGGTGTTTGTATTGACTTTTCTTTGTGTGTCAATTAAGGGCATTTACAGAAGATTGAAGGAGTTTCATTATTTCATGCAACTTATTTGAAGAAAACCCTTGGTGCCACTTATGGTGGTTTTAGTGGATATATTTATTTATAATATTACCTTAACAAATCAGCACTTCAGTACAGTTCATTTCCAGAAACCCTAGCTAATAATCTGGTGATTTTCTCCACATAATGAACATTTGTGCAATGCAGTTTTCAATATACTGTATGCATGGCATGGTGCCCATGGCAGCCTAGCAGATTGGCAAGCAGTGGTGGAACAGGTGACAGATGCATTCGCTTTTGGAATTGCAATACTTGTTGTTTCAACACCATCGACACCAAGTCTCAGGTAAGTCCTGGATATTTACTGTATTTAAGACCCCTTGACTGCCATGACTATAGAAAATACATAACTGCTTAGGCTGATGCACTGTTAAATTTGGTAGGTACAGTAGCACATCTATAGTTATTAAGTGAATAATTATTGTTTTATTTAAAAATCTAGGCAGCCATGTTGCTGTTGTGTCAAAACCCAGCATTTCAGAGACACTGATAATGGAGACGGAGCTAGTCTCTGAAACATTGATTTTTCACTCCACATTGACATGTCTGGTCATTTGAGAAGATTTTATAACAAATAAGTAACGTGACTTGTGTTTGTCAATTTACAAACATCTCAAATGTGTGGACTGTTGCCTAACTACTGTATGATTATCTTGTTGAAGCTTGTAATAAAATGGCCATTACCTTCATATTCAACTACTGTCTTCTGTTTGTTAGACATTATTACCACTAAGGGAAGGTTTATGAATGAAAAGTCTTGTTTTGTGTGTTAAACATTTTTTCATCCTCTTAGTTGATAATTGTCTTGAATTTTTAAATCTGTCAGTCATTTGTCTCCTTGGACTGGGTTATTTAGTGGATTTTGTTAGTTCCTTGAATCCACTGAAATATTTACACTGTAAAAAATGTCTTACAGCTATGTGGTCTTCAGTGGTCAGCTACATACAGAGAACTCATCTCAAGTCATGGTTATGCAAATAATCAACTAACTATCTGGAAATATCCATCAATGACAAAGGTAAATGATCATAATCTTAGTGAGATAAAATGTTAATAGAGAAGCGATTGAAAATGAATTGGTTATTTCTGAAAGTTTAGTATTGGGAGATGCCTACGAAAGTTCACTCAGGATATTTTCATGTATTTTAAAATTATACATATATAATTGGTTAGTTGGAAGATAGATTTATTTCACACTTATTTTTGAGCATCCTGTGGCTGAGATTTAATTCTTGTAGAACAGGCTCGTGTTACCAGCCACTTTTGTATATTATTGTCTGACTTAGTGTTTAGCTCCAAAAACATGATGTTTCTGATGCCCAATCAGGCACCCATTAACAAATATTTTGTAACCAAAATCTTCTTCCCTCACTCTCTTCCCATGAAAACCTGAAATCTCAGAAAATGTTTTTCCAATACTGCCATGGCAAACTTTGTAATTTATGATTATTTTGATATTGTTCCCATCACCTTTACTCTGCCGTGCTTGAGGGAATGAAAGAATAAAATGGGGTGGTTTTCCTGGCCTCTCAATTTGGTCTCAACCCACAACTCCTATGTTTCTTCCTCTTGACCTTCCCTCTCTCTCTGTTGTGTTTCTTAACCTGTCATTCCCATCTTTATCACAGCCTCCATTGTGAACATTTTCCTTTCACTTTCATGTTCAAAGCCTTCTTTGGGATTTGTCTATTATTCATTCTTAATAAACCATTGCCCATACCATCTCTTTCTGTTCTTTGTTAGTTTTTCTTCCATGGCATTTAACTTAGATTCTCTTTCATTTTTTTTAATTTTTTATCGTATCTCTTATAGTTTATAGGTCTGTTCTTCTTAAAAATTGCATCTCTGCTGCCATTAATCTAGTAGTTCAGAATTTTACTATTTAACATAAGAATTATAATCCTTAGATGCCTATTAATTTGGATTGAAACTTTTATTTTCATCATTGCACTGGGTGAATGTTTTAAATTTGTACAGGGACCACAGACGTTAATAACTCCTGTGGTCCCCGTACAAATTTATAAAGTATTTCCATAAAATATTTTTAATCTAAATATCAGACAGGATCTTGTCGTCCAAACAAAACACTAACACAATACGAATACCAGTACCACCTTCTGCAGGCAGAGTCAGTTTGTATTTTTACTGCAAGAGTTAATTGGTCCCATGCCAAACCCCAAAGCTGGAGAACTGGTCCTTGTGTAATTTTATCAATAAAATTATAGCATTGATTAAGTTAATTAAATCAAGTCTTGAATTAATTTCAGGTTGCTGAATTAACTGGACACAGCACGGGTATTGCAACTGGCTATGTCTCCAGATGGAAGCACAGTGTTGTCTGCTGGTGCAGATGAAACTTAAGATTGTGGAAATGTTTTGCTCCTCATCCTGCCAAGAAGAAGAAAGAGATAAGAGACTCTAAGGCTGCTCCGAGCATGTTTAAGGGAATTCGATGATGAAATTTGGTCACACAGATTATAATGTATCTATTGAAATCCTGATGTTGAGTGAACAAATAATTTGTTGTTATTGTGAACTGTCTAGTAACTTACATAAATGTTCAAGTTGCGTACTTATGTGGAGTGATATGCAGGAATGCTTGTGATATTTGTGATATGTACATTGATTTGTTTTATTTATTCAATTTTATTAGTTTATTAAATGGTTTAAATTATTACAACAGTATTTTTTTATTTGTGGCGTTCAGTTTTCACCCACCTGTTCACAGTGGTCACTTTTATGAATGTATTAATACAATCTTATTCCTGGAAAATTGTATTAGTAATATTCATACTTTATATGGTGACGTTCAGAAACCGTAAAATCATTACATCTCTGTTAGGAAAGCCGGATACCACTTTCCTGGAGGACAGTAATCAGGGAAGTTTGTTATTCATTTTGATAATTCAAATTAATTGTATATGCAATGGACAATGTCTGACGTAATATTGGTATAATGAATGAACCATTGTTATGAACTTGTAGTGGATCAGCCTGTGCCTTACTGGTTAATTACATATTATATATTACAACAGTGTAAGGTTTTTTCTCCATTAAAGCAACTTACAAGGCTGGTAGCCCAAGAACAATTCATTAAACTTTCCTTATTCATTTTTATGTACACTGACTGGTACATTTTTCTCCAAAAGCTGTTCTGCAATTCTAGCAGAATAATGTAGAAAAATTTATGGGCATCAGTTTAGGCTGTAGCTCAGCTTTCCTTGTGTTCAAAAATTGTTATAATGTGGAAAGGTTGAGAATTTCTCCTCTTTGAGAATGCAGGAGTGATGAAGTACCTGACTTAAGATAAGGGTCAATTCTGGGCTTTTGTGAACATGGTAATGAACACTGCCTGATGTTTCATAACATCACAGAGTTTCGTGAACAGCTAAATAAAAAAATGTAGTTTGTTAGTCAGGACTTGTCATAAGATATTGAAATTTGCGTTCAATCTCTGAGTGAAATATGTCAGACTGTATTCTGGTATCATTAATACCCAATGTTATTTTTCTTTCTTGTAGGAAAGAACATGAAATAACTCTAAGGCAACTAGAGTACAATTTTTTATCCATCATAAAGAACACATGAAAATGGCTCTTTGTTGAATTTTGCTTCACTAGTGTTAGAGCATTAGCTGTACTATCAGGTGCATAACCATTACTTTATATTCATACTTTGTTCTTTGTTATATTACATTTGGCACACTTGTATAATATCCCTCTCCTAGCAATCTATTTATTTCTTCTGTGAATATGTTGTAGAGTGAGACTTTACTGGTACACACTATGGAAGAGCACATGCTAATGAATGGCATTTGACAAGACAGCTTCAGATTTTCTCCTTGTCACTACATCCAGACTGGCCACCCTAGTCTTTTATGTAGTGGGTACTGGGAACTCTTTCCCCAAGGAATGAAGTGGCCAGAGTTTGAAGCTGTTCACTTTTCTCCATCTAGTGTTCATGTGCCTTACTTCCATGTTTACACATATTCAAGGCAAGGGAACAACTTTATATTTTGCTTCTACATATTAATGTAAAGTTTTGTTTTCTTGGCGGCAGTTTTAATTATCGGTTTGGGGGGTGTATTAAGACTTGGTTTTACCTACTGAATGTAAATATTTTTATATATCACAAGGAGCTAATTTTTTCCTTATTTTACAATTTAATACAGTGCCAGGAACCATTATAAACCCAACTGCTGAGAAATTGGATGTGATTGGCACGAGGCTGGAGGCCTGCCAGCCTCGTGTTAAAGTTCAAAGTAATAAAACAACTTCATCAACAGAAACATCGAATAGTAGTCAGGACATTACAAAGAAGTCATCAGATGTGTCAAGCAGAGTCCATGATTGTAAAAAAGAAACCAGTTCATTTGTTAGTGGAGAGGAAGGAAGACAGAAATCAAAATTACAAAATGAGAAATCACAACCAAAGTTGTTGCTGAAGCGTGACAATAAACTGAATTGTATGTTCCTCTAAAACTTTGGTAAACTGTCTATAAGACTGAGTACACTGTGTATCACATGTATGTTATAAATCAACTTGTGAAGGGTTATTTAGAAGGAAAGATACTTGCTGCAAATTGGTTGAAGAGTTTGCTTACTGCTTTTTAGAGCTTGAGTTAAACACATGCAGTTTTACATTGCATTTTCCTGAGAAACTAAATGTTATTTTTCTTTCATTACAGGTATGAAATTTTCTTTACCCACTAAGAGACAAATTGGGAGTGACACAGAAGATCCAGTATTTAAAAAGACGAAAATGGCATATAGTTCGGCCAGTGATCCAGAAGCCACTGATGTATTTAAATCCTTGTTCACATCCCATCAGAAAGCACATGTCTGAAAAACATGTCTGTGATTTTAGTATTTAGTTTTACCTTTATTTCATTGGTTTTGTAGATTTCCATTATGTTTTGTAATAATAGATTTGGGATGTTTTTCTCTTGAAGTATTTTGAACAATAATGGTCTGTTTACGATATCAAAGGGTTTTTTCGATATCTAAAAAGGCCATACGTGTTTCTAAATTAAATTCCTATGTTCATTCTATTAGCAGTTCCAAAGTAAATATACCAGCATGCTGCACAGACTCAAGTATGTTCCTAGCATTCATTTAAGGACAGGATCCTGGAAACATTCAATAATGCTGTATCTGCCCCAATGCAAGATGGCTGAAAGGAACAGTCCTGTGCTAAGAAACACGTAGTAGTCTAACTAACTAGGTGGCTTATTGAAACTGAAGGTTCATCACCAAATTAAGCAACAGGCAAAATTGAAGGTTCTATATTTTAATCTTTATGCTCTTAAAGATCAGACATTTCGATCTGAGAAGCTGCAAGCATTTCCGGAATTCGTCTCCTCCTAATTTCCTCATCACTTCTTATTGGAACTTTGTCACACTAAAAAATAAACTTTCTTTTGTTTGGTGTTTGATTTTAGAAGCAATGTTTACCTTTCCAAGTGTTTAATTGCATATAATGAGTATGCATTGTAATTATATTTCACAATAGACATTGGCTTCTCATAACAACAGACTTCTTCCTCGGTGTAGACAAAACGCGGCTGGACGGCGCATGCAGAGCAACTGGCTCTAGGTTTTAATCATCTCTATGAAGGCTTTAAGGAAGTAAGACATGTTTCGCTTTATTTCTGTGTTTGCGTTCTGTCAGAAGATGAGAGGGAACTTGATGTTGCAGGAGCTGTTCCAGAAGGTTCGCAGTTTGCTCAACAAACTCACGCCTGAGAAGTTTGACAGACTTGTTTCCCAGGTCCAGGCTCTGCCAATTGACAGCAGCGATCGTCTGAAGGGCGTCATCGATCTCGTATTTGAAAAGGTGAGGCACCGGTCTTTAGCAGCTGATACATTCAGACAGAGACGTCATATTGATAGAAATTCCCTTCTTTTGAAACTTTGCAGCTCAATTTCTTAAATACTGAAGTTATCCTCAGTGTAGTATTGGAGGTGCTAGGGGCAAGTGAAAATTATAATTGTTACTGATAACTATGATAATAATCTTAAAAACCAGTAGGCTGATTGTTCTCTCTTTAAATTCACCTCCAAGCTTATGATTTATCTGTACTCATCTAAAAATGTTTGTCAATATCGGTTTATCTTATGCAAGAAAATTAAGGCTGTCGTGAAATGTGTCTTGCATCTGACTGAGATTTTGAGTTTCTCAGGTTTAAGGGATAAAGATTTACTTTTGTTGAAGCTTCATTTAGGTGGCCATCATTTCATAAATTTAGTTTATGTAACGTGTGTTCATTAGAGTTATTGTTTTTCATAAATATAACATAAGAGCAAAGTGAAAAAGTTGTGTTTTTATGTGCAGGCTGTTGATGTACCAAACTTCGCCGAGACTTATGCACGAATGTGCAAGGTTCTCTCCAGCATAAAAGTTCCGGCACAGCGTGGGAACAAGGATGAACCAGAGGTCACCTTCAGGAAGTTGCTGCTAGGTCGATGCCGGGCCAAATTTGAAAAGAATTCTGAAGCAGACATAAATCGAGAAGCCAGACAGAAAGAGATTCAGGAAACAGCAGCTCCAGTAAGTTCTTCTCTAATGTCTTTGTCTACGGTCGTGTGTTAATACGCTTCTGTCCACAGATTGGGAATAGCTCCGTCTGCTCGATCGAATGGAATAGATGTCTCCCCCTTTTTGCTTGAAGACTAATTTCTATCATTTCAAAAATTATTATTCATTATGTTGTTACATTAGTTTTACTTTTCCAGGTCCTTAACTTCCTATAATGAGGACTTAATGTACTAATATTTTTTTTCCAAAAGTCGTAAACTCTCATAATAATGGACTCCTGCTGCACTTCCACTTGACATTTCTCATTAGCTTATGAAGTTCCGATCCGAGTATCCGATTAATATTATAAAAGTTACAAGTTGATTTAATATGTTGTAATAATTCGCGTTTTCAGCTTGTGAAAAGCACAATTCTGTTTTAAACTTCTTTAGCGTGCAGTGACCACGGAATATGTCGGTGATTATCGCAGCAACTAATAAATGTGTGAATACATACGACGCTATGTTATTCACAGAGAGACTTGAGGTTTGATGGTTGTTTGAAGACGTCTTATCATACACATGTTGTATATTATAAAAACTATTTCCTTATAGTTATTCAAGCATGATGTAACTCGAACAACATATTCCTGTCAAAATTACGTTTAAACGTTATGATACAAACAGTATTTAGTGCCAGATAGCTCTGAACGTAAAAAGCAAAACATTAGTCCACCAGTACAATAAAGGTCGTAGAAACGTTTGTCAGAAATGGTGGTTCATAAACTTAAATGGAAATGTGTCAAATTATTATAAACATGTACATTAGGGTTAGATATTCATTGGTTTAAAGTAGCACATTTGTCCGATTAATATTATTTAAGTTACAGGCTGATTTAATGTGTCATATTTCGCGTTTTCAGCCTGCGAGAAGCACAATTCTCTATCAACGTTCATCGGCGTGCAGCGACCACGTAGTGTGTCGGGGATTATCGCAGCAACTAATATGTGTGTGAATACATATGATGCAATGTTTTTCACAGACAGACTTGAGTTTTGATGTTTGTTTGAAGACGTCTTATCATATACATGTTTTATATTAAAAACACTATTATTTTGAGGTATTCAAGCATGATGTAACTCGAACATCACATTCCTTTGAAAATTACGTAGAAACTTTATGATACAAACAGTTTATAGTGCTAGATAAATCAGAACATAAAAAGCAAAACATTAGTCCACCAGTACAGTACAGGTCGTAAAAAAGAATGTCAGAAATGGTGGTTCATAAACTTAAATGGAAATGTTTCAAATTATTATAAACATGTACATTAGGGTTAGATATTCATTGGTTTAAAATAGCACATTTATCCGAGTAATATTATTTAAGTTACAGGCTGATTTAATGTGTTGTCATATTTCGCGTTTTCAGCTCGTGAAACGCACAATTCTGTTACAACGTACATTAGCATGCAGCGACCACGTGGTATGTCGGGGAATACCTCAGCACCTAAGATGTGTGTGAATACATACGACGCTATGTTATTCACAGACAGACTTGTGGTTTATTGGTTGTTTAAAGACGTCTTATCATACACATATTTTATAATATAAACACTTTTTCCTTAGAGTTATTCAAACATGATGTTGGTGTGTAGCGGCCACGTAGTTTGTCGGGGATTATTGCAGGAACTAAGAAGTGAGTGAATTCATACCATGCAATGTTATTCACAGACATATTAGAGTTTTCATGGTTGTTTTTAAGACGTCTTATCATACATATTTTGCATATTTGAAACACTATTTCCTTCTAGATATTAAAACATAATGTTACTCGAACATCATATTCCTTTCATTATTACGTATTAACAGTAATATACAATCAGTATTTAGTGGTACTGGAATCAGATCGTAAAAAGAAATATATTACTTCCCGGCTACATAACAGACAGTTCTTATCGAAGCTACAGTTCCCGCAGCCGGATCATAGTCAACACGCTCGCCCGGTACCACGTGTTTTAGACTGGTTTCTTTATCACAAACTGTTTCGTGGTTATTGATAATGAGTGTTCAATAATTCTGTGTGCTGACTATTTTTTGTTATGATAATTAGCAAAGGAAGTGTATCGTAGTTACAGTAAATTACTTTTTCTAAATTGTCTTTGACTGAAAAAAGTTATGTAAAAAATCACGCCCGCCGTCTTCCGGACTTACAAATAGTTAAAACATCGTCGAGCACGTAAGGGTTTTCTCCTGATGTAAATTTACTCTTCATTTATTTATATTGTTATGTGTTGAAAAACTATTCTGGGTGTTCCCCCTGCGCAGCACTACCATTGCTCAGACTCACGAGCCGCCACTGCAATCAACTAGCCTCTTAAATGAACTCGTACGTCTCTGGGTGTCACAAAAACGGTCTTTAGAGTCGGATATTGCCTAGTTTCGACATGCACTAGGGTCCGGCAAAATCTAACAATGTTATGCGTTCATAGTTACAAATTTAATTTTTGGCGTTTTCAGAGCGTGAAAAGCAGGAATCTGTAATTTCGTTTACGAGTGTCCTGCGAATTTCTAGGGATTCGGGAGATGTTCCTATCAGCTTAGATATTCGTGAAGCCAGTAAACGAGTTGATATCGAATACTCTATATTGGCTGAGATAGTTGTTTGAAGATGTCATATCATGTAAATATTGTATTCGCGAAACATGGTTACATCAGAGTTTTAGAACTGTTTAGTATCTCGCACGTTATATACATTCACAAATGACTGTAATTGTCAAATATATTTGTTAACTTTTAGGGCATATTTAACACTCCTAAATCCACGGGCCGATATATCGGCGCTAGCAGTAAGCTAAAACAGCGCGCCGATATATCGGCGTCGGCTAATTCTGGTGGCATTACACATATGGCTCCCAGATGGCAGTACATGGCTGCAAATAGTAGTTTAAACGACGTTTAATTCATATTTTCCTCAAGAGATAACTTCTAAAAGTTAAAAACATGCTCGTGGTTCTCGGTTTAATTATGCTAAGATAAGTGGTTAACTTCGTAATTTTGTTTTTATTATAAAGTTTATGTAGTACTTATAGTTTTCTTTGTTTTTCTGTATTGTGATATATATTAGTTAATTTATTGTAAATTTTTCACCTAGTCAATAGCTTGTTCCAGGTCAAAAAGGTACGTTTACATTGTTTTACAAAAACTTTTGTAGTCAGGACCGGATAACAATATAGACACTAAAAATATCAAATTACAGGGAGCCCTCGATTTGCGCCGGTTCAATTTGCGCCGATTCAGAATAACGCCGATTTTAAAACCAGCAAGTCAAAAAGTGAAAAAACAAAAATTTACTATTATTTATAACGTTTTACACTGTAACTCATACTGATTCTTATACTAAATCGTAATTCTTCCATCGCTGATTTTGAATAAAAATTATAAATACAGTCATCTCTGCAATTACGTATGTTTCGTTAATGCGAATTTGCTCCAATGAGATCGATGAATCGGTAAAAGCTGTTTGTGAAATGCAAACTTTTCCATATGCGAGTTTGCTCTTATGAAATTTCATTCTTTAAACTTTCAAAGGACTAATTTAGTTTCTGCGGAGGTACCGGGGTTATTTTTACTACGCTATTTTCTATAGGTCGGCGTCTTACATGAATGCAACTATCGCATAACAGCAGAGATGACTGTACACATCAGTCACATGAAAGAATCGCAGTCAATGGCGGGGACCAAAGAATTGTCGATTGTAAGTGTATAAAATATATTTTTTAAATTCCCTTTATTTTATTTACGTTATTTCAGAGCTTTAAATGTAATGCCATTATATTACTCGTCAAAGTTTGGATGCTGGGAACGCATGTCATTGACTTCCCATTGATTTACATTATAAGAGTTTTAATTTACGCCGGTTAGTCCAGGAACGCATCCCCGGCGTAAATCGAGGGCTACCTGTATACAGAAATAAATGGGGTTTTTTGCAGGTGAGTGATGAAGAAGGAAAACAAAAAAAACAATTGTTTTTACCTCCTGAAAATGAAATTTTTTAAAATATTAATTTTTCAAAAATGTTTTTGTTAACTATAACGTTATTTGAATTTTTTTCAAATCCGCATTATTTAGTGTAAATATGTGATTTTTGTCATTTTTTTTTATTTCTGCTTCTGAAGCTGTAAATATGTGAAAATTGGCCTGGGTGTTTAGCCCGCAACATTGAAAATAAGCTTTGGAACTAAAAGGGTTAATTTTTTTTGACCCCCGCCACAGCTTCATATAATATATTAGATTGTATGCCCCATTTGTATTCCTCAATCTAAGGAATTTCCTCAATTTAAGGAATGAAATTTAACTGCATTCACAAACTCTGGAACCCAGTTCAGTGTTCATGTTAACACACTGCAAAATTCATCATTGCTGCCAGTGAGTTTGAAGCCAGTAGAAATATGTGAGTTCTCTTCCTCCCTTGCTGACCACAAGACACTCCCTCCACATAGCCTGATGAGGCATTCTTTTGTGTCCGTACTTGTGAACCCATTCTAAACTTCCATGTCTGAATTTTTGGTTCTGGATTCTTTGTAGCTCTGAGGCCCAGAGATGTAGGTGCACTGATTAGTATTTGTGTAAAATGTTAATATGTTGTTAACAAGTCCACAGTCGTGCATGTTGGCACTAGGCTGCTGTTGGGAGTCATTCAACAAAAGCACTGCAGATGCTGATATATTCTTATCAGATTTGCCAACTGCATATTCTGTGTGTGTATAGCTTGGTTGTGTACTGAAGTGTACCTGATACACATACAGCAGAGAGATACTTAAATTATTGCTTAAGTTGTGGCCTCTCAGGTATGTGTTACTCTGAATCTTATTAACCTGCAAGATTGCCAAATCTGGTGTATTATCTTGGAATAATGGTAAGAGGATTGTTCTCAAAGTTGTATTCCTGAAAGCTTTTGACAGAGAGGATAGCTGCTGTTCTATGGGTTTCGGCACCTTAAATGATCTCAATGGACCTCATGTATAGCAATGCACCAGAGACATGGAACCTCAGTCCTACAGAGCAGGCTGACATTTCATTGAAATGAACAAAAATTAACTCAAAATGCTGATAGATGTAACTTTGAAGGTTTGAGGAAGATGATGGTAATGATACTGAGGGATTGCGAAAAACTACAGAAAAGCCCATTGAAGAAGAGAGATGATCTCAAATCAAAGCCTTTCTGATATACAAGGTGTCCCATTCAAACCTCCCCCATTTTAATCAATCATTACGAACAAATTATGATAAATTAAGGATTGTAATTAGCACTAGAAGGAAGAAAAACTCAAAGAATTTTATTTGCAACTACATAATGCAATGTAATGTAATTTTTTCTCTGATTAATAAGTAAAATGGCGACTCCACAGCAGCGTGGTATGTGGAATCAAAATCAATAATTTCAGTGCAAAGAAATTACCGACGAGTGTACGGAGGAGATGCTCCTGATGGGAAAACAATTAAGGTATGGTTCGAGAATTTTCTGGCGACTGGAAGTATTCTAAAACAATCTGGGGGAGCTCGTCGAAGTGTTTCTCAAGAGAAGGTGAAAGAAATCAGTGCGGGGTTTGAGAGAAGCCCGAGCAAATCAATTCGCCAAGCATCAAGACAATTCAATGTGCCACGATCAACAGTGCATCGAATGCTGCATAAGCGGTTTCGTTTATATCCTTACAAAGTGCAAATTGTTCAAGAATGTAAACCAGATGACAAGCCACGTTGACAGGAATTTGCTACCGAAATGCTGGATCATATCGACACGAACCCTCATTTTCTTGGAAACATCTTGTTTTCAGATGAGACCACATTTCATCTGTCTGGTATTGTCAATCGGCATAATGTACGGATCTGGGGAACGCAAAATCCGCACATCTACAGAGAACATGTCCGAGACAGCCCAAAATTGAACGTTTGGTGCGGCCTAATGGAGGAGAGGATTATCAGTCCGTTTTTCTTCGGAGAAGCTACAGTATCTGGCCCTGTATACCTTGACATGTTGGAACAGTTCCTGTATCCCCAGATAGCCGATCTGCAGCCAACATAATCTTCCAACAAGATGGAGCCCCGCCACATTGGAGTCTGGATGTTCAGAGGTCCCTCAATACCACCTTCCAAGATCGCTGGATTGGATGCGGTGGACCAATTTGGTGGCCACCACGTTCACCGGATCTCACTCCGCTGGATTTCTTCCTCTGGGGTTATGTGAAGGATCGTGTGTTCGTTACTCCAGTGAATGACCTACCAGATTTACGAACCTGCATTCGTGGTACGATTGCTACTGTAACAATGGGAATGTTGCAGAGAACGTGGCAAGAAATTGAATACCGAATAGATATTGTTCGTGCTACCAATGGTGCACATGTAGAGGTTTATTAGTGTGTGCCAAATAAAATTTTTGAGTTGTTCTTGCATTTTCTGTGGTTTCATTTTCCTACCATTCATACTTTCTGCTCTGCGATCTGATAAAATGTGGGAGGTTTGAATGGGACACCTTGTATATTACAGGTATACATTTACCATTCTTATATAAAGAATTAGATGTGTAACTAATACACAAAGAGGTTCTGAGTCACGAAAGGAGATAAAACATAATATTAAAAAAAAGATGTACAACACAATAAATTCGTTTCAGGACACTTGCGGTATAATTGATCCTGATTTAACAGAATATGAACTTGATCATTCTTATAATCACAAGAGTTTTTCTTTCAAGAGCATCAAGAATTTTACATCATATAACAAATAAAATTGAGTAGGGTCATTAAAGTCTTGAATTCTCAAATTCAAAATAATTTTCTAAAATCTGCAGGTACCATGTTGTCACACCCCTATTATGCCTGTTGTATAATAAATTGTATAACCTGAAGACCATCCCTTCATTTGTTTAAAGAAAGTAACATACATCTCAACTGCATCTGTTTTTGAATAAGAAAATCATCTCCAACTTTTATCATGAAATTGTAATATTAAGAAATATACAATGTGACATAATATTCTCTTTTCACTTATGACTTAATATATTAAGTCTGTGTCTTCTCTTATATTCTCACTTTTGGCTCAGAAAACACAAACATACACTCATCCATACACAATTATTCCACTATTTCACTATAGTGGATGTACACTGCTTTAGGTATATCTCTTATTACAACAATTTAAGAAGTCCCTCGAAAGTATTTCACGCCCCCTTCCTGCTTCCACACTATCTCTTCTAGTCAGCGGAATAAGCGAGCAAAGTCCCGCAGAGCATGTGTTACAGCTTTTGATCCTTCCGCTCTGAAACACGGTTTAACTTAATTAAAATGTAAATACCACAAAGTAAAACACAGGCATTCTATGACATGCTAGATAGGAGGCCTTCAAAAGTAACCACAGATAAATCTACAAATATGTTTATGTCTTGCCACCAAAATGCAGGACCGAATCATAAAAAAAAATCCAGTTAATGCTTATGAAAGTGTAGCATTCTTCATATATGTGGGAACGTCAGTACCAAATCAAAATACATTCACAATTAAATTAAGAGCACATTACATTCAGGGAATAGTAGCTACTATACAGTTCACAACCTTTACTTCCCTGTGTAAAAACATAAATATTAAAATATACAAATAATAATTTTACTGGTTTTACGTGGCTCTAAAACTTGGTCTCTCATCTTATGAGAACACAGATTAAGTCTGTTTGAGAACACATAGAAAGAAAACACATTGTTGAGGAAAATATTTAGACCTAAGAGGGAAGATGTAACATTATTCTGCAAAAATATGGTATATCACAGCAATATTCTTAAATTTAAAGATAATAATCCACATGCATAAACAATCCATTTCATCAGTCAGGATCAAAGCTGATCCAAGTGCATGAGGGGGAACAGGGATAGGCCAACTGACCAAACTGCTTAATGGCTATTCAGGTTGGGTTGAAAGAGAACCATTTGCAAACAAAGAAAATATTGCCAGACATCAACCTGGATCAACTTATTCACTAGACATATTCATTCTTACATGAAAAATCTCTGTAAAAATGAACATCAAGGTTAATGGGGTAAGACAAACCAAATAAATGCATTTAGAAAATAATAAAATGCCCCTTTCCTACACTGTTTTTACAATGGGCAGAAACCAGATTCATGCAATTTCCTGTTAAAAAACTATACAAGTAAAACTGTACACTGTAAATTTCTAAGGAAGTTTTTCTATCATTTATGCAGTCTTGCTGACATCTAAAACAGTACTTAATATTAACTTGAAAGTAAGGTTACTAACTTCAGAATACTTACCCTGTGAGTGCACAATGAAAGTCAGTCAGCTGTTTATGCGTTGCTGTAATAGTTCCACCCGAGTTTTGTGTGGGCAAAGCCTTCACAGCAAGTTCCAACCACTGACAAACAGCCTAAACAGTAAATAAAACTGATATTAACATTTCTACTTACTGAGCAAGTTGTAAAATTAGGAAGTCACTTTGCATTCTGTTCAGGTATAAACTACCCTCAATGAGAGATATGAGATGGTGGTATTTTGAGTTGATGCCATGTAGTCTTTCATATCGTTACCACCAAAATCTGTACACGCACAGGAATTTCACAGTTTTTCCTCAGAAACTACAGCAAAATGAAACTGTTACTTAGAAGAGATGACAGTTGCTTTTACAGTGTGTCCAGACAGCAGTAATGGCAAGTACAATGCCTATGTACTTACTACCCTGTCATGGAGCATCAATTCCATGATGACATCAGCTACTTCAGATAACATGTAGGAATGCAGACAGAATACACAAGCATGGATCAGATTGTTGACTAATGCTTGGCCATTATCTCTTACAATTCCTTTGACCAAAGTATTTCTCACTTCAAAATCTTCTTGATGCTGAAATGAACAATAAAAAAATATCAGTATACACTATATCCACCTAATGAAATATTAGTATTGTACTTTTTAATATAAGATGACATGTTTATTACTTTATCAACTTAATTCATAAATGATGGTACATTGTATCAGTACCTCACATTTTCCATGTCTCCTCAACAGAGATTTCGTGGTTCAGTAGAAAATAAAATGGACAAACACACAGATCTTCAAAATAAATTAAGTTATGGAAGTAACAGATAAGATGTCTCCTCTACTATTAAATTAGTATAAAAACAAAAGACTATCAATTTGGTATCTAGTAACAAAATTTGTTCTATTATATGATCCCCCCCCCCCCCACTGTGTTTAAAGTCAGGTATAACAGTAATGCAGGATGATTTAAGGTTACAACATTCATGAGCCAAAGAACACTGACTCCAAATGGCTTTATATCCAATGCATAATGGAAAGAAACAGAGGTGAGTCTAAATTCCATTCTGAATGTCATGGAAAACAGAAAAATTACTGTACTTTTAAGTCTTTAAAAAATATTAAAACCTTAACAAATTACCAGTCTTGAACGGATCTTCCTTTGTCCTCAGGTAAAAAATACGGGAGACCTACTTTGTTGGAACCAGCAGACTGAGATATTCTCAATCTGTAGACACAGTCATCATTTTAAGCATGCTGTTTTTTAAGATTTTTAAGACTTTCAACTACATAAAAATCTTATTCCAATGTATCTTCTTATTTTACGCACAGACGCCTCTCTCTCTTATATAAATTTGATACAGGTTTTGTGAAACAGTTTGGCAATTTGTATTCATGTAGCCTGTAGCACCATGTTTGGCACTAAGATTACCAGCATTACATTATAATACTTTCTCTGAAATATACAGATACAGGGCTGACCATGTATCCGTACAATTCAACTCAAGACCCACTGGATGTGTTTTGATTAAATATGTTGTGAACATTATGCCACTGGAGGCTACCCTCAACTCACACTTTTCACTTTCTACAATCAGCAATAACAACCATGTGGAAGCACAAACTTATGAGATGAGAGCAACATTAGATAACCTTAATCTTTTAAGGCCGAATGGTAATTATATGTTCCACCTGTTTTAATGTTCACAAAGTGTATTTATGGTTTTTTTGTCATTATTCTCAGAACAGATTGTTTTCTTTGAGGTATGGACGAAATTTTTAAATATTATCTACACAGGCTTCATATTCAAAGGTTTAATATAGTGTCAAGTAACGATTAGTTTATAACAGGTATAGAAACAAAGTCAAAGCCCTCTATTTAAAATAATGTTGTTCTTTCAATAATCTGTTTCCAATAAATGAATTAATCTGTAGCAAACACACATACATGCATTTTAATAATAGTAATAATGTTGGTAAGTACAAACATTAGATTAAAATTTGCTCCAGTTTCTTTTGTGAATAAGAAAATAACTAGGTAACTGTGTACAAACAAATCTTATACTGAAGAAAAATGCTTGGTTTTACATTGTCTGTGATCGATTGCAATGCTTATGTAAATATATTTATGGTAATGCTCACATGACACAAGTATGATATAGTACATTTCCTCATGCCAGCTAGAAGCATTCAGGATGCAAAGGTGCAAATAAATAATGCACAAACTCTGTATATTCCAGTATGGAGTACACCTTTCCATTATGATTATGAAGAGTGAAACAGATAGTTAAGGTGAAGCACTACAAACCTGATTATTTCTTCCAGAGTGTATAAGGTCATAAAAGAATTTCATTATAGACACATTTGCATCTCTGTGGTCCAGGGTACTTGCTAGCAGCGCACATTGGATAATGGAACTGAGAGCTGGACACTGCAGAAATGGAACAGGTGCTCTCTGTAAAAACCTGCAACAGTAATGCTGATGTTACTCTGTAAGACAATGATTACTGCATATATTTACTTACCATATTTACCCAACTACAAGAGAATCCAATTCTCCACAATGACAAATTTTTAGGTGGGAAAAAGTCAGTACCAGAATGCTACAGGTGATAACAAACTTGTGCATCCTCATTTGCTAGCTAAATCCCAAGCTCACACCAGCATCCCCTCAGGCTATGCCACCTATATTTGACATCACTTCTTTTAAAAGATGCACCAGGATAGTATCTTGACATTAGAAAAACATCAGAAAATCACCCTTGACCCCTCCGCCCAGCTTGAATACACATTGCCTTAATTTACTTGATTTGTATCTCAAATTATTGTTCTACCTTGTACACAATTATATGTAGCTAGTAATTAACTACATAAAGTAATTAAATTCAGTCAATTATGAACACACATTAATGGGTGCACAATGGAAGATGGATGACTGGGGTGCAAATTCAAATGATCCTCAAGCTGTCACTATGTGTATCCAAAGATAATCAAGATGATATTTCAAAACCTACTGTTCTGCTTCCAGTATTATTCTTTTTGGTTCAATAACAAAAGTAAAGACAATGAAAATGCATAACCATGTCTGATGGATGTTGTCTCATTTGAAAATGTGTACCAAAAGTACTGTCCACAGATCACGAGAAAAACCCTGCGGGGGGAAGTCGTTTCTGGTGCAGAGCGGGGGGAAAGTTACTTATCAGCTGGACTAGAGGGCTGCTATTGGTGGGAAGTGTGACACGCCAGAGAGTTATGCTACTACACACAGACTGAAAACATCCAGCAGTTGAGATTAGCGTGTATTTAGTGCGTCTGTACTGTGTTCTGTGGGTGTTGTGATAATATTCTATATTCAATCACAGGCGATTTAAAGATGTCGAGTGTATGTAAACAGGGGAAAACTATTCACAGGGAAGCGCGGTAAATAATATCCAGCGTAGTGAAGCTGTGTGATGAGGAAGCAAGAGGGAAAGAGCTAAAATTTCCCTTGACCCGTGCAACAGACAGCCAGATATGCGGGTGTATCTAAGGATTTAATTAAGAAGGTAAGGCAAGAGTCAAAAGATAGAGACGACAAGGGCACACTGTCACCTTTACACATGCCAGGGAAACACCGGCCTAGACCTACTGACATGTCAGTGATAAAGCGGACTGTGCAAGAATTTTGCGCAATACAGAAGAAAGTACCAAGCTGCCCCAAGCTACTGCCCATAATTAAACAAAAAATTGACTTTCCATGGGGTGTTGATTCTCTACGGAATATTTTACATAACTTAGGGTTTAAGTGGAAGAACTGTCTAAGTAAGCGCAAGATCCTGATGGAAAGGCCGGACATAGTAAACTGGCGAGGGAGGTATTTAGTGAATATTAAGACGCTTCGCAATGAAGGAAGACAAATATTCTACTTAGATGAAAGCTGGGTAGACAGCAATTTAACTTTCAAAAAGTGCTGGCAAAGTACGGAAGTTAAAGGGGTATGCTCTGATGGAAATGCTGGAAAAAGACTGATTATGGTTCACGCTGGATCGCGTGCTGGTTTCCTTCAAGGTGCGGGACTGATATATAAAGCTGGCTCGGCAAGTGGCAACTACCATGGTCAGATAAACAGTACAAATTTTGAAAAGTGGGTTAGAGAGAAAATGTTACAGAATTTGCCCCCCAGTTCAGTGGTAGTACAGTGAAACCTCTATCCATCGTTCCCGAAACTATCGTTTTCCCGGATGCATCGTCCGTTTTGTTCGGTCCCGAATACATCCCATATAAAATAATGTTACATTTTCCCGCTTCTATCGTTCCTCGAACTATCGTTTTATCGCATTGATCGTTCAAAAATCTTAGTCCCGGCCCACAATTTTCCCGCAATGATCGTTTCTGAGAATTTAAAATGCTGGGTTTTGAGATAAATTAATACCAAAAGACGCACAATGTTTTTGGAATCCGCAGTAGCGGTAACCTGTTATATCGCCCAACCAGCACATTCTTTTGGAATGAGGGGTCAGCGGTGCAGGGGTGATAGTTGGAGTGAATGGCAGTGCTCATTGTCAGAAATTTTACGATTTTAATTAGGGTGCACTCATATTTCGTTCCAGCGATGCCAGATGGCATGTGCAGTGTGAATTTCTTTACAAATGCTTTTATTATAAGTACAAAGGAAAGGCTGGCGGCACTTTTCATTCTTCTGGTTCATCTTGTTTCCAGCGGTTCAGGGTCTTCTACAGCTACGTTTCGTTGAGTTCTGCAGTAATAGTATTTCCATTCTTCCTGTTATTGTCCGCAAAGGGGGTTGGAGTGGTGAGGAAGAGGAAGACGACGAATGCAAGCCCGAAGCTTTGCCGAGTTTTGCCGAAGCACACGCTGCATTGGCGAAAGTGAAGTCGTTCTTTTATGCGCTTAATATTAGTGAACGTGACGAGGAGAACATTTTGAACGTGGAAAGGGCTCTGTTTGGTCTAAAACGTAAAGTTTCAACAAACCAGTTGTCCATTAAAGACTTTTTTGGTAAAAAGAAGTAACTTTGAAAGAGAAACATTGTTTTTTTTAAATTTTTAATGCTTTCCCGCACCTATCGTTTTCCCGCATTCATCGTTTTTATTTCCCACCCCCGCCGAAGACGATGCATCGAGGTTTCACTGTACTTGATAATGCTCCATACCACAGTGTACAAGCAGATAAAGCCCCATCAAAATATTCAGTTAAATCTGAAATGATCTCATGGTTACAGCGGCACAGTTTTCTGTGATCCAGCTATGAGAAAAGGCCAACTGTATGACCTAATACTGACAAGGAAACAAAAGAAAAAAATTTCAAAATTGATCAGTTACTAAACGCCCATGGTCACATTGTAGTTAGGTTGCCTCCATATATGTGTGACCTTAGTCCAATAGAACTAGCATGGTCTAAGGTAAAAAACTATGTTCGCAAGAACGTGACAGCAGATCTGTCTTTGAAGCAGCTGCTGGATTTAACAACAGAAGGGATTGCAATTGTGACTGCAAAGGATTGGGAAGGATACTGCCAACATGTGGAACAACTGGAACAACAATACTGGAAACGGGACAGAGTTGATGCTGACGTGATCGACTCAATAATTATTTCCAATCCAAATGACAGTAGCGATGATGAAGAGACTTCTTGTGAAGATGTTGAGTCTGAAGAAGCAACTGACTTTTCTGACTCCAAGCTCGCTCGGCCACTGTGAGGTAATTTTAAAGCTATACAAATTAGAACTTATGAAAGCCTTTTGTCTGTTGTTCCTTCAGTGGTTGTGGAATGAATGCTTTTAGGTTGGCTAGTAGCAGCTCGTCACTCACCGCAAATTCTTGTGCATGCGCGTATATCACATTCCTACCAGAGATTTTCTCGTGATCTGTGAACTGTACAGCCATTAATGACAATTAAGCAATGTGTAACTTCAGCTTTCAGGTGACAGACGTCTCAAATGTATGGTGTTAACTAACTTTTCACAAACACTGCACATCAACAATAGCTGTATAAATGAAAAATATATAGAATACTGGTAAAATACTGAATGACAGGCTCAGTGTTGGTCAAAAAAGAAAATACAGATACATCATCAATTGGTAATTGTCAGAGTCAAGTATGGTGAAGGCCTAGTCTCTGGCACCTCTAAGGTAGCTGAGAAGGTCTCATGTGGCTATCGTGAAGCTACCACAGACTGAGCAAATAAACAGTGGATTCTGAACTTGCTTTCAAGAAACAATTAACCTACACAAAAAAGTGATTCGATGGATAGAGAGACTTGGTTGTCAAATGACCCACCTACAGTGGATAGTTTCCGAGGAAGAAGAAAGTAATTCAAATTACACTCCCATCTCATTAGTGCCAAAATTCCAGTCAGCAGACAGTCAGTCTAGATGTGATGAGAAAAATTCTTGCCCCTGGAAAGAATCGAACCTTGGCCATTCAGACCATATCCAGTCAATTATCTGCCAAGCTATCTAATTCCACTGAGCAAAGTGTGCCTTTTCAGAGGCTAACAGTCATTCAGTTAAAAAGATTCCTGCCTTTTATGGAGTCTGAAGGTTCAATACAACATTCAGAAGAGACTGCTATTGAAGCCAATTTAACCCAGACCACATTGTATGAACCTAATTCTTTCTGTTATTCCCCCATCCGTGCCTAGGTCTCATATGTGGTCTATTCCAATTCTATTTCCAAACCAAAATTTTGTGTGCATGTCCCTCCAATCTCATCCTCCTTGATCTGATCACACTAATAATCTAATAATACCTGGTAAACAGTACAAATTATGAAGCACCTCGCCATAAAATGTTCTTCAACTCCCCTTTCTCAACTCCCCCCCCCCCCCCCAATATTCTCCTTGGTACCTTGCAAGTAAAAGTAAAGCTATCCTGCTATATGCCATGTAGGCACTTGGGGGCAGAGGTGTTACAGCTCCTGCTTATTCTTAACCTCAGCACTATACAGGGGCACTTTACCCCCCCAGGAAAGGACCCCAGTACCCATTAGATAGGAGGTTGGGTGGGCCCCAGAGCCAGTCTGGATGCAGAGGCTACAGGACATATCCTCTACTGCTGGCAGGTAACAAACCCCAGTTGTTCTGTCTGTAGTAAGTCACTATACTGACTGAACTACCCCAGTAAATTGGTAAATTGTACACCCTCAATCTGTGTTCTTCACTTAGAAAGACACTGAATCAAGAAACAAACATCTTTAAAGGACAAATATGCAAACTTCACACTTTCCAAAATTATAAATTACTATCTCTCTCCACCACACTTTTCCTATATATTTTACCTTGCACAAAGCCTAAAAAGGTCATCCACTGTATCAGGATGATTCTTCAGTCCATTTGCTTCTTGTAATATTATAAATGTGGGTACTAAAAATGCCTGTAACATGTCTAGTAGTCCCTGCACACAGCCAGGTTCAGTGGCATATTCATCTACAAGAATGCTCCCCAAGTACAGGAAACAGCTGTGTTGGTGCCTCTGATAAATACTCACAATCTGCAAGAAAAAGAACATTTTAGCTGTTACAGAGTGTGAAACATAAAACACTGAAGCCAAAGTCTAATGCTGACAAATATTTGCGTACATACCGTACTTTGCATGGCTGTGGCCTAAGTCATTACACCTATTTGAAATAAGTAAAGTTTCTTCCTCCTGTTATAATGATACAAATCTTGACTCATAAGTTTACTTAACCCTTTACATCCCAACCCCGAGTTAACTCAGAAGGCTAACATGGCTTCCGCTGTCCCAACCCCAAGTTAACTCGGAATTGAAATGTTGCGTCATGTCCCACTCTCATGTATATTCTGGAGACGTAGTTTGATAGTTTACCACTAGATGAAATTAATGACAATCGTTCTACGTACAGTAGACAATTCTATAGATCGCTGCACTTGAGATATCGATGTTTTTGTGTGATCATGATTTTTCTTGACAGCTGCCTGCTGTCTGTCAAAAAGGTTTCAAGTAGTAAAATTAGCATGACTGATGATGAGATTTTAGATGTTTTAGGTGACGATAATGTGTATTTTATGAAAATAGCGATTATGACTTTGCTATCGACGATATTGTCGAAAGCAATGACGAAAGTGATGATAGAGAAAGAGAAGAAAAGGAAGAAGACAACAATGACGAGGCTGCTCCAACTTACTTTAAAAAAAAAAACAAAATGAAGGTTACAGCCACAAAATGTAATTCCACGTACAATACGGGTGAATGACACGAATTTTGTGATACAGAAGCATGATATTGACCGATCCCAGTGAGTGATTAGAAACCTGGGTTGGGACATGCGCAAAGTGAGTTAAAACTCGGGAGTTAAAGGGTTAATAACTGCTGTTTCAACTCACATGTTATGTGGCGTTAAATAAGATAAGAAGACGGTAATGAATGGTGGGAAAGTAAGGATTTGGAAGGAAACAATCTTGACCTCTTCCAGCTTTCACCAAAGGAAAACCAAGGCAATTTTTTTCAGAGAAACCAGTAACCTAACAATCAAACAGGATACTTTGTAGATAGATGTCTAGAGCATTACCACTATACCAACTGAATCAGTATGTGATGAGATAATGGTAACTCTAAAAGTTGTTATTTAATCCTCCAAAATAGAAATTAGAACTGATGTATCATTTTTTCATATGGAAAGGAATGAAACATCTTATGGCATACAAACAATTATAAGACCTAGCCATACATATCAATTAATATATTGATATTAGTACCTGTTTAACAAGTGGCTCCAAAAGGTGAGCTGACTGTTTACCTACACACCGAACTGCAAATCGCAGACATCTGCAACATCGCTCCATCACTCGTCCATCGGCCTGATATTTGGTGCAAGCATTTGACAAAATGGGCCACATCTGCAAAACATTAAACATACAGAATGTTACAAACAATATATATATACACATCCAATGAATAAAATAAAGTTGGTCGTCTGTTAAGCGTAGACCACACTATGTTCCTCCAATAAACACAACACATGGAGATCAATAACAAGGTGAATATTCCATACTATAATGTTTATATATTTTATGGGACATATATGTACAGAAACAGCCATCATGACTACACACAAGTTTTATATTGTCATCGGTTCAGAGGAAATCTCTTAACTAGTTAATGTGGGTGTCACCGCTGCTCACGCTCTACTTTCTATCAGCTTTACAACAAGAACATTGCTCCATGGAGTTAGTTACTGGCTCAGAAAAAATTATTTCTATCCCCTAGCATATTACATTAAATACTTTAATAACATATTATAACAGTAGGTTGCCACAAGCTGATACAGACTCCTCCTCTCCACCCAACATTGTGGTAGCACCATATCTGACAAATCTGATGTCATGGAAGCAATGAAAAAGTTATTTAGAATGAGAAAATGACAGTAGTATTTTGTCATTGAAATCTTGTGTTACATTCATTACATATTTAATATCTAGTGTGTAATGGCAATCAGCACTTTTATGGGCTGCTCCAGTATTGTTGCTGACATCAAAATTCTAATAAAAAACCTGATTTGAGGCAACAAGCAACAGCTATTTTGCAGGTTCTTGGTGGTGATTGTAATGGGAGAGTTATATTTTAAAGTATATTAATTCCATTGTAATCCCAAAACAGAGATAAGAATGCACTCTTTAATAAATTATGCAGCTTGGCACTAATAATATTAAACTTACTGGTTACAAGCTTTAACCTTTCCCCTGACAAATATTAAGGAGGGGCCTGCACAGACTGCTTCACTGTGTTTACTGTAAACTGCATGGAGAATAATAATTCAAAATGCATAACATTTTTTATTTTTTAATAATAAAATGGCAGAACAAATGTATTACAAAGGAACTATTATATTAACAAAGAACTGAAGAAGAATGAAGCAGACAAAATATCTCATTAACATAACGAACAAAAATGTTACTTCAGGCTGAAGTAAAAAATTCTGCATGTACAGAAGTTTAATGAATACATATTGCAATACATACTGCAGCAAAGTAGTTATTAGTGCAGGGACTGTTACTTAGGAACAGCAGAATATGATATACAGTAGTATTTTGGTCACCTCTGTAATAACACTCTGGCAAGGATGAACTGCTCCATTCTCCACATGTGGCTTTGTATGCCTAAATATAGCTGCTAGTCTGTCTAACCATAGTGCAGGATCCAACTTGGTTCCTCTCTCAGTCTTCACATCATTCTAAGAAACACACAGAAGAAATATTGCTAAGCTGATAAAAATAGTGACTAAATGCAAAAAAGATGTTATACACAAATAAATGCCAAGAAACTGGGAATACTTTAATAAAACTGTCTTAGAAGAGATGAAGTAACAAAGCATTACAAAATATTACATAATAAGGAACATCATAATTTGAATTCATCCCCAAAGTTCATTATATTAAGGATGAAATGGGTAGTATACATGGAGAAAATTAGCTATGTGTATAAAACTAGGTTAGGAAACTTTATGACCATTTTTGAGACTTATACATGGATGGGAGAATATTAAATAGGTTTTGGAGAAAAATAGTGTGAAGGTATGTGAACTGCATTGAAATGGCTCTGGAAAGGATTTTCTTCAATACTGTGAAGAGCCTCAGGGTCCCACAAAGTATATTTCTTGACAAACTAAATAATGACAATATTTTCAAGAAGACCCCATGCCAAATAGCTTGTTAGTAAGTGAGGTAGCCAAAATTTTCTTCAAATTGTTTGCCAAAATTAATAGTGACAGTTTAACTGCTAGATGGCTCTGGCAGTCAAATCAGGATTGAGTATAAATTGTGCAGAGTCAGTGGGCTGGTCACTGTCAATCAGGAACGGTGTACTACTCTATAAGCAGCTCATCCGTCCCATAATGGATTACGCATGCCCGATCTGGAGGTCAGCTGCCCACAGCCACGTCCAGAAGCTGCAAGTTCTGCAATCCAAGTGTCTTCGCATTGTTACTAACGCGCCCTGGTACGTTGGTAACAGGCAAATACATGAGGATCTGAAGGTCCCTTTCTTTGCCGACCACATCAGAGCACTAACTGAGAGGTTTGACTCGAGGTTAGCTGGTGTGGGGAACCCCTTAGTTCGGCAACTCGGAAGACACTCGTGCCGAATGAGGGCTGCCAGAGTTCACCCAAGGGCAACCGAGGGCGACTGATGTTCAGCAGGCCAGCCGAAGCCATCCCCAAAAGACGGCCAAGTCAGCACAACGAGTGGTTAGACTACTCGGCTACCCTGACTGAGGTTTTCCGTGCTTTCCTCAGTTGTAAGGCGAATGCCAGGGTATAACTTAATAGGGGCACGGCCCGCCACCCTTCCCCCCGATCATGGAGGCCATCAGCTGAAGTGATCTTCCCCCCATGCCGCAGAGGCCTTCAGCCGAAACGGCCCCTCCCTCTCTGGGTTCATACCCCAGAGACCCAACCAACCAAATTCCTTCGACAACTTGCCTGACAGGATAACCTCCCATCAGCAGCAACAAATCCCAGTTTGAATGGTCGAGGCTCCCGCCACGACGAAACCCCGTTAGCGTTAGCAAAATTTCCGTTCTTATATTACGACCGTTTACCATTTCCAGCAATGCGTCTTGTGCGCAGGAATGGTTTCACCTAGGTAGGGACGATGCTTGCGCTTGCGCAGGCCTCTGCCCTCAGTTAGCTTCTTTGGTTGGTTGGTTGGTTGGCTGGTCACTCACTACTCATACATGCACACTTCAAGACCAAGAAACCTCCAACAAAGGAGACGGCAAAAACTCACAACCGGGTTGTAGAGCCAAGAAACAACAACAATGGTGACAGTATAGTCAAACATCAAAAAGCTGCGTGACATGCGAAGAGAGAAGTTATACAGTATTTCTTTCATGTCATGTCTCAAGAAAACATTAAAGTACACAAGACCTGCTTACCTAAGTAACTTAAATAAAGAGTTTTGGGCAACCTTATTGGTCCCATGAGCAAAAAATAATACACAAAAATATATAAATATTAAAAGTTTATGAAAACTATTTTTGGGGTATAAATATAAACACCATAAATAACACAAAAATTCAATTTTAAAGGGTTCTGATAATGGTGGATTACTCTTAAAATTATTCACTATCTGGACTTTTTCCATCATCCTTGTTTGAAATAAGAAACCACAGCATCTTGGAAACTGGTTCTGTTTCCGTCTTCAGGCACGAGGTACCTACTCAGATGGGTCCGTCAGATAGAGCTAGTCTCCATCACTAGACCAGAGTTGGACCAAACTGAGTAGGTACCTCTCACCAGAACACGGGAACAGAGCCAGTTTCTGAAACGTCATGGTTTCTCCTTGAAAACAAGGATGATGGAAAAAGTCCACATAGTGAATAATTTTAACAATACAAAAATTCTTTTATAAGGCAGAAAAGAAATTAAAGATAAGAGTTTTAACTCACCTCTACAAGCTGGCACAAAGGATTTATTTGAAACCAACAAATTTCTTTCATTGCACGCTGAATCTGATCTGGGGGCATTTGACCCAAAATGACAGAAACACCTGCAGCAAAGAAATAATGTCTCTTTACACTTTGAAAAGAAAATTAACATTCATATGAGAACTTGGAACAAAATAAAATAAATTCAGTTAAGGTAATAGCACATCTGAGGGAGATGTTGGTAACTTATATAAATCTATGAAGTCATAAACTTGGAAAATTATTGAAATTTATAATTTAAACCTACGTTAACCCTATCCATAAAGATTTAAAGAGATAGATGGATGTATATGAATCCCATACCAACAAAAGCAGGGTGTATGACAAGTCAGCCACAAGTCACACTCAGAAAATACAAACACAAATAAACACAGTTAAACAAAATTTCCTGGAACAAAATACAGAAATGGACTGAAGTGCATATACATTCACATTATTAAGAGTTGCTTATCAATTTTACATTGTATTCAGAGATAGTTAGAATTTCACTACACTAAATAATATGAATATCACATCAAATAATTTCCATATGAATAAAAATACATGCACATACAGTATATGCAACCTGCATAATCAGACATGTAATTACAATCAAATATATATATATATATATATATACACACACACACACAAACCGAAATATGGGAGGTTAACAGAGGATCTTACACAGCTCCAACCTAACAAGTTTTCTTATTAAATTTACAAACACACCACATACATTAATAAATGTCCTCATCAAATTCCAATGAACGTGATCATTCAAAATCACCATTAACTACCACCTCTGGCCAGCAACCAAAATTGGTCGGATCACGGTCATTGGCAACAGTGCTACCACAGACAAAAATGTCCCAGGAAAAATATGTTATAAGGAATCAAACTCACAGATGATATAACACTCCAATCCTTACCTTTTAAAAGTCCTATTGCTGCATCATTGGAGATACTGAATGTATCCAGAGATTGAATTATCTGCACAAGACCATTGAAATGAACCCCCATATGATTCCGACATGCACTGCAAATGCTCTGTAGAGAACCTGCAGCTGCAGATGCTTGATGGGGCTGTTGCAAGCAGTACAGCAAGAAATTCAAAATAGGTTCTGAAAATAAAACATTAACTTACAGGCAACACTATTTATCTTTTAATAAACATACAAGAACTTCTGTCTGAGAAGATAAAGAAAGTGAAAAATAACAGTCACTGATGTGACTATGCCAAGAATGCATACAGGAGGCATGGACATGAAGTTCCCCATATTTTAGAATACAATAAAACCTATTAATAATGGAACCTCATCATTTGTTTTGAAGTTTCTGTTTAACACTTTTATTTCTAGGTAAAATAATATATCAGTATTGCACAGTAAGCATCTCATCTACTTACCAACAAAATTACAAGCCAGAAATTTATGCTACACGTGTATTCTAATTTCTCAATACCAAACATTTTCAGTTTCATTTGTTTTTCACATTCTCAAGCAGTTCATTAAAGTATTCTGTGCATATTTTGTTGAGTGCTGGAATTAATGCTTTCCCATCTGTTACAGTAATTTCCATTCTCAGATAAATTCCAATAAGTGCAGCAGTGAAAAGAATTATGTAAACAGAAAATAATGAAGGTTGTGTCCTGTTAAATTCTTACTTTTCATCTACATTTTAACATATACCAGCTTTCATCTATTAAAAGTAAATTTATATTGGATTTCACTCTGTATTTTTGGGACTAGAGAAATGTTCTAATAAAGACAGGTTTCCATTTATTTCAGGTTCTATTTTAGACATATTTTATTGCACTTTAATTACATCAGCAAACATGTGACACAGTTTACCTAGTGACTGTGGATGCCGTTCTATCCACTCACACAATTCACCTAGCAGAAGCACTGATGTATGTCTCACAGCGACATGAGTATTTTCAGGCAAGCTGAGGATGGCTTCCACAACCTTTGGAACAACATCATTTTCTTCACTGGTAAAGAAAAAACCAATGCACTACTTATTTCAGCACCCATCTCTCCAACAACACTTAGAGACTAGAGGATATTACATGTCCCTAATTATAGGTCCTGGAATTGAGTGCCAAAGGTTTAAATTACAGCAGACAGATTAAAGGATGTGAGAGAAATATTACCATTTTTTGTGAATTTTTTATATGTAAAGCTACTTTTTCACACCTGATCCTACATGTGAATGTTACAGCAATATTCAGAAACAGTAATGAAGTAATCCATTTCACTTAATTTTGTTTCACTCCCAGGGCATTTATTGCTGCAAATCTTGACATTTCCGTCACAATTCTAGCATTCCTATGACACATACTATAAGTTTAGGCACATAAAAATGATTTCACCACTTCAACTATGGATATCTCATTATTTTTCTCTGATGGGAATTTGTTTTGCAGAACTGTATAGTGTTATCAGTATCCCTATTTTTTAGTCATAGATGGTAAACTTTGCCCATATTCAGATCAAGTCTATACATCTTGTACAGATAAGTGACGAACCAATTATCTGGCCTGAAAGATGCCCTCACATGGTAAATATCTATTGGGATGTTCATCACTCCAATGCCTACTCCCTTGGCCTTGGATGTATGACACTGGGGAGACAAACATGTGGTCCACATAAGAAGAAATTGCAAAGAGTCACAACCAATACAGTTGTAGCAATATGCTTCAGATGGTCTTACTTCACAGTGATATAAATCAGAGACCGCTAACAATGGCAACTAATAACAGAAGCATTTACCTGTACAACACTGGAAATTCCATGGTAATATTGCAGTTAGTTTTTATAACATGATTTTTTTTAAACTTGACCATATTAATACAATTTCTTGCATCTAAGCTCAAGGTGTCAACCATAAATGCATTAGCCACTTAGCAGACTGATTAACAATTTCAGAAGAGAATACTGAAGGCAATAAACTTTCTGATCACAAATACACAGGAAATATTAAATCTTTTCAAGAGGCATTATTTGAAACTTAAGCTCAACTAAATAATATTCAGAATTCAGTACATACCTCAAAGAAAACAATACACTTCTCTATTACAAAAATCAACTACTTAATGCTGTTAATGGAAATAATCCCCATTTATACTGAGAATAACAAAGCCATAAATACAACTTTATCGATTGTTAAATCAGGTGATACATGCAGTTTCCACTGGGCTTTAAAGGGTTAACCAGAAAAGCACAAAAGTAAACTTACGGCAGAATGTTTTTTGCTACAGCTTGCATGATGAACAAGGCTGCTTCACTGGAGTCCCATGTAACCCCAGGGCCTTGCAAGCTTATAAACATCTGTCTGAAGCAATTGGATGATCCAACAATGAACACAACATCCTTGATAAGTTCCAAAACTTTCAGGCGGAAGTCAGCAAAGTCATCACCATCTTCTAGCAAGCCTTCCTGTTATAATCATATAACCATTAGGTTACACTGTATTCTTGTTCTCTTGAAGGAGAGTCATTGAATTTCAGTTTACACTCAGCTTCCCCTTCATAATGAATTATGCACTGGATTCAAACATTTCCCAAACCCCTATCTTCCAGAAATGTCAACATGCATTGGCAAGGAACAACTCTGTGTGTATGTGTCTCGTATTATAAGCCTTATCCTGTGTGTAAATTGAATACTGAATATGTAAGGCATGTGAATATTGAATCTGCTAATACTAGTTAAGCATGTTTATGTTTAAGTTATTTCTGTGTCCTTTTCAATGGATCATGGCAAAGAAAAGATATACCCAAGACTGATTAAACTTAAACCTCATAATTACCATGAACAACTATAAATTAAAGACAAGACCTTTCTTTTAAAATCATGGAGAATCATTCTTCTTAAAGAATTAATCCAGTAAGGTTACATTCAAAGAAGATGGACAGGACAAGACACAACATGGAAGTGTGAAATACAATCAAAGATATTCTTAAATGAGCATACCAGTCAGATGAAATCAAGGTGTCTGATAAGTAGGACAAGACTTGTACAGATAAATTTTTGGTTTGGGAATGAGATTTACATATGGGAGATAGGAGTTGTTGGTAGAAGTTTAGAATACCTTACTGTTTTAATACATAAATTAAACTGTGAGGAGGAAACAGCATTGGTTCCTCAGACAACAATGGAAGTCATACATCAAATATGGACAGTTGCAACATGTCAATACAACATTTGTTATTCACAAAGGATGACTGTCATGAGGCTGCCTTCAAAATGAGTTCCACAAAACTTGGCCACTCTGTTCAGTATTTGTTAAGAAGTTAGAAATTGAGAAACATAAATACCACAAGCAAGAAATACATGTCAATATAACTTTAATTGAACTTACAGCAATAAACAGCAACTGAAACTAAAACTAAAACTAATTACATCATAAAGAATTAACTTACATGGTCTGGTTCCATTTGACAATGCCGACAAAGAGCTTCTATTAACCTCTCCACGTATGGTTTAAACATTGCTGTGAGCATATCATTGTTCTTCTGATAAAGTTCTTCTGACAGGCGATACCATAAATTAAATGTGATTTCTGCAACCTGACAACCACAAAGCATTTAATTACTATACACTGAATTAAAAATATACCAAAATATCCTCATACCTCTCAATAACAAATACTAAAATATTTTTGTAATATATCACTCTTACAAAACTCATAACAAATATTCCTGAAACAAAGATATAACACAATAAAATTATATATATTTTTGTAATTAAATTCTGTAATTCAAGTTCTGACAATGAATTATATTTTTGTAAGTTTAGGAAGGACTTTATATAGTATGTTCAGTATTTAGGCATGTTGATTTTTATCGTATCAAATTCATTTCTATCATTAAACATACTGCTTTTTCTAAAATGCACTACTCAGGAATCATAAAGATGACACTTTTAATATATGAAATTTAAGATTCTCAGAGTAGTGACGATGTCATGTTAGTTTTCTTGGTTAGAATGCCAAGTGAACTTATCAGTAGATCCCAACATTTCAGAGAAAAAATGGTATCTACAGCCAAACCCAACACAGTACCCCTTTACACAATGCCAACATCACACTGCACCTACAAATGCCTCAGAACAAAAAATCCCTATCTAATTTCAATGCCACCCCTGCTGGCTACCATCCACCAACATCTGCAGTAATACAAATGTGCCATAAAGCCTTATAATCAAGTCCAATATAATGCCATTCCCCAACAATTCTGCATTAACAAACAAAACTTACTCAAGTATGAAACCACCTATACCTGCTTGGAGAGAGAGAAGGGTTATTTGGGGGTCAGTGGTTTTAAACAGCAAGCAGTTAGAGTAAAATAAACTCCCACCCTGTTTTTTTAGATCCATTTTAATATTACCCTCCCATCTATGCCTAGGTCTTCTGAGTGGTCCCTTTATTCAGGCAATCCAATAAAAACTTTGTACGCATTTCTCAGTGTCCCATGCATGCTATATGACCCACCCATCCCAACCTTCTGGATTTTATCTATCTAATAATATATAATGAAGTATACAAATGATGAAAGTCCTCATTATGCAATTTCTCCACCATCCTGTCACTTTATCCATCTTAATTACAAATATTCCCCTAAGCACCCATTCCTCAAACACCCTTAATCGGTATCCTTCCTTCAATGTAAGAGACCCAGTACTTTTTCAGTGGAACAAATAATAACATTCAACATGCTTTGACTTCCCAATAATGATTCAAGCATACATATGAAGTGCAGTTCAACATACATTTGAAGCCCAGGTGTTTACAATAACCCATCACAAAGGAAGTCTCTATAAAATGTAATGCAGGTTGGCTGTAACTGATTTCAAGCTACCTGCTATGCCCATGACATCCTGTGCTTTCTTGCCAACTTATAGTACAGTGTCAAAATGAAGGCTTTCAATTTTGCCATTGATTTGCAAGAGAGAAGAGAAACTGTGATCCATGAAATTTTTAGGCTTCATACAAGAATACAAATAAATGCTAGAATAATGCCCCAGAAAACAGTAGCCCCACATTGTAAATTTTATTACTCATGAGCGATATTGGGGATATGTAAAGCAATGACTGGACTATGCTGGTTTCAATGTGACATTTTATTGACCTGTGAGAAATATTACTTCAGTTACTGCATTAACTTACACTGGAAAATTGAAGAGAGAATATTCAAATAGAATAAAATATAGTGTGTTACTGGAACACGGCACCACATTAAGAGCATATTCTATGCACAAAAAACAAAGAAGTCTATGTAAACATGTGTCCTAGGACACTTCATTTTTGACTCATGACCCATTTTATTTTGAAAGGACAAGGATAAAAAATAATGTGTAAACCCATCCACAGAAAAGAGTTTATTTACAAACCAGAGTCCAGCACATTACTATTTCAACAATAACAAAGTATAAAAATGCTCAAAGTGCTGTCCCTGTTCTTCCACACAGCATGATGAACATCTCATTAAGGTTTCATTGCATGCACTCAGAAATTCCAGGTATTACAAACTAACTTCTGTCCATCTTCTGCCCTCTGCTGCAGCTCTGCTACATTATTAACAGCTACAGCACACACAGTACTTTTAAGATAGCCCCATAAATAAATATCCAGCAGGTCTAAAACTGACGATCTTGTAGGCCACAGCTTGAAAATGAAACATCCATGGACCCATGTTTACATAGACATTTTTCAGTGCTTTTGTGCACAGAACATTCCCCTAAAGTCATGTTGTGTATTTCAGAAACATCCTGTGTTAGAAAATACAATACATAAGATACAGTCTGATTCACATCTCTGACCCCCTGCCCACTAAATGAGGTTAATCTATTTTCAGATCCAGAACAACCTACACAGTGGATTCTACTATTCTCAATGACAAGATATGATGAACCAATGTTTTATGCATATGCTTCAGCAAACATGCTCAACTATTAATTTAATTATAAAATAATTACAATATTGTCATAAGCACTTGTAACAGTGATTCATGATTATGTCAGCAAGCTATTACCACTACCCCCCAGGTGGTGTGATTCATTCACAGTAGTCCGACCAGTTTGGAGGGATGCCACCACTGCCAGCCAAGCATATATAATCACACTGCTTGGACTTTTTACATAGTCTCTGGCTTAAAGTGGAAGGAACTGCCATATCTCATAGCTTCTACAGTGTTCTGGAATGACAATGTGGATGTATAAAACTGCACAGGCTAGATACAGCTTGAGTTGTTGCCACAAGTCAAGACAGAGACTGAGTCAGTTCAGTGATATTGCATGGAGCCAACAAGTATAGAATTGTGTGGAGGCACAGTGAAGTAACAATGTATTACGATGTGAAGAGGACAGTTATATGCAGTGTCAAGTCTAGCAACTCTAATCAAGGCTATGATATATAAAAACTGTCAGAACATTAATAAAGGAAATAATTATATCACTAAACAAAATAAACCAAATTTCATGTGCAATTACCAATTCCATTACAATATTAATTATAGCTACATGAAGATATTTAAATAATTATGTTCTTGTTAATGTATCATGTATACTTGCTGTCAAAAATTATTTCTGGCCTGGTTTTGTCTTACAATTTCTTAACACAGCTTGTATTCTTAATGTGATGAATGCCCATTCCTTTAAAACTGTCCAGCTAAATAACCACCCAGCCAATTATCACAACCAACTGCAGTGACATTATTAACAAGTGCCACCTCCGACATATTGCTAATAACAGATCCAGTAGAAAACGTACCAAGACCAAACAACTCTGCCTCAGTGTTTAAGACAAATATGAGATCACTGATAACATGTAGGATTTGAGGTTTTCACAGCGGTGAGTCTGAAGATGGCTGTCTTCTGGGTTGTTGCACCATGTAGTCTGGTAGAAGTTTACCAGACTACACGGTGCAACAACTGAGAAGACAGCCATCTTCACTGATAACATACCACCACCACAACCATTCATAAAGGTGCTGTGGTGTTGGTACATTTTAATCATGCTGACAAGAACACCTATGGGATACTGATGTCAATCATCAAAAGATTTTAGACTAGCAGAGGCTAATCGTTTGGCAATAACTCAGTTTTGTACTTATAATAATAAAACAACACCCACAGCTAAACAGATGGATATATACACAATATCTACATTATCATGACCACTAGCACAGAATAAACACTGGATTTTCCCCTTTTAGCTGATACAGGGACTGCGCGTGGTGTATCAGATATTTCAACCAAGGCATACCAATCATTAATATGTGCTACATTACTTATTTTGCATATATGAGGTGCGATCGGAAATTTTCAAGACTGTGTCAATAGAGGGCGAACCGGATGTAGTACGAGCTTCTGCCGCTAGGGGGTGCGACCTGCATTCATAGTGAATCAGTGTGCCAGCCGGCATCATCGAATTAGTATTTGTTTCTTAGTTACGGGCGTTTTGGTAGTGCATTACACCGACCCTCCTGCGATTTCGGAATGGCGTGTGCATCAAATTTTGCCAAAGACTCGCCAAAACGGCTACGGAAACCTATGAAATGCTAAAGCAAGCATTTGGGGAGTCCGCAATGGGTCATGCACAAACTTTTGTGTGGCATTCACGTTTTAAAAATGGCCGAACCTCTGTCGATGATGACGAGCGTTCTGGACGACCATCTTCGAGCACAACGCCCGAAAATGTTACGAAGATTCGGCAGGCCATTCACGAAGATCGACGTCGTACCATCAACGACTTGTGCGACATTGTTGGGATAGGCTATGGGACCTGTCAGCTGATTCTAAAGGAAGAACTCCACATGCGACGCATCATGACAACGCGCCAGCGCACACCGCCCTCAAAGTTTGGCAGTTTTTGGCCTCAAATACCATGGCCATCATCCCGCACCCTCCTTAGCTCCGTGTGACTTCTTCCTCTTCCCAAAGATGAAAATTCAGCTAAAGGGAAGGAGATTTGAGACGATAGAAGAGATTCAGGCAGAATCGCAGATGGTGCTTGACAGGCTGACAAAGAAAGATTTCCAGGCTTGGCAGCGGCGCTGGGATCGTTGTGTTCACTCCCAGGGGAACTACTTTGAGGGTGATGGATGAATTTAATACCTGAGATAAGTGTACGGGTTTTTATAGGCGCAGTCTGGAAACTTTCCGATCGCACCTCGTATGTAAAAGTATGTTGATCAAACCAAATCAATAACAACAGTCAATACGGATATTTGGAGTGTTGATTAGATCCACTCAAAATCATGCCAATAAAAAAGAGTTCATGAAACCTGTGACTCAACTTTATCAGTACTTATTATATGGGGTCAGCTTTTGACTTCAGTATCTCTGTTAAAAAAGAAACATAATCATGTCTCAAGAAATCTAGTTCAGCATTTGACATAATATTTACTTAAAAGTGCAAAATTTAACCATTAACTTAAATGTTATATATTCGAGGTTATTTCTAAAAGTTCCTTCATTCTCACCTCATAATCATGATGCCCTACACATGTTAGCACCAAATCCAATATTTTGACAGCAAAATGGGGTTTGTTACTGCTGTTTTCACTTACTATCTTCTCTAAGAATGTTTCTGCCAGCTCTGTAAAGATGCGACAATAATTCATGGACCTACAACAAAGAAGAGCACAGAAAAAAAATATTTAATAACTGTAATAAACTGTAACAATGGTGCACTCACTCAGCCAAAATGATGTTGTACATTGGCCAATGTCTGAGGTATATTTAATATAACATGATGCTTTGAGAGTTGGACTGACATTATTCTAATATTTTGTTTTTTAAATTTTTGACACTAGTGGCAGTGTGGATTACTGAGTTTTTGGACATCCATCGTCTGACAGTCTAAAAAACACACATATTTCAAAAACTAAATTTGTCTCCTATTCTGTTGGGCCCATTACAAAGAGTTAACCTTAATTACTGTATGGGTCCAGTGCCCCTCTTCTCTGTACCTGATAATAAGATGAAGACAGATCTGGTTTTCAAAATGTGTGTTTTTTTTAGAATGCCATAAAATGGATAAAGTCAAAGTCCAAAAACTCAGTAATCCATATTGTAATACACCATCATCAGAGCAGCAGAAAAAGAAAAGAAAAGTTAGCATATTTATGTCATCTCCATACTCATATTGTTCGGAAAATCATTATTCCACACAATCCAGCTTCTTGATAACTTAGGTCTGAAAGGTCTATGGTGAGGTGTGGTGTCTTCAGTGCAACAATGACACCAAAGGAGAAAGCTTAGCAAAGTTTAAATCTGTTACCAATGTTCAAATAACATTCAGACAAAACAGGAAAGCAGTATGTCCAAAGACCCCAGAATTAATGGTCCTTGTGTGTTTTCAAGAGATAGATAAAAGATGCAGTTTATGCAGCCAGTGGACAAGTAGACAGTGCTGAAACATTAAAACTCAAGATTACTACAACTATTAAAATCATAACACGAGGTACACACAAGCACATTTTGACCAAGATTGACATCTCCTTAATACCAACCACATTTCAAGAGGTGCACATGTGCAACTTAACTAACTACAATGCTAAATTGTAAATGACTGTCCTCTTTTCTTTTCAGTTATATATTTTCATGGTCACAAAAGTTTTAACACTTTCAAACATGAACATATCCTTTGGACATCGTGTGTGTAGTCCATAATTTTGGTTTGTTAAATTAAAAAATAATGAAGTGTAACTGTATGAATTGGCAGGTAAAAGAATGGCATCTACCCTTCGATGACTACAAATTATTCTGTGGAAAACCAGAAGCCCACCAATCCAGGTTTAAATCCCTTGTATTCAAATCAGTCATTTTTAATTAGGTACATTTCACACGGTGGCTACAACATGCGGTATCTCTGCTCAACATTCAGCAGCCCCTAAAATCAGTACACAGAACAAGTACAGAAATCACTTGCCAATTGCACCATTTACATTCTTGAAAAAACAATGGTTGGGAAATTGGAAGTTAAGGAAACTGCAGCTGCTGTTAACATTCATCAAAGCCAAAAGTCTGAATACGTTTGTAATAAACTACATGTCCCTACAAAATTACAAGGACATTACACGCAAAATAAATAACAACGTTATAAAAAAAATAGTGTGACAATCTGTAAACTAGAAACTGGTTTTTGATACTATTACAGCCCTGTCCCCAGCAAGACATGCCAATTCCGTTGTGTGTACTGTAACCGTCCGGACTTTACTTTGTACGGTGACACTGCTTTCATTATTCTTATATCAAATTCGTATATGATTGCGTAATGGAGTTCTATGAATTAAAGCCGCATGGGCGAGCTGTGGTGGAATCCCTTCGAACAAATAGGCAATTGTAATGAGTAAGAGACTAGGCGGGGGACTCTTGTGTGGTCTCTCGAGTGAGTGAGACCACTGGGGCAGTAGTATAGGGTATCTTGAAGGAAGAAGATCAAAAACTTTTATAAGTGTGTATTTTAAAGAAAGTACATAATAAAGGTATACTTTGAGTTCAAGTCAATTGTTACTTCTTTATTCTACATTCGATTCCCGTGAGTGACCCTGAGTACCCTGAGTTAGCCGAAGCAAAAAACAGAAGGTGGACGGTTACAGTACATTAGAAACCAAATATAGCAGTTCACAAAACTGGACACAAATGAGAAACTTATATTCTGATTAATTTTTTATAGATTCTCCAAACATATACAACAAAGTATATAACTTAAATGATAGGTTATTACTGCTTCCCCTCAAATCCAGTGATTCACTTCTCACAAATATTCTTACCAGCCAATGTCTTCACAGACCTATCAACAATGGGGGGGGGGGGGTACAAACCGTAGAGAACCAATCAACCAAATTTTTTGGACAAGTTGCCTGAAGGGATAACCTCCCATCAGAAGCAACAGACCCTAGTTTGAACGGTCAAGGCTCCCGCCACGACAGAACCCCGTTAACGTAAGCAAATTCCCATTTTAGTTATAAGGCTCTGTTTGCCATTTCCAGCAATGCATTTCGTACGTAGGAATCATGTTACCTAGCAAGGGACGATGTCTTGCGCCTGCGCATGACTCCGCCCTTAGTTAGCTTTTTGGTTGCTTGCTTGGTTTCACAGCAGTGAGACAGTAAGAACCTCTGAAACGCTGGTTAACTTCTACAAGACTACACAGTGTGAAACATCCTGGAAGACCATCATCTTCATATATTATTAACGTATTGAATCATATGGAGAGATGAGATGGACAGACACATAAACATAGCAAACAGGGTTTTTAAGAAGAAACTGATGCTTCAAACATAAAAAATTGTCTTATACATTATTTTTGTCATGAATTCCTTCTTGATTATGCACATACATTTCTATGTAAATAAATATAGATCAAAAAGTCTTACACCTCCATATACATCTGTAACTTCACCTCAACCAGTTTGCACATATTTACTTGGTTTTAGGATATCTATACTGTGCTCTATCTTTGATTATTCAGTGAAACTAAAACTCTTTCAGTTTCCTGGTTATGAACAAGTCCATCATCAATGTCATTTTTACTGATGCAGCAATGGCAGCCCTAAGGAAATGCAAACTGTGGAATAATTTAGAAATTTATAATGAAGATCACAGACTGTTATAAATTAAATGGTACATACACAACAAACTAAATTTACATTTGTTAAAATTGTAGAAATATGGTAAAAAAATTTCCTAGACGTGGCAAAGAAGAAGATACCACACTCATCAATGTATTTATAGTAAGAAATCAAAGGATTCAACGCACTTCTCTTGGTCTTCATGAGCAACAGAAAGGTGGAACCCTTCTTCCAAAGACATCACACCAGAGAACAGCTGCAGTTCAAGAGCTTGTTGGTTATTGTTATCCTCCAAACACTGCAGTAGGGCACACACACAGTCTGTGGCAGCTTCGTGAACTCCAGGTACTGCCTGAATAAAACATATTGAATCTATGAAACTGTTCAGTACTTCAGAATTACATCAGAAGCATAATACAGCAACTTAGTACTCAGTCTGCAAAACATTTCACTTCAAAGTTTAAGTTTATAGTTTAAATGCGTCATGTTTGTGTTTTAAAATTCAAATATATAATATAATTCAAGTCTATACACAAACTTTAAATTGTTGATGTTAAAATTTAAAATTAATATTGATATTTTGCGCTATTCATCGTTATTACGATGTTACAGTATTGCGCTTTATACTACTACATGTTTCAATGCATAGCATCATCTTCAGGTTTTTTTATCTTTAAAACTACTCTATATTTTTAATGCAAGTTTTTCATTTATTATATTTGTTTTGTAGATTATTATAGTAGGTGTTCCGTTGATCTTCTTATTATTTGCATCTTATGTTTTGTTTTTAATTATTCTGTGAAACAATTAATTAACATATGAGTTATTTATTTATATGTAAATGAGTTTGGATATTGTCGTATAGATTTTTGTAAAAGTAAGAACACAATAACATACCAAGAGTCGTGATGTACAGTATATCCTCGTCTGATCAGGTTGAATGTCTGTTCGTGGACTGGTTTTGTGCATAGATGCGGGTCGTATATATATTTAGAGGGTGTCAGGTGATTGAGTCAATAACCGGTATTGTGTTGAATATAGGGTTATTTAAATATAGGTTATTATCGTTTAGCGCAATATTTTGTTTATGTGTACGTTGTATATGGTATTTTTCTATGGTTTCTCTATGTCGTTTGTTTTGTACAATTTTTATAATATCCAATGTTTCTTCAATTTTATTATATGTGTGTCCAGTGTTTAATATATGTTTTGCATATGCAGAGTAATCTTTATTGTGTTGGATAGCTGTTACATGTTCTTTGTATCTTTGTTTAAAAGTTCGTCCTGTTTGGCCTATATAGATTAATGGGCAATCTATGCATTTTAATCTATATATATCAGGTTGTTCGTATTGGTTTTTTGTGTCTAATTGTTGTTTTTGTTTTAAGATGTTTTTTATTGTATTTTTTGTTCTGTATGCAACCTTTATATTATTATTTTTGAATATTTTAGATATGTATTTAGTTTCTTTACCTTAATTAATTGTTTCACAGAATAATGAAAAAACAAAACATAAGATGCAAATAATAAGAATATCAATAAAACACCTACTATAATAATCTACAAAACAAATATAATAAATGAAAAACTTGCATTAAAAATATAGAGTAGTTTTAAAGATAAAAAAACCTGAAGATGATGCTATGCATTGAAACATGTAGTAGTATAAAGCGCAATACTGTAACATCGTAATAACGATGAATAGCGCAAAATATCAATATAAATTTTAAATTTTAACATCAACAATTTAAAGTTTGTGTATAGACTTGAATTATATTATATATTTGAATTCAAAGTTTAAATTTTACAACTGACTTAAAGAGATTAAAACCCTAGTTAATAAACGGACTGGCTATACATTGAATAACCATGACTTGATTCCTGGCAGGGATGGGGATTTATTTTACCACATTCAGAACAATTCTGGGGCCCACCCAATCTCCTATATAATGGGTTCCAGTGAGTCTTTTCCCAGATGGAGTATGGAGCTGACCACTTGTGTCATACTTAAGAGTGTTGCCTCCATATTCACATACATCTTCATGATGTAATACTTAAGCACAGAGACAAAACTGAAGGAGTTAGTTTCCTCTTCTTCCTCAGACATTTCCACTTTATGTGGGTCATCTGACAACCAAGCCAATCAATATGTCTCTATGTAAAGTTTGAGGTTTTCACAGCGGTGAGTATGAAGATTTCTGTCATCTGGGTTGTTACACCATGTAGTATGGTAGATGTTTGCCAACATTTCAGAAGTCATACTGCGTCCATCATCAGGGCGAGTATGACCTCTGAAACTTTGGTAAACATCTACCATACTACACGGTGCAACAACCCAGAAGACAGAAATTTTAATATGTCTTGTAACCATCCAGACATTAGAGTCCTGTGGATTAACGCTGCAAGGGCGAGCTGGTTGGAATTCCTTAAAACAAAGAGTCGTTTGTGTTAAGTGAGAAAGTAGGCGGGGGACTCATATGTGGTCTCTTGGGGGAGTGAGCCAGCAGCAGCAGTCGTGGAGAGTATCTTGACAGAAGAAGGTTAAAAACTTTTATAAGCTTGTGTTTCAAAGAAATTATATAATAAAGGTACAATTAGATCCACTGTCAATTACCATCTCATCATTGCATGTTCGATCCCTGTTAACGACCCTGAGTCCCTAGCTAGCTGGAGCAAGAAACGAAGAAGGTGGACGGCTATAGTCTCTATCTTCCTATAGTTTTTTTTGTTTTTTCCCTTTCTGACATCTTTCATAACCAGCTGGTCCCATCTTAATCTCAGTCTCCTTTTTGGACATTTTTGTCTTACCTTATGTTCAAAGCTATTCTCTTTTCTTTCCTAAAATGTGTTCATACCACCATATTCTGTCATTTTGTAACCGAAGTCTGAAAAATTAATAGTTCTTCAGTTTTAGACAACACAGTATGGAATTTCTTTCCTGGTGGAATATGATGAATGAAAGGCAGCAAAGAGAGAGAAATATTTACATAACAGGCATGAAGAAACCTGGAACTCTACTAAAAGTGTCTCTCTCTACTAGAATTAGCGTCAAAATGAAGCAGAAAATGAATTTATCCACCCTACACAAAACCAACTTCTTTAAATCAACAAACACACCCCATTTCATTTCAGAACTGAGTCTGACCAATAACAACAAGTAAGTCTGCCAGAATCAGAAATGTAGTAGTAGCAGCAACAGAAACTCAAAATCTGTAATACCTTATATATTATGCCAAAAGGGGGTGCTTTTATGTTTTCTCAAAATCACATCTAACCACATGACTCTCACTAAACTCAACCCTATTCAAGTTACCAAAATTGACATTCCTAGTATAACAAAGTCCTGAGGAAAGTAGTTTGACTTAAGAGAAAGAAATCAACATGGGGTTGAAGAAAACTGCATAATGAGGAACTTTGTAATTTTTCTACCACATATTATCAGGATGAGTACAGTGAGAATAAAATTGGCAAGATACACATGGTAGAGATGAGAAATGCAGACAATATTCTCATTGAAAAACTTTAAAGGAAGAGACCATTTGGAAGATCTGGGCTTAGATGGTAATATAATATTAAAATGGATGTAAATAAACAGGGTGGGACAGTGAGCTATAAGCATGTCTGCCCCCCCCCCACCCACCCACAACACACACCAGTGGCCAGCTCTAGTCAACATAGTAAAAAACCTTTTGATACCACATAGGATGAATAACTTCTTTATTTTATTTATTAGCTGACTGACTATTAGCCTCTAAGGAAGGATTCCACTAAATGGAACTGTGGTTAGTTATACTTCTCACTCTGATATTTATAACATTAAATATTAATAAATACTACCCTCCTAACTCCTGACATTCATGCTCTGCTGATGTGCCAATGACCAGCTACAGTGATAAAACATTTCATTTCACCACTACAAATCACTAACACTCAAATGTTTTTAAGAGCAACCTCGTACAATGTGATTTTGATCAATTATTTCATAAAGATATATATATGTATGTTCCATCTATGTAATTTCTGTTGAACTAAGTGATCAAACACTTTGCATATCAAAATATTCATAAAGATCAGGGAATTATGTGCTGGTGAATCTTAATATGAAATTCCTCAAACATGAACATGAAGCAAAAAATAACACATTGCTGGGTAGCTAACACACTATTTACAAATGTAGTACTGAAAATGTATCAAAAAATATTTTAAAAACTGTATCACAAAGCTCAACAAATCCCAGACTCCAAGTTACCACAATGTAAAAATGTTAAAACTAGTATGTACAAAACTATTCAAAGATTTTTCTGTACTCAAGAATTCAAAATTCATTAATGCAGTTTATACTGACAGCCTTTCTATTGAAACTACATGATAAGCCATCAGACAAAAGCAGGGAATGTTGCAAACGACTAACTAGTGATATGTAATCAAACACAGCCTACTCACACATGTTACACAGACTCCCTTTATGATGTTACTGAAAACACAATACTCTAGACACATGTTGAATGCTTGATTCTTTATCAAGAAATCAAAATCTGTTGAAGTTTATCACTGCCCTAAAAAATCAATCTGAATTTGCATAAGTGACAATTCAAATATATAATTCATTATGCTGTGACATTTTTAAATATTTTCTAATCAATGACTAAAGATTACGAATTTTAATTTTTTTTTAATTTTAATCCAAGCTCCTGATTTCAGGATGCTATAATCTAGATTTCTAAAACTTGCTGAGGCCTGACGTTCTATCAACAACTCTATTGCAACATACAACATGTTGTCTATTTTCTTGAACAGCAGTATACACATACTTAAGGAGGAACATAACATAAAATATTTTCACAAAGAGATAGTCAAGGAAGCACCTTACTCGAACAAACTGGGGTACTGAGTGATGGACTCTGTAGTACCTGTTGGTTGGACAGAATATGAAAGGCGTGTGCAACAACTATATTCTCGGCTACATCTGGTAATGCGATGGCTTGGATGGAGACCCAAGATGTGAAGCATCGTAATATCCGGATATGTATGTGAGGATTTTCACCACCATTTGAAAGACACACTTTCTGAAAACAATAAAAATACACATTAAAATACCTATAACAGTACACACAATTTAACACATAATAACTTCCAGGTTATAATTTATACAACCTGCAAAATGAGATATTTTACGGACACCTGAATAGCTGGATTAAAGACAGATGTAATCCAGGGACTAAGCTTAATAGTCTGGTTTCCATTGAGTAAATTATGGTATCAGTACATGTAAGAACATTAAAAGTTTATGTGAAGAAATTTTAAGATTACATTATCATGACAGACATATAGGTACAGACAGAACAACATTAAAATGAAACTTTCAAAAATAAGTGTGAAAGAATATACTGGCCTCAACTGGCTCAGGATAGGGCCCACTGGAGGACTCTTGTAAACATGGTTATAAAAGTCCCATAGAAGGTGCACAATTTCATCAAGGTGAAGATAGGCCCTGATGATGCAGGCAGCAACAACCTCTGAAACGTTGGTAAACTTCTACCAGACTACACGATACTACACCCCAGAAGACAGTAATCTTCATTCTCACCACAATGAGAACCTCAAATCCTACTGGATTAAAATGCTCTGATTTTCAATCATAAGAACGTCAACATAAGAAAAATATATATATACAGCACTATGTGCACACTAATATAGTACCCTAGAGGTCATATTCATTTAGCAAGAATGGAACTAACCAAGAACTCAGTAACAGTAGGAGCTGTGGAACCAAGTTCTTGCATTATTTCAAGTCGTCTATTAGCTCCAAGCCTCAGCAACCATGAATTCACTTCTTCCGGTAGGACAGTCAAAATCTCTAACAGAGGCCACACATTTACCTGGCCAAATTCACCAATAAGATCTACAACTGGTTTCTGCCATGTTGACATCTGGAGTGCTAAATCTGCTAACGCTAAGCACAGCTGAAACATACACACAGAACCAATAAAGAATAACACAATAATTAAAAATATGTAACATTATCAAATAAAGTAATGGGTTATTCCTTACTAAACCCTTACCTGAGTGACTATAACTGTGTTTGTAGCATCATTCACTTGTCCTATATGTTCCATAAGTGACTTACGCAAAGAATTGTGTGCTTCAGCTGGAAGCTCATGAAATGATAACTGGATTTTAGTGCGCATTGTCTGAGCTGCAAAATAACATGATTCTAAGTCCCTCTTTTGCTGAAGCATTTCGTCTGCAACTTTCCAGGAGTAAACCTGAAACACAAGGCGAAGCTGGTGTGTTTTCATATAATGAATTTATATAAAACAGCAACATGTGAACTTGGAAGCACATAATTGCGCGTCTAGATCACGATACCTAAATACTCCAAATATTAGTGCTTATTAGTTTATCAGTCCAGTTATGCCCGTGCTTCTATACCTAACGTAATTTATAAAACAGTATAAAAATGACAGTGCTAACCGATCTCTGTAACTCTCCTAGCCATATCGATGCTTTTTCTTTCTCTGTTGGATCTGGATTGTGATATAAAGTAAACACCGCTTGATAGACTGCATCCAGAGGAGGAGATGAATTCATTGTACTCTCAAGATTATATTGTATTACATGAATGAATACTTTGTTATGAATAAATCTATTATAACGACACTACAATTTCCTTCCTGGCGATCTTCAGTTTACAAATTGTGCGCGTCTTATGTTTCATTTGTTACAAATGAATCAAGATGGCGCCATGCAGAATAAGCCAGTGACATCGCAGGTTGTAAAATGAATTCATATTTAATTTTAGCAGAAAATTGATAAATCTTAGGATGGATGTTGATGGGTTACCTATAATTGGCCCGGGTGTGGACTACACTCAGGTAAACCATTTTACATTAAAATCGTACATCATTAATATCGTTCCAGGTACACGATATATATATATATATATATATATATATATATATATATATATATATATATATATATATATATATATTGTTTTTCGTTATCTGTAGATTAACTTTCAATAATAAAATATATCGCTGAATCGTTTTACGCGATGTAGTATAGAAATATTACATAATTGCATATATTTTACCATGCAATTAAAAATGTTTCTCTTTTTCTTCGTAGAGGAAGCTAGTATTGTCGGGACACATGTTGGAAGTTGTATTTTAAAAATACATTGTACCACTTTTATGCATACATCAGCTAACTACTCATTGATGAGCCCCAAAGTTTTATCACCATTATAACAGGAGCCTGCTTGTGGATGCAATCTTGAAGACGTCTGTCTTTTGGGATATTGTGCCGTGTAGTCTGATTGAAACTGATCGATGTTGTAGAGGTTCTTACTGCCTTCATCATCAGGGCAGATGCAATCTTTTCTTTTATGAACAGACTAAATAGAACAGTTGAATAGACTTTATTTGCATTTCATAAATCCTTCATAGTACAAGCCAAGGATGTTGAACACATCATAATGTGAATACAAACACTTAACTGCTAATATAGTACCAATGCAAATGTAAATACACAATTCCAACAGGTACTTGCTGAACAATATTTCAAAATTTTGAGTTGAAGTAAATTCTACAGATTAGGAGTTAAAAGTTCATCATTTCAGTGCTAGCTTAAATCCCTTTATATCATGATTCACACTTTTAAAGTCAGTTGGAAAGTACTGAATAACTTCATTTCTTCATAGTAATTACCTTTCTAATACTGTTTTTCACAGATATTTGTTGACTTTATTTTGGTAAAATGATTTTTCCAAGGTTGGTGCCATTCACCAGAAGAGGACACTTGCATTTATAAATCACTTCATCACAAACACGGTTTCATTCCTTAATAAATTTTCACATTCATGTGAACTCCGTCTTGAAAAGTTTGATACACAGATACAGAAGCTTGAGGCTTCACTTAGTATTTTGGAAGCAAAGGTAATTTCTTTACTGTACTACCTATTTGCTGAATTTAACATGTTGAAAACATATGTATTAAGTCTCTTACTTCATGTCAACTGTAATGTGAAACATTTTACAGTTGAGTTCAATTTCTGAACTTGAAAATGTGACAGTGGAGCAAGAGGTTGATAAGAATCCTGAGAGAAAGATGCAGTATGATAAAGATGAAACCAGACTACAAGATATGAAAGAAGTTAATACACTCCAGACAGAAATAGCTAACCTTCAAACAGAGCCTAAAGAAGAAATTACTATGGCTGCTAATGATTCTCAGTATGCCAGGTTCTTCCGAATGATCCAAGTTGGTGTTCCGGTTCAAGCAGTACGTTTGAAAATGCAATATGAAGGTCTTGACCCAAGTATTCTGGAGGAGTAAGTAAATTGTTTTTATATCACAGTTAATGTGTATGTACAATGTGACAGTGGTTGATTTATTATTTAATAACAAGGTTTATTTGTTGAAACAAAGTGTTTCAGGCAGTGGCTGTACTTCTGTTATCATAATTTACAGATCTTTAAATTTGTGTATGTGCTATTAACCATGTTTATACTCAGATTTATTTATTTCTTTATACTCTTAGTAACATAGATATTTTCATCATTGAAACAATATGATTATAGAAACAAGAGAATTAAACTGTATTTTCACCAAGCAGAAGTGGCAAGTATTCCTAAGTGAGATACCAGAATCATAGCATAGTTAAGAAAGTGGAAAGAACAAGATAAAATGAGAATAAGCCAATGGGAAACATATATTCATATGGCATTGTTTGACTTTGTAATTGGTTTCTAATAACATGCACTTCAGGAATATCATCATTTAGTTTCAAATAGTGTTGTTAATACTCATAGTTTATTTGGACATTGTCCATTGCCCTTTATTAAACAGATAACTACTTTTCAGTCAAAAGCTTTTACTAAATTATAAAATATTCCTCAAACATGTATTTCTTGGTTAATGGATTTTAACACATTGTCTGTTAGTTTGAATGCTGCATGTTCAATGGATATAACTTTCCTGAAACCAAATTGTTCAGAGACCAATATGTTAATATGCATATGAATGTTGAACCTATTATACACAACCTTCTCAGGAACTTCAGAAAAGGAAGTTAATAGTGAAATTTGGTGTCTAATTTAACCTGAATAAACCTTCATAATTTTATTTGTTACTTCATTATAGCCTGACAAGTTTTTTTGATTTTAGAGAATGTATTATGCTTTGAATAATTTTAATACCAGGAAATGTATCTTTTAAAAAATGAAATAGCATCTTCACTTGATGTAACTTAAGCTTTCAGTAATTATTAGAAAAAAATTTAAACTGTTATTGGATCCTTTACTTCTTTCATTGTTTTTTAGAAGACAAGGCATTTGTTCAGCTAAATATTTTTTACTGTAAGTGTGCTGTAGTGCTGCTTTCAAACCTCTTAAAATATTATTCAGGATATTATAGTACTTTCTGTAGAATGCTTATGTTTGGGTCCATACTGTTCCTACTGTGCATATAGACTACTTTACTTTCCCCGTACTATTATATTTAAGTGGAAAACTAGCTTCAAAGATATTGAGAAAAGTATACAACAATAAATTAACTTATTGCTTGTGCCATTGTCTCTATAGATTCCCATGTTTTACTCAGTAGTAGAACCAGATTGGTAATGTGAAATTAATTTTTTTTAATAGCAATACTTGAAACTGGTGAACCATTGTAGTTATTCTCATGAAAAATTGGTATGTAAACAGGTCATAAACTTTTCTACATGTATGAAACAATTTTCGTTGTATAATAAGTTGCAATCATAGCAGTAGTCCAGAATTTTGAGGTAGTGGATATATCTGCGCAGGCTAATTTTGCTGATGTAATTACATATGAGATTCCTAGATGTCAGCACAAGGCTGCTACTTTAAACTTCATTTCATATTTTCCTCAACAGATGCCTCCTATAGGCCAACAAGTAATGTTTTTAGAACGCTCAGCAGCCGATCCATTGGTGCTGGGTATATCTGATCATCTAATTACATATATGGCTGCCAGATGGCAATATAAGGCTGTGGAAGGTAGTTTGAACGAAGTTTAACTCATATTTTCCTCAAGAGATGGATCTTAAAGGCCAACATAAATGTTATTGAATAAATTAATTACGTTGATCTGATTTGTTTACCTTGTGGCGCGTTAACGTTTTTTTTTTGCTCGTGGTTTTCGATTTAATTATGCTAAGTGTTTAGCTTCGTAATTTTATTTTTATTATAAAGTTTATGTAGTACTTATATTTTTTTCGTTGTTGTCTATAGTGTGTTACATGTAAGTACATTTATTGTAAATTTTTCACCTACGCAATGGCAGGTTCCAGGTCAAAGGTACGTGTACATTGTTTTACAAAAACTGTTGTAGTTCAGGACCAGATAACAGCACAGGCGCCAAACGTATGAAATTGTTTCAAGTGATTTTTGCATTTGAAGGTTCAAATACGTGAAAATTTGCCTGGGTGTTTTAGACCACAACAGTGGAAATAGGATTTGGAACTAAGAGGGTTAACGTACTGGAAACCTACATACACAAGAAATATTGCTAAAAATAGATTGCTGGGTTGTATTATCACTGCATAGTGCCTTGTAATCTGTGCATATGAAAACATTTATAGTATGAGCCCTTTTCCTGTTCCAATGCCATGCAGTAACACTTCGAATAACAAAGCTTGGCTTTAAGGCTGCTTACTTTTCCTCCTGAACATACTTTAGCAGTTCATCTGATCAGTTTTTATGTAGAAACCATTCCCCCCCTTCTGAAGCTCATCACTGTTTTGAATATTTCTGTATAGGGTAATTCACTGTTCATTATAAAAATGAGTTGGTGCCATAAGTTATTTCAGAATGTGTGCCTTCTCATTTTGAAACATATGGGTGAGTAGATGTCTTTCAACCAGGAAAGTATCTTTTGAGTTCTTGATACTTTGGGTTATGTACCAAATTCAAGATGTACCTAAGGAATCAGAAATGTGGAAGTGATATAACAGCACTGCAAATTTTTAAGTTTGACTAAACTGTTTACACTTGAAAGGACACTAGTGCCAAACGCATTTTAACCTCAAGAGATCATCAGTGGCAAAACAAATTATGTTGTCCAAGAAGTAAGATACAATAACGGTTATAATTCCAGAGGCATCAAAATATCCTATAACCTAATTAAAACACACAAACCCCTATCAATGTACCCCAACCCACCACAAATAGTAAAATATGGTCCAGTTTCACATTCTTTGACACTAGTATTAGAACTTCTTCTTTTATGGCTCTCCGGTCCATGGCCTCCTCAATTCTCCTCATCCATTTGGTCCTATTGTTAGGTCCATTCTGTCTGAGGCCCTGATTGAGGTTTCGAAACATATTCCTTTTTACGGTGCAAGGTTGTTAACCCAACCTGGAGGACCAGGGTGCCTGTCTTAGTCTGACCTCTCCCCCTCGACCAATCTGGCTAGGGAGGCCCTACCAGTAGCTACGCTACCACCAGCATAGCTCTTGGGGTCACTGAGGTACTCGAGCCCCACCACCACGACAAGGTGCATGTACCATTAAGTGGGGACTAGTATTAGAACACTCACCAAAATATTTAAGAACACAAAAGTAGCCTACAAAGTCAATAACACCATAAAGTTCTGATGCAGTTCAAGAAGACAGGATAATAAATACAATAAGAGAGGTGTATATCAGTTAAAATGCAGTAGCTGCAAGGTCTATATTGGCCAAACCAGTAGCGAATTTAAAACCAGATTTAAAGAGCATGTCCACGACATTATATTCAATGTAACAAAATCAACATATGCTCAACACATCCTTGACCATGGACACAAACATGGCCCCATGGAAGATATAATGGACGTGTTAAGAATAGCCTCGAAAGGTAAAGTGCTTGACATTTTAGACAAATTTCATATCTATAAAACCAGCAAAAAGCAATTTATCATAAATGAACAGGATGCTCACGACTCCAATGTGTTATTTGATCTGGCAACAGAAAATGTCAATTTCACATGCAATAGTTGACCACAATGATTACCAGAGTTGATATATACCCTGCACATTCTTTGAAACTGACAGTAACGCCCACGCATCATTGAAGTTCACAGGCACAGACAACGCAACCACGGCTCACCACAGACCAACAGTAATCAGGCCAGTGGACATAAAGGCTGAGTACTCAATTTAATACACCAACTCCTGTGCAATTAACATCCAGTAAGGTGTTACACAAGTATGGTTTTGTAAACTACATACATTCTTTGCTCTGTAGAAAACCAGTCTTCAATTGTATTATATGAATTAATTTGTTTTGCCACTGATGATGACCTCTTGAGGTTGAAACACGTTTGGCTTTAGTATCCTATCAAGTGTAAACAGTTTTGTTTGTATGCATGATTTTATATTCCAATACACTGCATGGTTTCAAGATTATTGACTAAGTTTTGCAATCATAAGGTGGGCAAATCAGTTATATAAAGGAATGACCACAATCAAAATGCATCTTGTAGGAAAGGTTTATTGTAAAATAAACTGGGATAAGCAATGTAACCTTTTCAATGCATATTTTTTGTTAGTACCATAGTCCTTTGCTGCATAAATAAATTTGATAATCTTTTTAATTTAATTTTACTACTTACCACCCTAATATTCACTGTAAGATTCAGAATCTGCAAGTTTACTGTCACCTTCTGCAAAGTGTTTACATCTAAGAGAAGCCACTTAACATGTTACCTACTAGTTTGCAAAACTTGAAAAACAAAGCTATTTCTTGTAACACCTTATGGAAAAAATTCCACCAGTTTACTGTGGGCAAAAGCATCTATATGTTGCCAGTGTATGTCCTGCCCTTCCAGGTAGAAGACTGCTGCAGAAATGCAAAATATATCCATTGCTAGTGTGCCTCATGTTATTGTGATCTCCATAGTAAGAGTTGATTGTGTGTTTTGGAAATCTTGTAAATGAATTGTAAAATGAAATGTGTGTGTATCATGTCATTAACCATTTACAATTGTGTATGACGTAGTTTTCCTGTTCTTTGCATGTAAATTCCATGTCACAGGTGAAAGAAAACAGTTCAACCTTCATCTACTCCCCGATTATGTTTGAAAAAATTTGTGATTACATTTCTAACACCTAAGCATATCTTCTTATTTCTTGAGCAATTAACTATTTCATGAAGCTTTGCAGACACAAATGGCAAAGTACCCATGTTTTATTTTGGGAGCAGAATGAAAATACACATCCACCTTAAATGAATCAAGGATAATTATACCAAACATTCCTGATTTTCATTGCCTCTAATCCAAGACATGGAATTACTTCCAAAATTTAACTTGTAAGAATCTGTTCAAAGAACCATTTTGGGGTAAGTTACAGAGCTGAGGAAACTACCAGGCTTGGCATCCACACTGAATACTGTTGTACTGAAAATCTGGTGCAGAACAATGTTCCAAATGCACATACAAGTATATTTATTTCCTTGGATTAGTCACAGATTTGTGAAATATGTAGAAAAGTTCTCAATGCTATATATTTACAGCATCCTATACAATTTTATATTGTATGTCACTTATTAATGAAAACATGTTTTCTGTTCCAGCAACCCACACATGGCTATGCCAAAATCTCAACCCCAAAATGTGTCCAATGAACATTCAGAAAGCAGCTTCAGTGATTAGATAAAACTATTTAAACATGTATAAAATGTATTACCTACTGAAATAAAAAGCATTTGTATTACATAACTTTTTTATTGGGTCTTATTCACAGCTTTTAGAACTGGATCATTTGGCCCTGAAAAATAAAGAAAACGTTAATGAATTACAAGACAGCATTAATTAATTACACTACAAACAAACCTGTAAAAAAAGGCACATGAACTCAAGTGCAAGAAATGGTTTCAAACAGAGTATGTTGAAAATTCTCTTAGTGTCTTTCAATAACTCAGCATATTGAGTGATACCACATTATTCACGCAACAACACAGTTCAAACAACTTTTTGGGCCCAATTATATAAAATTTTCCCACAAAGACATTACTGTATTTCTTACAAGATTGTAATTTGTACAATTATTCTTCATGATATAACCTCATGTTTTAAAATCATGATATTCTGAAAATAACTAAGAATATGAATATGTTGGAGCTGGTCAAACTCAGGAATTTTCTATAAAAAATTTTCAGGTAACACTGATATGTATATTAATAATTCTTAACAATTTTCCCACAAGATAAACCAACTTTCTAAAATACTTTTCTTTGCCAAAATATTCTGACTCCTGTTATCTTGAACAATGCTCCATTAAGTCATTGCAGGGCTTATTTTTAAGTAGTATATGCTAATTTACTCTAGTTCACTGCTGCTTGCAAAATGATGAGGAAACACTGTGCTAATGACCACTTCATACCGACAGGTACCAAATTTACAGGCTGAGCACGTCATTTAAGTAGTGTTTTCGACACATAAAGATTAGAAATTAGGTATCTAAGCTGAAATTCAGAAGTATCAATTTATGTAACAAATGAATCTACATAAATATGCCCATAATGCTTTTCAAGCTAAACCATTACTGAACTGTAGGAGCTCAGACCAAATTCTGGGCTTTGATTGACAATTTGATTCTACATGACACTTTGATCACTTAACTAACAAACTCATATGAAGTTAAGACTTGCTGCAAGGTATCATGTTTCAACATCAATATTTAAGGATCAACCTCAGATAACATAAACTGTCCTATCCTACCCATTAATAATTAGGCCATTAATTTCCTTGACCTATGCAGGGGGAGAGAGTCTAGTTCATTGTGCACTCGGTATCAACTACTGCTTTACATTCTATACTATCAATCTATCCCCTTCAAACTTTTAAGTTCAGAAATGGGTAAATGTTCAGAGAACTGTGCTTTTATTCTTCCCTCCATTCTGTGGTGTACTCTTGGATCAGATATCAACACAAAACCTTTTCAACAGATATGTGTTTACATCACAGTATTCTGGTTCTGTAGGGAACACATGACCAAGATCAAGATATAATAAGCTGCAGGGTATGGGAAATAGTGAAATTAACTGAACTATGATTATGTATGTACCTCACAATGTAGTTACATCCACATTAAATGTTTCAAAGGGGGAAAGAAGCAGCATCACAATTTACTGAGTGTGCAATCAGTTGAACAAACTTGTTAAGAGTAGATAACCTTTTTAGAACATTACCATTTTAATCAAATGAGGATTCAATGATTGTTCCCAGCAATTAATGACTGTGCTTGTGTGAGCATATTAACCAATTCTGCTCACCTCTTAATTCAATTCTATGTTCTTTCAAGGAAGCATTTCTCAATAAGCATCTCCCCGAGACCATGTGTAACATTTCATAAGATGCTGGTCTTGTACAGTGAGGAGATGTAAGGCCCCCTCCTGGGGTAAACTGATGATCATCCATTTTTGTCTGACTGCATATTAAGTATATTCATGACTACTCTACATATCTGGAGGCCTTTGCCCCCATCTGAAACGTGATGTGTCATACTGACCAATTTAATATACCATTCCCAAAGAAACTGAGAGCATATTACATTTGGGAATCCGTCTGCTATATAAAAATGTAAAGATTAAAAACTCATACCAAACTATTAATTTTTCCTGCTGTTTTGTATGGATGTACAACTTGGTCTGACACATCAAAATAATAAGGATTATGATAGTCAGGTCATATACTGTTTTGCATGGAAGCAAGTCTTTCATAAAGCACCGATTTATAATTTTTCCATATTGCCACATGCTTTCAAATCAACCACTTTTTCGTCTTTGTGTCACGAATTCTGCACTATTAACTTCGACATCCTTAGCCACCTATTACTCTAAAATTTAGTTGTCTGGATTCATTATCATCCAATCACTTTATGCTACACACTAAACTGACAGCATCATTAATGAAACATATAAATAAATACAGTTCTACTTGTGTAAAAGACCATTCCACATGAAAGAACATACCTTTCTTTTCTTGTCTCCGCCCAATTCGAAGTGCTTGCAACGTTTCAAAGGGATCTGTTTACGGTACTTGCACTCAGTGCATTCCATTCTCAACACAATCTTCTTTGTTGTTTTGGCCTGAAACATTTCCATATTAAATACTACTCATAGAATGAATCCTTACAGTACAGTACATTACAGTCGTCAAATAAATCAATGTACCTTTTTCCGGAAAATTGGTTTCGTTTGTCCACCATATCCTTGTTGTTTCCTATCGTACCTTCGTCGTCCTTGGGAGGCTTGTCTTTCCTTGGACTTCTTATATTGGGTTACTTTGTGCAACTTGTGTTTCTTGCACTTCTTGCAGTATGTACGCCTCTGCTTTGGTACGTTCACCTAAACAAATTTATAATTGTCTCATTAACCTTTTGGAATACTAGCACACGTGAGGCTTATGTGTTTTATTGGTCTAGACTTCTGTTGTTCACCTCCAGATTACTTCTGAAATTGAACCCCTGAAATTTACTACATGTTTCCGCACCATTTGTTGACTATTTGTATTTTGAAGAGAAGGATGGCAGTAGCTATTAAATGAATCACAACAAATTCAACAACCACTCACCATCTTCCTTTTAGTTCTAGAAGAATATACTTTCACAACAGATGTCAGTCGTGTGCAATAGGGAAATGTACCGGAAATCATAGAATAATCTAGTAAATTGTGTAAGTGTTTATCTTTGTTATAGTTTACTGTGGTTACAGATTCCAACACGCTTTTTTTCTGAGGAGTAGTAAATAGGCAGAAATTAGCATGCAGAAAGACCCGTATTTCTTGCGTAAAATCCTTGGTGATCCTCACTCCCAATCTGAGGGTTTATATATTAAGTGTTATATCATTTTCATCACCAGCAACAACCGTCATATGTTTGTCATAGAAGACAATTGACAATTCCATAACGTTTAATTTATGTTGTACGCAGGAGTGAACATTCAATCACAGCGCTTAGAAGAGTCTTGATTATAATTATTACAGATTATTTCATTATTAAACCATACTCATGTTAAACACTAACAACAAATGTCATGAGAATGTTTAATCTGCATGTGCTACTCATGAAGTCTTCAGAGATAAAATTTTTATGCCAAAATTCTCTGATAGGGGAGGGGTAAGCTAGAATTTATGATCTGGTCCAAATTTCAGGCGTAATAATCAATTCAAACAAAAACGGGTAGAGAAATACAGTTTCATTATAAACATACAAACATTTGAAATATGTATCAGCTTTGATTTTAATTGTCGCTGATGACATCTTCCGACTAACTAGAAAAGAAAGTGTTCACTAATAATAAACAATTTATATACAAACTAATGACAAAATTAAATGCTACCTAATTTATAAGTTGCACATGATTCTTATAGAAAACAGTTATACCATTTGTTAGAGTGAAAATGGCGAATTTCAGTAACAGAGTATATGACAGTCCGATAGGAAAGCCAGTTACGGGCTTATGCTATGACCGCATCTAAAGTCTTGTACCCAAATTTACCAGATCTGTGCAGGTACTCTCCAACCCCTCGTCGAGGTAAGTTAGGAATTTTATTTTTTTAAAAGTTACAAATTACAAACTTGAATTATTTATTTTATAATATAAAATATTTCTTACATTGGTACACTGCCGAGACTTTATCAAATACTAGCTTCCAGAAGTTCTTTGCGTCATCAACCAATCACCGGTTTATCGAGCTTCAAGCCCGCGCCATCTTCATTTTTGAACAAAGCCAGTTGGAAGTGTGTTACGAGTTGTTCGCAGGAAAACTCCACAGAAAATATGAGTTCTAAGGAGAATAACGCCGAAGTCGCTGTAGATAAAGTGACGGAAAACAACGAAAAAGCTGGAGGTGATGCAAAAGCAGAAGTAAAAGGAACGAAGAGGCCAGCAGAGGTGAGTACAAATAAGAGCATCATAACTAATACTCGTGGGCTTGTATTGGCCAACGCTCGGAGGCTATGTCTATCATAGTCGACAGAATGTAATTTTCTTATGTGCTGTGTTGTTTCAGTATTAAAACCATGTGCTTTGATGTGATTCGTAGTAGAATTAATTGTCATTTACTTTAATTCTGATGGTTGAAGTATGTATTTCGTTGTGATCATCCTTGGCATTTTGTTGCCATGTGAGAAAAAGCCGGCCGGGTATCTTCGCAGAGGTTCCATTATGTATTTGGCCAGGCTGTGTATACCAGAAACGTTGGTTGCGGATGGTTTTTACCCCGTATTTCACCGCTGTGAATTTTATTATCTCACAAAGTTACACTATATTTCCCCTTTGTGAAATTAAAATACGAGTTTCGCGCTTTAAATTTTTGCGGCCCTTGGTTGAGGCTAGGCTTTCGTACATTTTGAACGTGGCGGTCTTTTGATTTCAAGAGCGTTTGGGGTTAGAGGCTAGATGAGAATCAATAGTAAATCAAGCTGAGAGCCTGTATAGAGGCTATGATTATTATTCTGTATAAATTCTGTTGTGAGTAAACATAGTAATAGATCAACAAAGTAAAGGTTTTGGCCCAAATTAATAATTCGTAACATGGATGCCCAATACGTTGGCGACGACGTCGTTTTAGCATTTTGTCACTTGTCTGTTTTGATATTGATCTTATTATATTGGTGTCTCCCCTCCCCGGATATATCGTTATGCAGTATGCACTATACTAAATCTGTATAAGTGAAGATTTTTGTTTCTTGTGGTGGGGATTGTTACTTGGGCATGACGCTTTTGTATGTACGCTTGGTGGGGGGGACGTTGACCTTCATTATCTCCCTCTAGCTTTTCAAAGTTCGTAGTTAAACGTCCGGAAGTTGTACGGAAGGGAAAGGTGGCTTCGGTACTTTGATTCTTCGGTTGTAATTTGATCCATGGCATCAACCGCATTTTGTTATTGGTGCTTGTATTGGACCATTATTTCGCATTGTCAGCCCCCTTTCCCGCCCAAAATTTCGGTATGCTTGAATTTTTTTGGCAGTTGCTCCCCCCGGTCCTTCGACGCCCATAAAACCCCTCTGTGGTCACACTCGCGTCTTCCCCCCTGACGCCTTTCGTTGAAGTTTATCGCTGTAAAGTTAGCACAGAAAGAGAAAAAGAGTACAATGATAAAGCGTGCCGGCCTGGGGGGGAGGGAGGAAGAAAGAACGGGATGGGAAGCGACCAGCTCCTAACCAATCAGGTGCTTGCTGCTCAGAGGGAGGGTCGAGGACCTAGCCTTGCTACAGGTCTCTTGAAAATCGTTTGCCGCTAGTGAAGTGTACTCTCGCATGCAATATCCCTTTCGACCTCTTCCCGCCCTTTCTATTCGTTCTGTGACGCGACATTTCTTTCACCTTCCCATTTCCTCTGCCATTTTCTTTTATTTATTGTCCTATCTACACTCGCCGTTCTTTGCTGGTGTACGTCTTTCAGGCATATTGTTTAAGTGTCTGTCTGTCTGTCCGGATGCTCTAAAGGTCAGTAGGAAGTACTTGCCCTCACCCGGAAAAGCTGTTGCAACGTTTAATCATTAGGGCTCTTTGAAATGAGTGCAATCTGTTCTGCCCAAAAAGTTGTTACCACACAGTAATTTGAAGGGTTAAAAGAACTTCTAAAGCGAGGGAAACGATATGGAACGGTTTTTAAGTGAATGTGATAGTTGTCAGCCAGCTATTTAGTATAAACACAGTGAATCAATGTGACAGCTTAATTACGGATGCAGAGGCCCTTCATATTTTCCCATTTTGAAAGAAGCAGAGTTTTTTCTTCTTTTCATATATTGAATTGCTATCAAGTTTTGTGTTTAGCTTCCAACCCAGTGAAGACATCACTAACTCTAAGTAGCAAATAACTCAGTGCATTGGTTCTATTCTTTGGGTTATATTCTGATTTTTCCATCTGTAGACGAAAAGTGAGGATGCAAAAAAGCCCAAGAAGGAGGAGAATGGAGAAGAAGAGGAGGATGTTGAAGATGAGGAAGATGTTGAAGGAGAGGAAGAAGATGAGGAAGAAGAGCTGCCAGAGGGGGAAGAGGAGCTAGATGAAGGAGAGGGTAAGAAGCAGTAACAAGAAAATGCTAGTTGCTGACTTCAGAGAGTACATGTTACAAAACTGCAGATTATTATGAATAATTCATGTTTATAGGAAAATTGTACACTTCTGATATCAGTACAGTTTGTAGAGATGGAGTGGTATTGCATCATTATGCACTGTCTGCAGAGTGCAGTACTCTTGCTGATCTTGTCATGGGATAACTTATTCTGAACACAGCATGAAGTCTTTTAACTTCTTCATCTGCATTTGTATTTGTGCTGTCCATACATTCTCTTATACATACCACTATAATTTTGAGGTTGGTTAACATACATAATTGAATGAAATTGATATTCGTATAGTTAGGTTTTGTAAAGGTCTGAGATCAGAAAGTTATCCATAAATGGGGTGAAATTTGTTCAGAATATTCATTTAGGTGTTTTTATCATATACTAATGTCTCTTGAAAGTGGGTGTTCATCTTGTTTTGGTAGCTTATGCTGTTACATATATCTGTGTGTTTTTACGTGTACTCGCACACTTGTGACTATGAAAAATAAATTTTTCCAGTGTAAGTTCAGTAACTTGTGCTTGCATGTTGGTCTGAGCCAACATTTGTTTACTTCTGTGCATGTATTTTTATTTAATAGTCTTATGTTGTTTTCTTGTATTCTGTACATTTCTCTCTTCCAAAACCATGGAAGCAGTATCTAAAATGTTTACATGTATGTTACGAATATTTTCTGTAGGAGTATCACATAATTTTTATTAATATTAAGTATGTATTTAATTTCATTGAATTGGTTTTTGGTGCTAGAATCTCTTCTATGTGGTATGTTGGTCTATTAAAGCATCATTCTTCTAACTGTTAGCCTTCACATAAAGTTGTAGGTATTTATTTGCTTCCTTTAATCTTCAGGGATGAGAAGCTCAAAGGATTGTTTTCTGTGTTCATACATTGGTTATAACTTGAATATCTAACCACTTGTGAAATATGTGATGCAGGTGTATCCTGTTGTACAATTTTCAGTTCTCTTGCCCAGGTGGGAGCAGCACCATCCATCATCTTTCTGTGTGTCTATCCAGGTTGGCGCAGCATTAATGTATCTGTTGGAGAAGTGTCTGGTTTCAACTCCCAGACTGAGGTCAGGGTATTTGGAGATGTCCCCCCCCCCCCCCCAAGCTCTGTTGGGAATTGCCTTGAAACAAAGCGACTGCGTTGCTTCATTTGTTTCGATTTGTTATTAGTCACCTATCATACCTCTTTCAGAGCAAAATTATATTCATAGTTGATCCAGCATTGCGTAGAAGTTACCCAGTCCATGAAGGTGTGTGTGGGACTTGGATGTAAAGCTCCATGCATGTTATACTTGCATAAGTTGGGGTGAACATCTTTCGCTGTTAAATCCTGTAGAAGATCCTCCCATTGGATTGGTGCTAGAGTGAATCCCAAATTAGCCAGTCCAAATGTGGAAGTGAGAAAATCCATATCCCAAAGTTTTGATTCTGTGGCATCTGCATGAATTTTTTTTCCCGCCCACAAACTGTAGACAGTAATTCCCTTTTGCCAAACAGGTTGGTGGAATAGTGTAAAATTGTTGTATCAGGTAGGCTTATACAGCAGTACTGTGACTGACACTTGGAATGCTCTTGTTTTATAATAAGTGGGAATTTACAGAGAAATGTATATTAGTGTGGACCTTTGTTTCTGAGTATTGTACTGTCATTTATGCATAATCACGTGTGTCACATATTAAGCTCTGGGCCATAATTTTTTGTGTTGGCTGGAAACTGGGTTGTGAAAAGTTTTACATTTGGGAATCACCGATGCCAAACCTGGGTCGCCTACAATTTCCCCTGCTTGGCATTCAGTGCATATTGTAGGTTAACACTGTTGAAACCTGTGTAAAGAAGAAATCCCACAATAAGTGCCATAGCAAATTTGGAATGTTTTCGAGTGTAAGTTCTTTTGAAAATGATGATACATTGACTAGTGAACACATGTTGAATGACTGGTTCTTTCTTAGAGAAGTGAGAGCACATATGATGTTCTTTCAGGTAAAACTGGTTGACATAACATTAGAAGCATCCCCATAGAAATCAAGGTGGTTATCCGAGCAAACTGGTGTATCACAGTCTGTGCACAGGGCCCCAAACATGTTTTATTTGAAGCCATACAAATTTAGTCACTCAATAGCTCAAGGAGGCAGACTGTGTTATGACTACAGTTCTTTAGCTGGTTTTGTGAAGCAGTAGTGATGAAGTTGATCTATTGTTGATTTGCTATCACTCATGTAGCCAGTATTTCAGTGATTACCTTTACATAAGTGTTTTGGGGGCAAATAACCGGTTGTCATTTGTGGCCTTTTCATTCCCCCAATTTGAAATCATGTGGCTCTTTGTGAGAAAGTTCAAAAGACAATAATTTATCAAAACTGGCCACACACGCATTGGATGAACCTAAACTCTTGGGCATGTGGTATTAGTGTTTAAACAAGAACTTCACAATTCTTTAAATATGTTCTGGTGTCAAGCTTGCCTTTAAGGAAGTAATTTCAAACACCTGCTAAAATATGCAGTAAGTGACATTACATAATACAGTTGGATAATGTAGATACTATATATAAAAGTGTATTATCTGCCAGTCTGCTGTTGTCATTGCAGGTTCAACGTTAGGTGGGACATACTGTAACAAGTTGGATTTGAAGATTTATATTATATTAGTTTTGATCATTCTAATTCATTTTCAGGCTACTTCAAAGTACTGAGTGTTTGTGTAATATTTTTGTTTGTAATGGATTGCTTGAATTTGTTACACTTTTGATACTGCATCTCCATACATAGGCTTGCATGTTAGAACTCTGTTGCTGAAAATATTTTCATTTTGTATTACAGAAGAAGAGGATGATGAAGGTGAAGGGGATGGGGAAGGGGAGGAGGATGAAGATGATGCATAATGAGGAGAGAGTGGCAGAGACTTAAAAAAAACCAAGCGAGTGAGTGTTTCCTGCCTTCCCGGTAAAGCTTGGAACTAAGGAGTGAAAGATGCCTAGGTTTGTTCTAATAAATGACAATGGATAGACATTCTCACCCTGATAAATAGGTTTTTATTTTTATTATTTTTTATTTTCCTCTTTTTCTCCGTTGTCACAGGATTAATAAAATGGCGTGTGCTGTGGTGCTTGGAAATACAAGGGTTGATACTTCAGCAGGCCTGTCAGTGTTTAAAGATATCTTATTTCCTGTGAATTGGCAGCCCTCTGTTTCCTTGTATATGTGTGTGTGTGTAATTGAGTGCAGTTTTTACTTCATCAGCTCGAGCCCTCTGTGAGGTCATGGTGTGGCATAGCATCGAAGGAATGAAAGAAAAATTGCAACTTCCCAGTTCTTACCTTCTCACTCCCTATTTCCAGGTTTTAGCACGGGAAATAAATTGCAACGTAAGTGGGGGGAATTTTTTTAATATATTCAACATGAAATGGTTTCTATTTAAAATAATTTAAAATGGACATGGGCAGTTTTCCTTTTCTCTGATTTGTTTTAATTTCTGTTTCTATAAGACCATCTCCCCCCTATGTATGAGTTTGTAAGCAGGGAGAATTTGACATATGTTTGGCAAAGACAACACAGCATGAATGTTCTTGGAATAAAAATGATGGCAAGAAAAAACAATATAGTACCAACCAAATGCTATGACGATTGTTGTGTGTGTGATTTAAGTTGTGAAAGGAACAATATTTTGTAATAACATGAGGATTATGTTCACCTTCAAGGTTTTTTTATGTGTTTACTCTCATCTTGGTTGTAAAATGTTTTTCGTCAGGCTGTAACATAGAATAGCTAACATTTTCTTTTTATTGTGACAAAGAACCCCAATTTTACTGTACAAAGATTTTGAAAAAATAGAACACAACCTCAACATTGAATGGATCTGACCACTTAGTCAAGAATGTGCACCTTCACATTTACCAGCAATGTGATCCTGATTATTCTGCAGCAGTTCAGTAAAATGGGCAATAAAGTTCAGTGAGTTGTAACCATACAATGAATGTATTTACTGCTGTCAACATTTCTTCTTTGGAAGAGGAAACTATAAAGAAAAGAGAACCTGCATTTTAATAGTAAAAGAAATCTGACATGTAGATTTGTGTTCTGTGTGTGCATAAAATAATTGTATGACCAGTTTCTTAAAAGTAATTTAAAAGAAGTGTTTTTCCATTGTAACTACTGGGCGGTCAATCTCTGACCTTCATTAACAAAGTTCTGCTCATTCCAACATTTGATAATTATTGTTAAAAGAAAGTGGGACAAAAGTTTACAAGTAGTTTTCAATTTTGGCATATTTTTATGGGAATTCTTGAATGGAAAACTACTGTAACAGTAGGGAATTTGTAGTGAAATTGTAATTTCATGGAGTGACTAAAAGTGGATAGAAGTTTAAAATGCCGTTTTTATTTCATCCTAACCATTTTAGCTGTTTATTCATGTGTAATGTATTCTCTTAGAAATTAAAATGCAAAGAATGTAATGCAAGGTAGCCCCAAATGAGGCAGGATGAGTGGTGAAGGCTAATTGGGGAGTATGCCATTGTGGCTGTGGGTGAATTTTAAACGACGTGGGAATGTATCTGTTGAGATTTATGGCTATTGGTATTCCTGCGGAATGATGGTTCGAATGTAGTGCAGATGGAGTGGGTGATGTATATTGCCATCTGTGAAGTAGGAAAGAAAGCTATTGAGCACGCTAGTTCCATCTGTTGACGATAGGGAAGTACAAATGCCCGCTTTGTAACAGGGATTGCGTAAACGTAATTCAAGAGTATTTTTGTGAAAGCTATGAAAATTAACAGAAAAATCTGTTTATTTTTGAAATGGCTTAGACGCGTGTAAATTAGGGATTGTGTTTTGAAAAGAGCGACATGTACAAATTGTGTGAGAATATTATTTCCGTTAGAGTCGTTTTCGGAGAAGGAAAAACTTCTTTGGTGGCAAAATTGTTGATTTATTACGTTATGCTTCTGGGTTTGTCTTGTGCTTATTCGGGCGAAAGAATGCCGTTTTTCAAGTGGGTTGGAACCGTAATGAAAAGGTCCATCCCGGCAGCGTTTAGGAAATAGAACAGGATGAAAATTGAAAACGTCTTGTGTACGTGTAAATTTTTATTTCAGGGTAGTATCGACATACTTCCAATCAAAAATGTCTTGCTATCTGCGAGACGAATTACATTTTGAGCTGCCCTGTCGCGTGGATACATTTTTATTTTAGCATCGCCTAAGTGCTAACAAAAGTAGTCCACTTAATGAATGTAGTGCATGGTTTTTTAATAAAATTTAGACCTCAAGATCTGCAGCTTGTATGTCACAGGAAGAATGTGTTATTGCAGTACATTTTAGACCTGTGTATAGTGCAGTTGCTTTGCAGCGCAGGTTATACCAGCGTTAGAATGTACCAGTTTGTGCAAGTATTGAACGTCAAGGCCAGTGAGGTGTGGGAAATAGCGAAGGACGCATTTGGAAAATTCTGGATTGCAGCTGGTTTGGAACTACGCGAGGCTTTTTCGCCTTACGATGCGCAGACGGCAGCGCGCTGCGAATTCCCTTTCTTGTCTTTCGCAAGTCCAGGCGGTAGCTCATCTACGAGCTGAGCAGCAAGCTGGCGTAGCGTGACGAAAAACTGCCCATACGTAACTAACACAGCGTGCCTGTGAGCGTCTCTTGTCCTTTGCCTTTACGTCTGTGTATGAACATTTATATGTGTACCTTAGAAAATTCGAAGGCTGGTACCATGTTTTTATTTGACAAGAGACATGCAGGAAATTCAAATTGAAACAATACGGAACACAGGTACGTTCACAAAAATAATAGCGCCTATAATTTTGAATTAAAAACATATTTTTTTCTCATTAACACCACACTTATGGATATTTGAAAAGACATAAAATAATGTTGATAATGATTAATTCATAGACGATTCCTTGAACTGCTCTGTGTTTTCAAGATGTTCACACTCGTTGAATCTGGATTGGGGCCCACTAATCATTTTTGTCGAATCCGTGTATGGATAGATTAATTTCGTTTTTCTCTTGTTCTACAAGCAAATGTTGCATGCTCTCTGTCATTCATTCAGTATTGTCTCAGTAATAACTGGTATGGGATAAATTCAACATTTCGTTGGTTGTCGGCATGATCAGCGGCTTCAACAACAGTCTGAGCGGCCGGGTTCGAATAGTATCACAACTTTCTGTGTTCAAATGCAGACCACACATTTTTAGCACCGAGCATCTTGTCTCATATGGTAAAGCTTCTGACTTGTATTAGGAAGGCTTCCGCTTCTAGTCTCGACCGAGAAGCCGACCACCCAGACTGAGATTCTTCGTAGTTTTCCTCAGACCATCCATGCGAATACGTGGAGAATGTCTAAAGTAGACCTTGACCACTTCCTTCCCAGTGCCTGGTTGAAACTTTGGAACAGACCATTGCTACTTTCTTTCTAGCGTCTGTGGAACCGTCAAATGGGCCACAATTACTTCATTTCCAGTGACTAGGTGTATATTTGAAACAGGCCACGCCCGCAACCTCCCCGTGTTTGACGAGGGTGATAATTATTTCATTCGACGTTAAAATAACCGCTGAAATTGAGGAAGCTTTGTTAAATAACATACCAAGATATATACATTAAAAATTCTCGCGTATCTTTGTTCTGTTATGCAGTCTCTGAATTTATTTCTGAAGCCATTTATTCACAATTGTGTAATGGCATATTTCGTCTGAAATACACTACCGCTAGAGACCATGAAGGTCATTATGCTATGTTACTTCTTCTCTGTTAGGCTCAAATCTTCTCAGACACAAAAAAGTATATTTGAGGTTCTCACGGCGTCTATGGTACATCACCACAATCTTGCATTTGGCCTTTGCCTCAAGCAAATGACATTGGACAAGAAAAGCTGTTGGTGTGAAAATAAATTATATGTGTGCATACATTAATAAATGTTATAATTTATTTTCTAAGATGCCATTTTTTGGTTTTCCGACTTCCGTCGGTGTAGAATGGTTGGATTGTTGAAAATAATAAATTGGGAAAGATGTGACATAAAGCGGTCGTGGTATGTTTTAAGATGCTGTCTCAGCGTTTGCCTCTGTCGGGTTATCTCGCCTTCTGATTTAACTTCGAACTCGGAACCTGTTAAATACGATACAAGAGTGCAACGATGTTTCCGTGGTATTTGAACGCACCTCTGTTTATCATTACTGATCATATACGAGTCTGTTAATCAGTTCGTTGAAGTGGTTTGGGAATTTTCCTAGAGACAGCAAAGCAGACGATAGTGATTAGACCTTTGTACCACGTGCAGCTGATTATCACGCGTGGGATAGCTGACCTTCGCGTTTTTATCAGATTGCTGTCCTGCCTCCCAAGGCAACAGAACAGGGGGAGGGGGACAGCAGTAATGCCTTTGGATCTCTTCACTTTCCTTCTGAATTAACTTGTGACGCGTTCCACAAAACCGCAGTTGTCCTTTTTATTAACAGACTTCCTTTCAGTTATGCTAAAATGTTGGCAGTTGCGACTGATTGTCTGCTGAATGACCGGGGTTCGATTACCTACGGGGGCATGGAATTTTATCTTCGCCACCGCTATACAAGCTTTTTGGGGATCACCTAGCCTTTTGTCTAGTGAGTACGAAGAGGTTTCTCCTCCTGAAGTAAAGAGGTTGGAGCGTAAATCTGACCACTCACCTTCATCTACTGACGAGGATAAGAATGACTGAAGCTCGGCTCCCCATACGTCTTTGTGACGTATGCCTAATGCTTAGTTAAGGACAGGGACAGCTTTAACCTATCTTTTAAACCGTTTAATCCTGTAAGTTGAATAATGGTCAAATAAAGCAGGAAGGTTTAGATATTTGAGTAGATTACTACTGCTTTTTTAGAAAACTGATTTAAGTGTAGGCATTGTACAGTTATTTATTGTTTTATGCGCAGTTTACATATATAACATCTTTTTAAGCTTCTTCATTTTTAGAGTTCGAGGATGTTGATAATTTTATTACTTCTACGACAACTTTGGGCTGAAGAATGCATTGTTAGTTAAGCGAGTAGGATTTGGCGCCATTTATGTAGCGTAAAATGGTTGGTATTTACTATCTTTATTACAGAATGTCGACGAAATTAATTTTGGAACGAATTAGGTAACACGGGATTGCATTTTACATAAAGGCTTTTTTAGGTAAATAAATGATCCCAGGATTTCCAGAATACGAAACTGGGTTTACAACCACTCGACACCGACATTCCGTTCAGACTAGCTTCAAGTGCTGTTTCATTGATTTGACTGGTTTTCTATGGAGGTACAGTACCCGGGATCAAACTGTGCGTCTCGCTCACGTCACTAGGAAAACAAAAGCATATATTATGCAAAACAAAAACATTACCGACACAAGAATTGAAACGGCGAGATACAAAGTACTGCCGCTGGGAAATAGTGTGTCCGATGTGGCAATGCTTTCTTGTCTGCTCCCCCTCCCAATTCCTTACGCCTTTTACATCTAACGGACGTCGAACGCACAGATTCGTCCCGATGGTGTATGCAGACAAGTGGCTTACGATTTTCGAAGTTGGCATATCGAAATGGTTTAGTGAAATGTGCATTGCAAAAATCTTCCATGCTTGTGAACGACTCACTTCTGAGCGTTATAGGTTATCTAATTTTATCAAGTGGCCTTGGGGTCTTTACAACATACCGTCGTAGCAGCTAGGATGTAGTACCAAGACTGGCTACGACGCAAAAGCCAGGACTATGACCCAGAGTTCCCCAAAATAAAACAAGAGTTGTGAGGTAGGACACGCGTTTTACGCTCTTAACTATTTTGCATGCCTTATATGGCCTACGTTTAGCAAAGATAATAACAACATGCAACACTACAAAGGGGAAGAACGGGCAATTATATTTAAAATATATGTGAAATTCATTGCTGTTCATAACGATCCTTTTGTTCGGTGTTTGCACCTTATGGAAGAGGTTTGTGTAACCTATTTTTGAGAGGAACATTCTGTCTTCATCATCAGGGCTGAAGTCGAACATAATTGATAATAATCTATTTGGGAAAGCTAAATTACTATTTGTGGTCTCAAAGTGTAAGGAGACGCTACAAACCGAATCTGAAGTGGGTTCCCCTCGACTTTGTCTTACACAGTAATAAAGAGATGAAATAATGTGATACTATCGATACCAATTTTTATCTTATATTTGAGAACATAGTAACATCTGACAGCACTGAACTGATTTAGATACATCATAGCAGTGAAACTAATAATATAGAGGAGGCGAGTAAATTAAAACATTTTAATAGCAATGAAAGTAGAAAAATGAGAATGTTTAAATTTCTCCTGCAGCCTTGGAAGGTGTTTACCACTGGTCTAGACTCTATATGTTAAATGCTACCGAAATTCGTTAAATACGAAGTGAAAGAAGGTGACGGATAGACAGACCATTGTGCTTTAATTTTGTGCAAAGGTCGCATCAAAATCCTAAACCTGGAGTCTTGTCACTTTAATAAGAGATAAGTTTTGTACAATTCGAATCGCCGTCACGAAAAGAAATCCTCTCCCTCTGTGGACGGATTTTGACGAATTTTGCGGTTGGATTACTTACTAAAATATATTCCAAATTCTCAGCGTGCTCGGACACTGTACATGAAGAAATAAATTATAGGCCCATTTAGCCTATACAGACTGTTAGCGTATAGCGTATAAATTATTTATTAAATACCATACTAGCAGCGTTTTCGCAGTGTTACTGCCGGAAAGTGTGACAAATGCTTACTATCTTACCGGCCTTATCATTCAGTACGTATCTTTGAATTTCAGAGGAAAAAATATTGATTATAGAACACTTGTCTGTACAGCATCGTCTATAGTTACAAACATATTCGTACGGATTTTACCTGTTCTTTCTGTATGAGTACAAATATTTGTGGGTCCATTGCTCCTCAGGTTTGCTGCACCATAATTTGTTGATTCTTAAAATGATTACACAGCGGCAAAACGGAGAAAATTAGTTAAATATTCACGCAATAGTTTAATTTATGAAATTTATAATTATAATTTACAAAGACGGAATAATATGTTTTAAGGAAAATTAATATTTAAATTCTACATTTCGGCAGGCATCGCAGTTGTCACTTTCAGGGTGGATGTATTATACATATCTGGTAGTGGGAGACGAGTGACGTCATTGGACTCCCTTCAACTGCAAAGTTTGCCGAACCTTGGTACATGGCACCAAAAGCCGAAGTTATACGTTCAACCCTGTCTGCGGAAACTTGGGGACAAAAACTGCTTATATTTTCCTTTTAACGAGAAAACAAATTTATCATAACATTCAGATATCACTCGTAAGTTACTAATAATTACTATTATATTTACAATGGTTTCTTATTAACAGTGAAAATTAATTGGCGTTCGGTGAATGTGCAGTCATCATTTGAACCTATACCACCGTCCGGTTTATAGTGTGTCCATTCTTCTTGCATACGTGTCACTCACTTTCTTCAGTATTGTTTAAAATACACGTGGAAAGATGGATTCCTACTTGGTATTATTTTTCCAAATGCATGTCACGTGTTTTTATATACCGCGTTGGTGATCATGTTATTTTTGCAGACACAAATCTACTGCCGTTGTTTATAATGCTGAGTACTGGTAGCACGCCGGTGAAAGCCTGCTGTGAGTGGATTGGGCATGAACGGCTACTCTGTACTCTTTCGCAAAACATACGTCCACACTGCAATACTATTCATATACACAATGCACTGCACTACTTGAGTTCAATGTGTTTGGAACTGGAATAAGTGGAGTTTGCATGCGCAATAAGGTTACCAACTTCTCAGCAGACTTCTTCTGATGTGCTAACAGTAGTCATAAATAATTCTTCCTAGCATATCGATAAGCATGTACAATGTCGAAAAATGCGTCAAATAAAAGTTGGAAACATAATGATGTCTACATTTGCATTACTTGCCCTGATTTTATATCTTTCGTGGCCGGTAACTTTATCCCCTAACTAAATAATTAACTGAAAACGAATTTAAAATTAAATTTTATCTTCATTATGGCACCAGCCAAGCAATTACCAATGTGGCCAAAAATTAGCTCCATATTTATTATAATATGTCTTGCGCTTGCACAGGACTCCGCCCTTAGTTAGCTTTTTGGTTGGTTGGTTGCTTGCTTGCTTATTACTGGTTTGTAATAGTCGAGGCTACTACCAAAGGGTATTTTATAGCGTAAGCAAATTCTGCTTTAGTTGTAAGTCTGTTTACCATTTCGAGTAATGCGTTTCATGTGCAGGAATGGTGTTGCGTAGTAAGGGAGGAGTGTTGTGCTTGCTCAGGTCCCCCTCTACCAAGTGTCAACAGCCTCTCTGGAGGGTGGATGAGTGGGTGGAGGTTCAGGGCACCTTCATGCCCTTGGGGAGAGAAATCACCCCTAAAGGCGGATGAACTGGATGGGTCAACGGCATAGGATGCGGGGGCAAGGGGAATCCACCGCATTAAAGATCCTCAGGATTTCCCAAGTATCAGCAGCTAAAAAAAGAGCTGCTGCCAACCAATCCTAGGATTGATTACAAAATAAGAAGAAGAAGAAGTACTGCGATGTCCGGAGATGAGTACTGGCTCTATCGATTGGGCCTAACAGAGTAGATTTTGCCTCAAGACTGAGATAGACTCCAATCTCCGAAACGTCGTGTTTTATTAAGTCTGGGACGCTAGGCAAAATACGTAGTTTGCTTCAACAAAGTTCTGTTGAGTTTTAAGTATAATAATTGTATGATGACTTCTCTCTCATCTTGTGATAATTTTCTCATCGTTATTTCTTTCTGTTTCTGTAGTTTCTTTTAGGTCTTCTTTCATGTTTCACTTGTGATATCTTCTCCCCATGATTGTTTTCTGTTTCTGTAATCTACTTTCTTCCTCATCTTCTAGTTTTTGTTATCTTTTCTTCGCATTTCTTTCCTTTTTCTCTCAATTGTAGTTTGTCTTCCCTTCTGTTTCTTCTTTATTATCTTTCTGCTTGTTTCGTTGTTTTGCTATAGTCTAATCTGACTTAGCTGTTTGGTTTCTTTTAACTTTCTGTTTGTTTTTATCTCTCCACCTCTGCTACTTAAACCGATTACCTTCTTGTTATTCTTATCTGTTTTAATGTCTTCATTACTATTAAACTTCCAGTTTCTGCAAAGTTCTTTTCTGCAAGCTATTGTGTCTGCTCTCGTTCAGTTCACGGCAAAAGAACATTGCAAAGGCCTTTGTCCTATTTTCGAGTGTAAATTGTTTAAATAATTATCTCTTCTAGAAATTATTGTGGGATGATGTTCTGATTGATTATAATAGTACATTTCAACTGAAGTTATAAAATCGTAGCATAACGTATTCTCGCAACCAACAGTCCTATATGTGTTCCAAACGTTCTGGAATTTCTCTTTGTGCTTTCCACTACTATCAATAGACCGCTTTGTTTGAGATGGTATCATTACTTTCCTCATAGACTCGCAGAATTCATTCCAGTTATTGCATTTATATACCATGGTTCTTTCCTCTGTTTAGTGTGTTCTGTCTCGCCGTCTTCCGTAAGCCCTGGTAAAAATAACAAATCTTTCAGTTCTTAAAACTAGCAGATAATTTTCCATGCAAGGAAATACGACGTAACTCTACTGGACAAGCAGTTACATAAATATGGGATTAGACACCTCCAGAAACGTCGGTGGCTTAACCTCAGACAGAAAATACGTGTGACATAGGCGGCTTGGTCGGCAAGGGATGTTGTGCTCATTCGTAACCTCTGTATTCCGTAGTGGAGCATTACGCTTTGGTACAAAGATATTTTTCACACGTCTTTATTACTTTCACCTGCTCCGCTGTTCGTAGTATCGTTTTTCATTAAGTTGTTTCGTCATTACTGACCATTTTACAGTTTCAAATGTTATAAAGTATTGACAGTAAAATTTACATCAAATTAGAACAAGCACGACTTTTATCGGTCTGCTAGTAGTGCAGCACGTGACTTCCTCTGGCCGCGTACGTTAGAGGGACTTTATCTTTCGCGCAGTAATATTTGAGTTTGCTCATCCACGTTATATCCAGTCGAAATTTCTTGTTTGGAAATACAAATGTGAACTGGAAGAAAAAAAAATGTATTTTACAGAATTCTGTGGTATTTGCCTTGTAATAAACGGCAGAGTGTTGAGATCTGTGGCTTAACTAAGGAATGGAGGTATCCGAGGGAACCCTTCCAGTTCTGTGTAGTTCTTGTTTGTGACAAAGTTACAGGTAGATTTAAGCGTCTCATCGCATCTGATGCTGTGGTGTATTACGTTACACTTCAGTATGTGTGTATGTCTGTGTTTTAGCATGATAACGGGATTTACGTCACATATATAACGGTGAAAGTTTTGCATTTTAAATTGGCCTTTAATTTGTTTATTTCCATTCACAAAGGATGGTTTCAGTGCAACAGCCTTACATGTGACATCGTATCTTGATTTTTATACGCTCTTTATCCAATTGAACAACTAAACGCGTTATGGGAAAATCGTGTCTGTCCGTTGCCATTATTTTGTATACGAAAATACTAGGAACTTCAATTTAAACTTGGACTTGGATAGCAGGTGAAAAGTGTCAGGCAAATGTAACATTTGTGCGTCGGACTTCAAGGCAGTTGTAATATGTGCTTTGTATGAACATCAAGGTATGAGTGCTTTAACTAAGCGCTACGCCGAGAGGACGTAGGGGGGAGTGGAGATTTAGCTCCAAGCACTCTTACTTCGGAAATGTAAATGTAAATTTAACTTGTGTTATAAACCGCTGAGTCTGCACGAAATTATCACATGACATATTTTAAATCTCATTAAGAACTACAACTTTAATTTGAAATATTTTAGGTCTGATAATTATTAACATAATTTCTGACTCAGTGCAGTGGATGTTTGAAGACGGATTAGCTTGAAACAATACACTTCTTCGCAAATAGCTTAATTGTCCGATTTCGTCCCACTTTTTAAAAATAAACTGTAATTTAACACAGAAATAATTAAACTACTTGTTTCTGCTCTAAGATATGAGGTTCTAACGGCGATAAAGTTGTGATTTTTTTTCTAGGTGTGGACCATAGGTAGATTGTAACGTTTCGGAGAAACATACTGTCTCCGTCTTCAGGATTTATTTCCGACATTACACATCTTAAAACTATTTCTACATATTGTAATTTTATATCGATATGCACATTAAATTTCGTTCGACGCTACAAAGCCTGAGCTACCGGCAGCGTCCTAAAATAAATCACAAGTAAATAAATTGAAACGGATAGTTGTGTGTATTAGACAGTATATAATTGGACGGTTGGAGTTTGGTTACCGGCATGGATTTTTGGACTTCTTTTTTCTTTCTGCCATTACCAGAATATTGGGCTCCATATCCCATCAGTAACTGGGCTGTTTTTCTTTTGTAAAGGCGGTCGGAACGTGACTTTAACTCCTTATGTATGCCAAGTACTGATGCTACGAATGCGTAGAGTGTTTATGACGTGGCTTTTAGGAATAGAGAAAAGATTATTATGCGCCCTTTTATGAATTCTTTATCATTAATTTTATCGAATGAATAATTTGTAAAGAAAATGATTCTTCCACTCCAAAAATACTGATTTCGATTAAATATGGAGAAAATGGTCCGAACTAAAATTTGTTTACAGAACAATTTTGGCCTGTGTCTGTCCAAAAAAATCCTGGCATTTATCATCATCTAGCAGCCAAGTATTTGTAATTTTTTAATAGTTTCGTAAATATCTCTCTCTCTCTGCATTCTATCAAAATGTTCAATCCCATTTATAGACCTTTATCAACGTTTTGTTCAATATAGTTTTTGCTTTAGTTTGTTTAACGCGGCTTCATTTCTTTTATAATTCGTCCAAGTGTATTTCATTATTTTTCTCAATAATTTTATTTGAGAGGCTGCAATTCTGGTTTTGTAATTTTCTTTCATTATTTTACGATGATCAAATATAACTTTAACCACTATCTTGGTTCATTGTACAAATTTATACATAACAGAGAGACCCTTAAGATGCAGATTTCTTTAAGAACTTCAACTTTAAGTTATAACATTTTTATTTTTCTTATGTAGGCTGCAAGACGAAATACAAGAGACTGTAATTTATATTTGCTTAAAGTGTCATATCCATTCTGTTTATTTTTTTTTCAACGATGTGTTTGTGCCTTGTTTTGTGTCGACATTTGGCTGCAGGTTCTTTCGAACCTCAGGCTAATCGGTCTCCTGGGTTAGTTTTGTGTCGGGGACCTTCCGAATAGAAGCTGGAACACTTACAGATGTACCGCTAGGTGTACTTGTTGTTTGTATGTTTTTCCCCTTCCAATATATCACATGCCACATTTCCATTGCTACAGAATATTGTTTGTCTGTCAATTAAGTAGAAGAGAAAATTTGTTTCATGGATAGAATTTGAAAGATAACCAGGCACACTAGTAGTTCATTTGCATGAAAATCAAGCCGCGGAAATGCTTAGATATTATTAATAATAGACCACATATTAATTTGTACTTTTTCGTGAATAGCTATTAAGTACGAAGTGTAACTGCGAAGAGTAATACTAGTTACGTAATTATAGGCAGATGAGAAATTCTTACAAAATTTTTGTCGAGAAACCTGTAGAGAAGATACTGCTTGGATACCTAAGCATAGATTGGAGGATAATATTAAAATGGATATGAGGAGAATGTCGATTGGCTTGGACAGGGTATGTTGTTCTTGTGAACGTTGCAACGAATCTTCCGGTTCCGAAGAAGGCGGTGGCATGGTGATTAAGTGAACAATTATCAGTTTTTTACACTGCTTCACGAAGTTATTTAGGCAGACCCTACATCTAAGTTTGAGACGGTCTAATAGAATCTAGGCCAACTGCAGGATTGACGACTCGGTTCATTGAGAACACCAATCAAAGTTTTGGGATATTCTGCCAGAATGAATTATTTATAACGTATTATTATGAAATTTGTATATTTATAAATTGTGTTCAGTCAGTGTGAATAATGCATAGTCATTCAGGACTTATTAACTACAGAACTTCTCTCTCGGCGCTCATTGGTCCTCATGCACTTCGGTCCCTCCAATAAAAATAATTGCTTACCGGTCGTGCAGGGTCTCTGAAACGTTTTATTTGTCATCAGAGGCATTCCCCTAAAGTCCCTCCTGTAGTCACCCAAACGCCTTTTGAACTGCGGGCAGATTTATTTTACAAACATATTGCATGGAAATAGAAAAACAAACAAAAATCAGTATATTTGGTCTCCTCGTCTAGATTTCAGCCTAAATGCATATTGTGGCCTTTGACCACCGCGTTCTCCATATCTCACAAGACTTCTTTCTGTGGGGATCTCTCAAAAAAAAATTATTTGAATAGCTCACGAAGCATGGAGAAACTGAAGAGACTGTTGCCAACAGTGCCCCAGAAATACATCTGAAAGTCTCACAAAACACACTAAAAAGGGTGGATGATTGTTTTTGAGGATTTGTGACAGTCTTAGCTTCTGTTCTAAAGATATTTTGTAAGTTCTTTCTAACAAATACGAGCTAAGAATTCGTCTTTCTTGTTACACTGACGTCACCAAAACTTAAAAATACTGTTGTAGTTAGTACTGCGTTTTAAATGGAATACTATGTATGTTGTAATTAAGATACTGATGACTTTTCTGAAATAGAACAACATGTGATTAAGAAGTAAAATGCTATTTTGATTTTGACACTTCATATGTTACAGCTCAAAACAATCTTCTACGTCTAGCACAGTCCCAAAAGTAACACATAGAAGAAAAAGTAGCCTAATACACTATGTGGGAAAACCCATATTGAGAAACTGATAGAGAAACAGCTGGTCAAGATATTCCCTGCATTTTATGAAATGTGAATGTTTATTGCCGTGTTCGCAAAAGTCTGCCACCGGGCCCATTCTGAAGCAACTGAATACAGTCCACAGTCTTATATCCTGTTCCTTCAAGACACATTTAGATAACCACCAGTCTGGGGCTGGCTGCCCTAAACGGCCTCTTCATTCAGATTTTTCGATTACAATTCTGTATGGCTTGAATTCTTGTCCGTCTGCAGTCAACCACATCGTCCTCATTCAGCCCTGATGATGGCGGTTCAGGAACTCCCCGATTTATAGGGTAAGTTTCAGGGGGTGAAATTGCATAAATCGAAAAAGAAAAACTTTTTCCCCTCGCATTCCTCCTCTCTCACCCCCACCCCCTACAGTACTCCACTCTGCTTCCTCACTACCACATTCGATCGGCTAGGGAAAAATCGCATTAAAGCGAATGATATTAATTGAAATCGATCTAAATTAAGCGAGAACCTGAAAATGAAATCGCATTTTTCGAACACGCATGTAACGAGGAGTGTGTATGGTATGTTCCTACGAAACTTTAATTGAATTTATACGGCGTTACACTCGTGAAGACAGCAGTTGCTTTTCCTCCCCTAGGTCTCTACCGTTGCTAATATGCACAAGAATAGCTCAACACAGAGGGTTGGATATGAAAGGGAAGGTTGGTTGGGCTCGCTGCGACCCGTCTGCTTCTGGGTTGCGGGAGGGGGCCCACGATAAGGGAAGTGTAATTTCATATTTGTCGTGCTTTTGATCTTGCGATGAAGGGGAAAGTTTGGCAGTTGGACTACGGGGGTATTTCTAAGTGACACCATGAAGCACAGTCCTTATTGAGAATTTACTACATACGCTCAGCTAGTCAAGAAAATGTTTATCTTTTATGGAACCGTGTTTACAAGGCCCGCCACCGTTCTGTATCTTGAGCCACGTAAATCCAATACACACACCCAAATCCTGTTTCCCTTAGAATGCGAAGACTGAAGGGCGTGATCCCTAGCTGTACCCCGTCCCTGCGGAGCATACAGCATTAAAAATGGACTGTCTTGTCTCATGGACTGTTACATGTTTTGCTACATTGGTGTGCGATTTAATTACCGTTTGTCTGAAAGATTGTTGTGCAAGCAAATTGTGAACGTTTTACTTTCTTCTTAATTAGATACTGTTTCCGTTTTACTTTATCACAGCACTCATCGCTAAATGTAACAGCTTTTCCCAATTGTGTGATTTTACATCTTAAAACACAAATGGTCAGTGCAGTATGCTCCAAAGACTGTAATGTGTGTTACCTTTTATGTGCTGTTGTTGTGATGTGTGTTGACAGAGAATGACTAATAATGTTTTGTAATGTTTTGAAGTGGACAAGTGCTCATCGAACAAACATACACATAATACAGCTCAAAGCCGCTGGACTGGCCTGAGCAGTACGTACTTAAGGTGTGTTGGGGTACGGCCTTTTGCGCAGAGCATGATCATGTCTTTAAATAAATGCAGATTAAAGTTTCTATTTGGAAACAGACCTGACACTTGCAATGTCGGTTCAGCGTGTATACATTCATGTTCGTATGATCTCACAGTGTCGGTTCAGCACGCGAATTGAGCTGCATAATGCGAAGGGGCAACGCGTTTGTTTGAAATATGACGGTTCACGCCCAAGACTTATTTGTAAGGTCTCGGAAAGGAACATACCATAACACAAGTAGTTTTACGTACAAAAAGATCTGAATTGACTGGATGTAGGTTATAGCTGCCTGACACCAATACCGGGCTTATGTAACGAAGAGTTTATTCTAAATGTTATTTTGGAAGTAATAATGGGGAATCGGTAGTTACGATGGCCGAGACGAATCCATCGCGTTCTACCTCCTTTAGAAGTAAAAGGCACGGGGCAGAGGGGTAGAAGGGGTAGCAGATAAGGAAGCAACTTCTCTCTATACTTTTGAGAATTATTTCTCAGCTTAGTAATTTGGTAATGTCTTGGATTACATACCAGACTAGTATGCGTTTGTTTTCCTTTTACCAGCAAGCGTGTGACGTAAATGAAACGCAAGTTTGGTCCTGGCCTCCGTACGAGAATCGATATATATCGAATTCATAATTATAACAAACTAATAGCTAGCAACATGCTACCTGCATCACAAGAGAGGCACCGCGGGGCATCATAATGCTCAGCACTGCTATGTGACAATTGTTTTAAAAACTCTCGTCCACTTACTGTAAAATTAAATACTTCCTGGTGATACTCGTAAAATACAAAAATTCAACGCTGCTAATAATAAAATCGTATCCTTTCTGACAATAATTGGCCTAGTCAGCTTAGTAAACATTGACAACGTATTCACCTTTGATTACAAAACTAATTAACTAACTTGCTAACACACTTGTATAGAAATGTTTACTTGGTCAAGACATTTCACACTTTATTCTTGGAACACGAAGGTAGTAACTGCCATTAATCCCTCTGATCAGAATTAATCCATTCCATACCCTCATATTTGTTTAAGACCGATGTTAATATTATCCTCCGATTTATGTGTAGACATTCCACACTGTATCTTTACTTCATATTTTTCGGACAAGCTTCTTGTGCATTCTCATATCTCCCTTTTGTGCTGCATATCGCGTCCATCTCATCTGCTTTGATTTTGGCACCCAAATAATATTTGATGAAGAGTACGAATAATGAAGTTCTTCATTGTGTAGTTTTCTCCGTCCTCCAGTTATTTTCTCTCTCGTACATTGAGGTATTCACTTTATTACTTTATCCTCAACATTATTTTATGATTCTCGTCTCGGTCTTCCAAGCGACAGCTTTCTAGTAGATTTCGTACATGGAATTCTTTATGCATTTGTTTTCCTCCATCTGAAATTAATGTTCGTCTCATTACATTATCTTTTATCGAATGAATATATAATTATAGCAAATAATTTATTTTTATCGTCGTTTTATGTGATTGTAAAATAAGGTGTTATACCGTAGAGTCAGAAATTAAATCGTAAGTGTTTGTGAACAAAATGCTAAGGGAATTATTTGGCTAGGATAAATGTTGAATGTTCCCAACTTATTCAGCTCTTATTTCCATTACGAATTGCATTATCCTGTTTTATATAAAAAGACAAAGTTATGGAATCATCTCCTTGTGGCAGTCCCCCTAATTTCTTCTGAACCAAGCAAAGGATTTTATTGAACTTTCTATGAACAGAAATTGCACCTACGAGATGGCCTTACAAAGATATGAGATGGATGCTATACAAGCAGCATTCCAGAGCACTAGTGCGGGATCCGAACCTTTGTTTTGAATTGACCATAATTAAATATTCAATTCTAACTAACTTCATACTTTTGTAGAATGTAAGCTATGCATTTATTTTTCGATTTGATGGAGATAAATAATTAACCGCCAGAACTTTGAATCTGAAGCTTTGTATGGAGATAATTCATAAACATAACTTCAAACTCTGTCTGAATTACTCCTTTTACATAATAACAATACCAGTCATTGTGACTTTGCGATTCTGTCGCAAATAGCTAACGGAATCTACTGCTTAGAAATTATGTATACAAATGGGTCACTAGTTTGTAGGCCTATAAATATTTATTTATAATTCTAGTTAGCCCAATTACATAAATTGAAGTGTTTCAAGGAACTTGGGCGTTATGGCTTATTCCCACACTTGTCTTTGTTGCTGTTTGTCATATGCATGAAGTCATCTTTGAACACTTCTTTCTCTCGTCCAAACCTCGGGGGTTGGTTCATTTCGTAGTCAGACGCTCCCCGTGACTGAGCCACACGGCTCATATGGCAAAGGGAACTTCGTCTTCCAGTGTATAGTATTATTAAGAAAAACGTTGAGAGAAACTTTCATGGAGTTTAATCAAAGTAAAGGTTTCAAAATTATTTTGACATATTCCCGTTTAAGACTTAAAACATTCAGCGATTATCGTGTTTTTCTATGATTTAGCTTACGTCCTATATTATATGCGCTCCTTTATCGTCTGCTTCTTTGGAATTTGTCCTTTCTAGCTTTGCGTTATATTTGATATGTCTTACTTTATCGTCCTGAAATGTAACAATTTGTTTCATTTATATATTGATGCTACATTTTAACACATGACAAAACGTTTACAGTATTTTATTTATTTATTTATTCGCAGTTTGTTTAACAACGCTTTTAGTATCTAGGCTTTCTAAGTCGAGATGATGACAGCGAGTAATGACTGAGAATAACTACAAAAAACCTCAGTAAGGATAGCCGATCTCCGGGCCGAGATTTGAACGTCCCGAATTCGAAGCAGAACGACGTTCGGTTATTTACAGTAACTAGAACTGATTTACGGGAATCATGAACGTATTTTTCAAGAGACGCCCTTGTTTGGGTAGGGATGTAACATACCTACGCGCACGTACCTGTTCACATGACGTGCATTGAATTGCAAACTTCATGTCGACAATAGGTTTGACTGGCACAGTGACAGACATATCCCATTGCAACTAGATCCTCTGCCCTGATTCAAGAACCGGAATACGTCATAGACTACCTACATAACTCGAATCTCTGTTAGAAAATACGTTTTCTGTGTTACATTTCTTTTGATACTGTCACATGACATTTGTCTTTCTAAGTACGTTTTAATTATAACACTAGCAATTAAATGTAAAGACAACGGGAGTCATGTACGAAGTACACGTTATAAAATCATACTGTTGACATTTATAAAGCTTATCATAAAGTTACAAAATTTATTTTAATAAATTTAGTGTTGACTGTTGGCCGAATCTTATTTTCTTTTCTTTCGGTTCATTATAACCACAAATGTATCCGGGTTCAAACTCCAATGATATTAAGTTAGATTCATGGTGGACGAAAAGGTTATCTTTCGAATTCTTCGGTATTGTCATCCTTCTATCTCCCCATACTCCTTTATCACCGCCTCATGAGGTGTACGATAGCCCTGACTAAGCGGCACGTTGTCACACCCTCGACCCGAGTTAAGAACTTCATCTCTGACCGGCACTTGACTGGTAAATGTAGTAAGTTTGTAACCCCGTTATATAGACCTCATACTTGATGGAGCAGAGTCCATCTTGAGAAGCTGATGACTGGTTTTCTTCAGTCACTGCAGGCAGATACCTGGATAGTACCCCAAATGCGGCCACAACCGCTTCCTTCCAAATCCTTTCCAATACATTATTCGCTATCATTTTCTCATTCGACTCTATATAGTTTGAGCTACTGATGGCTTCGTTAAATGATCTAGTATAACTATTTACGGAATCCAAATATCTATAACCGTGTTCACAAGAGCCCGCCACTGGACCGCCAGATGGATACAGTTCAAAATTAATTTTAATATTATCATCCCATCCACGCCTAAATATTTCACATTGTTTCTTTTTTCCTTCTGAAATTGCATATACGTTTCTTATCTCTCCCTGTGTGCTACATAGTCCACCCATCACACCGTCCTTTATCTGATCTTCCTATGACCAAACTTTATTAAAATTTCTTGTATGCGTAACACAGTATTTAGAACTATTTAAAATCTCTACAATTTATCTGAATGTTTTGCGGCGTGACGTATATTTAGCGAAATACAAAGAGAAGAATTTACGAGTTACGAGGGTGAGTCAAATGAAAACCGTAATTTTTTTTTAAATTTAATTTATTGAGTGAAAGCGGTACACAACTATATCATTTTTCTACATAGTCTACATTTCGTTCAATACAGGCCCTCCAGCGTTTACGAAGTGTATGGATTCCTCTAGAAAAAAATTCTTGTGGTTGTCTGCGCAACCACTCATGCACCGCCTGCTTTATCTCTTCGTCAGAACGGAACTTCTTTCCTCCCATCGCCTCTTTGAGTGGCCCAAACATGTGGTAATCACTTGGGGCTAGGTCTAGTGAGTATGGCGGATGTGGAAGACACTCAAAGTGCAAGTCTTGGATTGTTGCAACTGTTGCACGGGCAGTATGGGGCCGAGCATTGTCATGTCAAGGACACCTCTAGTCAAAAGTCCACGTCGCTTTGATCTGACTGCAGGTCGAAGATGATTCTTCAAGATTCTTCACTGATCAAAAACGAATTACAGAACGTTGTTCTTCTTTCGTGCACGTAACTAGTGGAGCAGCCATTTTCAAATTGGCACTGTGATGGCGTTATGTTTGTCTGCATTATACTACCACCTATAGGATACTCTTTATAGCATTGGTAACATGTCTGCCAACTTATAGGACAATGGCGCGATATTTCGAATTTTTATCTCAGTTTTACGGTTTTCATTTGACTCACCCTCGTATATGCAGTGATGTGTCTGTTGTGATGTTGTCAATACACACAAGTTATTCTGGTGCCGTGCAACAGTAGCCTATCTGTCTTATTGATTACTCTGCTAACAATAGATTTAGGCCTATCTGCAATAAATGAAGATTTTGGTCAGTGAGTAATCCAGCATTACAAGCAAGGCATTTGAAAAATGTTTTCATGGTTTTCTGGAACCTACAAATTTTCAATATGATTACAATCCATTTTACTTTATGATTCGGATGCATTCAGTGATTTTGACTCATTCCAGAGGTCTTTGTTTCGAATCTCGGCCTTGGGAATCTGTATCCTAGGTGGAGATCTGATAATCCTCAGTCCCTCCACGATAATGTCGGTATAGTACCTACCTGAAAATAACACATCATTATTAATAATTAGATACATTTAAAGTAAAATGACGTTAAATATATTAAACAATTGAAACTCTTTATCACTTGTTGAAGTGATTAAACGAAAGATATTGAGATGGACCAGACTTGCAGAAGACACAAGAGAAAAATTTATTTCAGTTTTCACAGAGGACATAATTTAGATTGTGATAATTTTTAAGTCGTTTCGAGGAAACCTTTTGTCTCTATCTTCAGTCCAGAAATAAATATGTAGGGTATCGCAGGTAGAAGGATGGTTGCAGGCCACGATTTGCAACCCTTCACGGAAGCGGTTTATTGCCCGTCCCTGTTTAACTGACCCGCGCAGTTCCGATATACCTCTTCTTTATATGGCGATATTTATTCTTGTGTGAATCCAAGCCGGTTTGACTGACATTTCTTTCAAGACGTGCGCATAGCCCATCTGGCAGACATATCCGCTTCTTGTAAAGTGTTATGAGATGCGCTAGGTCACAAAGCGCCCTATTTTCTGAAAAGTGCCCCTTGTCAGCTGCAGATTGATAGTTCTTGCGCCTTTAGATTCTCTACCAATCATCATTGTAATTATTACGATTGTTTTAAATCCTCGGTCTTCGCGTCTCGACTCGGTTTCTCAGGTTATTTTCTGTATTCAATTTCGGCCCTTCAGTTAACAACTGTTTTGCTATATGCGCATCAGCTGCTAATGTTGTCTGCAGGGGCTTCGATGTACAGGCATACCTCGGAGATATTGCGGGTTGGGTTCCAGACCACCGCAATAACGCGAATATCGCAATAAAGCAAGTCAAACGAATTTTTTGGTTTCCCAGTGCATATGAAACTTATGTTTACACTATACTGTAGTCTATTAAGTGTGGAATAGCATTATGTCTAAAAAAATGCGAGAATTACCAAAATGTGACACAGAGTCACGAAGTGAGCACATGCTGTTGGAAAAATGGCGCCGATAGACTTGCTCGACGCAGGGTTGCCACAAACCTTCAATTTGTAAAAAAACGCAATATCTGCGAAGCGCAATAAAACCAGGCATGCCTGTATTTAAAACAAAAACTGTTTCTCTTAGTCCCATTTTACAGTAACTATGGCACTTCCAATTTATTATATATTAATTCTATTTAACATTTTTTCTCACCTCATGCTCACGGCTTTGTCTTGTGTCATTGGAATTATTATTACCCAGATCGAATTGATTTAGTATCTGGATTGTGTGTATTTGTTTTGCCTGTTTCTTCTCTTTTTCAACTCGTCCTTGCTATGTAATTGGCTTTTGGACTGTCAGCACATAAATTAACAAAGAATTTTTTAATATTTTAATATTTTTTTTAATATTAAAATACTCTAGTTTTGTGGCGGCACTGTAGGCCGGAGGGGGGGGATATTGCACTTCGCACAACTTCACTGCTAGACCAGGATTCGCCCGCCACTGTTGTTGACCCGTTCTGGCCTCAATTGTTTCTTCTCTGAGGCTTACAAGTGATGAGAAATTGCTCATGACAAGTTACCGTACTGCCGATGTGTGTGCTAGGACTACTGCTTACTTCGAACCTCTAGATAGACTTATGTGCAGGATTTCCTCCAGTTATGATATTATATTTACATCGCCCTGACTCGGTAGTGAGAAACTTGTCTGCAAGAAAAAGGTGTATTACTTGTAGGTCAGGGCATTTGAATAGGAGAGGCTGTAAAATACACGTACTTACACTTACATTAGGTACATGTGAAGTTACCCCAATGCCTGAAAACCTTGCTAAACAGCGACATTACGGCTACGTGTAGGTAAAGTTTAGGAAAAGAACCTTAAAAGCAAGGCGTCCCCGGAGTAAACCGCGACGTACAAGTTTATTTGCTATCACTAATTTTGTCACCTCAGAGGCTTCGTAAGACCGGAGACACTTTCTTTCTGTTCATGCTTCTCTTCCACTGTTCTTACCCGGCGAGTTACGTCAAGCGAGAACATTTCTGGTTTGTGCCTGGGTGGAATCTCGAGCAGGATACTGACTGTCGTCAGTGACTTTTTCACTTTTTATCATTCTCTGAATAAAAATTTACGGTTTACGACCCTTAAAAATATCGCCAGCAATTGAAAGTTATTTTCTCATATCATTCGACGAAAAATAACATAGTTGTAAACACATTATCGTCAAATTTCCTATGCTAAAGCATAGGAAACCCATTCTTGTTTTATGTTTATTTCTGTCTCTTCGAATGTAGCAAGAGTCCCTAAATCGGGCCGGACATGTTACGCTGACCACTATTGGAAAAGTCTTGCGAGTCTGATTTATTTCACAAATCTCTTTGCTTTGAACTTCAGGCCGAATGAGAAAACATCTTATTCCTGTATGGTGAAAAACGTGTTGGTTGTTGGGCTGGCTGAACTTGCAGCAGTCAGGGTCAACCGTCAGTCTGACTGTCGACCTCATTCAATCCCGTTGTCTCCCCCGCCCTCCACGTATGCCATTTTACTGCGCTTAGGGGACGGGGGTGAATCCTGCACATGTTTACCAAATGTATTCTATCGATTTCGTAATCCTCACTGGCCTTCGTGACTATTACAGAGCCAAATGTATGTTGATGCATAAAGATATTGATACATAAATACCACCATAAAGACATATATACTACATTCTTGACAAAGCAGAACACCATGAAACATGTTTTACTGCATAACTCATAAATTATGTTTTCTTTGTATAGTGCTGGCACGGTTAGCACGAGGTCTTAATTGACATTAAAACATTAGAATGTTATTGATCTCCAGGTATTAGTCCAATTCCAGCTGAAATAAACCAAACTGGCGTGAAGATATGCATTTGAATGTGACTAGTCAGTCACAGTGGCTGAGCGGTTTATGGCATTATGGATCTTTGTTCCATGAACAGTGGCATCGTAAAGTAAAGCTATCCCACTATTCGCCATGTAGGCGCTTGAGGGAGAGGCCATATATCTCCCACTCATTCTTAACCTCGGCACTGGATGGGGGTGAGTGGTCAGCGTCATGCCCGGGCCGCACTTTACCCCCGGGAAAGGATCCCGGTACCCATTGGATAGGAGGCTGGGTGGGCCCCAGAGCCGATCTGGACGCAGATGCTAGTGAAAAATCCTCTGCCGCCTCTGGGATCGGACCCCGGAAGTCCAATCCTCAGTCACTGTACCGACTTAGCTAGGTTCGAATATTACTGGAGGCATGTACGTTTTTCCGAGCTTTTCTGTATTCTGTTGTCTTGTACAGGTAAGGCCTTACGACGAATCACTTCACTCCTTAGTCCTACAAAATGTCGGAGAAAAAAAATGTTTCGAAAATCTGGAAGATAAATTCTTCACGAAGACCAAGGCTTAGGCTTCGCTATAACCAAAAGAATTTTGACTGCAATGAGAAAAGTCGTCCTACTCGGATTTATAGAATTGGAAACAAAAACGATTGTTGGTTTCCGATAAGTCTTTTTTTCCCATCTTAGAACAGTTTATCCTGTATACTTCTGGTAGGTTTAACAACTTTCATGAATAAAGGTATTTATGAACATAACAGTAGTAGTCGGCTCTTTGACATTCAATATAAGTAAAAGTTGTTGGTCTATCAAAAGAATATTCCATTTGAAACTACACGGCACCAAGATTTCCTGCAGCCTTTCTGTTCTTTGCTATCCCCAAACGTCACTTCTGCCGGTAAACTGGTTTCTGTGGTTTCTTCATTTTTACCAAGCGTAAAGATTCTTTTACAAATAATGGGTTCCTAGCCTGTCGCCTCAACCCCCATCCTGGCGAACCAGGGACAATTCTCTTTATGCCTTGGCGTCCCTACATCATAGCTCTTAAGGTCGGTGGGACACACAACCCTTCATATTTGTGGCCGATGGGAAAACACTCTTCTTTATAATATGTCAACTATTGACCGTGTGATCTTGCCGATATTGGCCAAGGTTTCAGAGGAGCTTAGTACTTCCAACATCAGGGTGATGAGCAGTCCACGCATGGAAATGTTCGGTTAGACTGCACGGTGCAACGTCCGAGAAGACAGCCATCTTTCGTTGCAGTAAGCTGATAATGCAACATTTCTTTCGGGACAGAGTCTGCAAGGAAAGTATCGGTAAATCTTTCTGTTATAAAAGGCTTGGAAATGGAGGGTGAGGAGGGCATGGGGATATATCGGGCCTGGATTCCCGGCAGATGCATAGTTTTTTCCCCTCTTTGTCACCACGTCCAGACTGGCTGTAGGTAACATGAAGTTCTGTAGCCTATGTTTCAAATGTTTAAATAGGAGACGGGTAGGTAAAATAGTACGGACTGACGTAAAAATAAGCTTGCGGCTATTAATCATTACTGATTTTTTTATTTATCTGTGTTAGAAAGAATGTAGCATCAAATAAATGCAAAATGTTTCGTTATTTATTTTCTTAAACAGTGTCATAACTAATTGCTACATAGTTTGACGGTACTTTTTCCTCTTATTGTTAAATACAACATACGTTATAAAAATTCTTATTCTATCATTTTCATACACTATTTGTTTTACCAACACTGAACTTTTTAAGCCGTATTTATAAATGTGACAATGTTAACAATCAGGCAGGCCAGTGGCTAACTAGATCCACGAATGCTGAGATTGCAAACTATGGAATTGTGAAAAAGATCACAACGAAATTTGGAACCTGTGCATTATATTCTCAAACAACGAAGTTCTGTGGGCAATTTTATGCTTACTGAAGCATGAAGTCGTGAGTTTTGTCACAGAATTTTTATTTATAGGTTTATGAAACGTAGGGGGCCTTATAATATAATAATATCTGTCTCCCTCGTTTTACTGTTGTCATACTTGCCTTGTAGCTAGTTATCCGAGTGTTTCCTTTCGACACATGACGCGTGCTTCAGAGTTATTTTACCCCGTCTTTTATATGTCACGAGACAAATCATACAGAGATCGCTTTATACGTTACACCTTGAGAAATTACTAACAATGCGCTTTATTATACAGTGGTAGTCTTTTTTTATACAGTGCCAATTTATATTTGCTTCTAAAATTACCTTCATCAATGTGGTGGAAATCAAGCGGCAGATACAAGGTTCATTCATTAAGTGAACCAATGATTGCATATTCGATAATCGATAATCATTTAATTAATAAGCCGTTCAGTGCTTTTGATTAAAATTACCTCTGTAATACGTAAGTCACCATATTTGTTTCATACATCATAAACTCGATTGCTTTGGAAGCAAAGTAATGATGTATTATAATATTACACTAAAAGACCCTACCACATTGGTTGATGGACTAAAAGCTATGTACAGTACATTTCAGGTACACGGTACAGAAATCAGAAAAGCAGAATCTGCATGATTATGCTATTTTCTACATATTTATATGACACGATACAGTAATCTTTATATGAAATTCAAACCTGTGACATTTGGTAACTTATACAGTAATTTGATTGAAAAAGAGCTGATATTGGAATATTAGAATTACCAACTGAGTACCCAAATGGAAAATTTGTATGGAAATATAATATTATAATAATTTATTAATCCATGTGACTACAGAATCAAATAGTGTGAAAAGTGGATGATACAATCTGTAGACAAATTGATAAATTTCTTCCACCTCAGAATTTTATAATAATTACATATGTTCATGCAAACTGGAACTCTGTCATGTGAGTTTTGAACTACCAAGTCCTTTGCGCAATGCACGCTAGAATTGTGCTGGTATCTGATTTGACGCTTTTGCAGCAACTAAACTGTGCTAGTATTTATAATGAAACTTTCTGAATATTATTGTTTCATTAGGCGTACCTTTAGAAATGTTAAAAATAACATAAATATCTTTTCAGCTAAAGTTAGTCTAAAATGTAATTAAAGTATTTTAAAGCTTTTGTGAAACTACGTTAATAAATTAATACATATATATTTTACATTGACACTTGAGCCTCTTTAATATTTCAATTGAGCCACTATACGACGTAATAAACTTAGCACTACTTTATCTGTATGTATTTAAACTTTAATTTGAGAACTGAATGGAAGTTCTCTTATGAATATTTAATATAGCTTTATAGTCAGAAAACAAACACAATTTAATATGACATTTAAAAATAGTTTTTATTCTATATTAATCTCATATTTTATATTAGTATGATCAGAGAAGAAGTTTTATTGTTACAAATTATTTGTTCAGGTATTTGTAAAGGTATATGGCTTTGTTGAAAAGTCAACATTTACTCAGTTTGTCAGAAAAGTATCCTTTTATGAACCACAAACCTTCATTATCATGTTCACAAAATCTCACCATTTGAATGCAGTCTGAACACTCAAATGAATTATTATACAAGGTTCAAACTGATTCTAATCAATTTAACACTCTGAAGAGCAATGGTAACAATATGTAGTACCCGTTCCAACATCAGTGACAATGAATTTTGCCCAAAGAGTGTATTTATAGGTCTTGTATGATTCTTAACTGAGCTTCATGCTTTAAAGGGTTAACAAGTTTCATATCAGATGTCCCTTCACTAAGGAGCGCTGTCATCTGTGTCCTGAATCAACTGTATGCCCACACAATGTTGCTATATTGTATTTTTATGACGGCATGAGACTAATGAAACATTATAGACACTACAGTTGGTAAGGGTTGACAAGAAACTAGTGTTGGTTACGCAGTACCAAAATTATGTAGTGTGTACACATACTTATAGTAATTATAAATGATATTGAAACCTAAGATTTATAATATTTTGAAATCCAAAAAAAATTAACCACACCAACAAAAAGTTTTTTCAGTGCTAAATGTTTTACATACCACAATTCTGAACAAAGTCAGAAAACCAACAATGCTATGAGTATTTTAGTAGTTTGTAGGGGTACTTCATCATCACCTGCCATGCTGCATCTTGACTCATGCATTGCACTCATAAACTGTCCAGTTCATTAAAACACCTCACTACTCAGAGTATTTTCTTGTCTTCAGCTCTAGACCATACAACATTAAAAACTGTGACAGCAACCGAAAAGACCTTAATAATTGTCTTTTCCTGTCCTAAGCTTAATACTATTAGAGATTTGATGTTTAAAACCTTTATATTTTGTTGGGTATGAATATTAATGTAGAGAAGTAATCAGGTTTAATTCAATTGATCAATATTATTATCAGCAACACAGTGTAAGGTTGTATTTGACAACTCAGACACTGGGAACATGGCTTTAAATCTCAGTTGAGTCATAAGTGTTTGTTTACATTTTCTGCATTACGCTGTTCTGTGTAAAATACATTGCGATGGGCTGATCCCCTGTTCAAGGACTCCTACCAAATTCCTAAAAGAACAATAGATCCAGAAGTTAATTCTGTTCTGGAATAGTCCTGAAGGCCGAATCCTATAACAGCTAAATCAAGACGAAGGATATCATAATTATTCAAACTAAATCAGTATATAAAATTTTAACCATCACTTCAAGACCCTACTGTGAATTCCTTTGATCCTATTGTGAACATGGGCTGATATGGAAGAGTCAGACACTCTCCACATCAAATGGGGTTTACTCATAATGCTTAAGTTGACTTCATCACTGCACTGTCTAGAAAACTCACTGTATTTTCAGTTCACTCTAATTCTGTCAACCAATCTTCAGATTCTACAAGATAGCCACATTATAAAATGTGCAATTCAAAATTTTACATAACATTATAAAATATTCAGGATAATTTATTTAAAACTCTCAATTAGCTTTAAGCCTAAAATATTTTTGTGGAAAACAGTGTCATAAAATAAAAACAAAAGCTTTTTTTTACACACTGAACTGTTTCTAGATCTCTATACTCGAAAAGAGGATCTAAACTTACATCTCATTCCATATGCTTATCATCACTATAACAGCCAATATAAAAGATACATATGAAGCCATAGTCCTTCTTTTAGACCCTCAATTTAATGATAGGTAAAATAATTCATTATTTGTTTCATGCAGTTCACCAACTTCCATGTGTTAGTTACAGTGCACTGTTATTGTATATTTTTATGAAGTTTAAAGATGTATGTAGATGATTAATCTGACATACATGTAATTACAAGCATTAAGTAGGGGATTTTTAAATATATGTGACACAGGAAATAAGCAATTTCATTTCTTGGCGCAATTAATTAAAAGATGAGCAAAGACTGATATACTAGCAAATAGATTCACATATTTTAATTGAATTTAAGGAACTTTGTAACTTATCTTCTTAATAAATAAACACTATGTTTTAATGTGACATTACTGAACTGGCAAAGGACAAGTAAATGGAGTCTGCAAATAAATATGTTATGTGAGAATGTGTCAATTAGCAAGTTCTGGTCGATTAATTCCATGCCTGCTGTAAAGTTCAAGGTTCTGCTAATAATACTTCTCTTCAGGATCATGCTTGTTTATGTAATCAAAGAAATCTTTCAGACTTTGGTTACTTTCATAGGTATTTGGTTATATCTGTGAAATAATTTTTTGACTTAAACTTTGTTGTACTAAATATGAAACATTCAGTTAGTAGACTGTAAAATACAAATGATCTTCTAAAAAAATATGGCTTTAAGTATCAGGTATGTAGTATTAGTGATAAACATTTAATATCAGGAATATATTGTCAGCACTTGTAATGAAAGCTTTAAAGTAGGCCTGTGTAAATGTTTTGGTTTATGTTGCACCTTTTCTTGTAAACCCTGAATTTTTTTTTGTGTTGAGTGACATAAAGATGCAAAAATCTGATTGTGAAAACGACGGTTCAGAGAGGAAACCTATAGCTTAACATGTGATCCAAACTATGGCAAGGGGTGCTGGTATTCCTGACTAACTTCAGCCTCTTTTCAATGGTCAGGTAAGGGAACGTCTTGCAGATAAATTCATACTAGATACAACTCGTCTTGAATCCAAGTATCAGTTCCACAGCCAGACAATCAGGAACAATTGCTGCTTATAAATAGTGTAACAGTTCCATTGTCAGATACTCAGAAACTACCACAACTCTCAAAGAGTGTACCAGTTTGACAGTCACACGATCAAGGACCATTGCTATTCTTAGTGTAACAGTTCCAGAGTTGAATGATAAGGAACCATTGCTACTTTAAAAAATGTAACAGCCTCATTGTTGGATGCTCAGAAAGTATTGCCATTCTTAAATATATCTACACTTTGAAGGGCATGTTTGGGGCTGAAGAATGCTTCTAACTCATGAATAAGAACCTCTGAATGTGTCTCTTTACCAGGTGTTTGACTTTAAGTCTGGAGCTCATACTTCTTCAGCTGTGATGTCATCAAATTGGATGACATCATCCAAAGTCAACTGCCGTTTTTTTCGTGCTGGAGTTACATCTTCGTCTGTGAATGGCATGGATTTTGCTGCAGCAACTAGAAGATCAAAGTGTTTTTGTTTTTCATTACTTGCACTCTTTTTTGTTGAGATTTTAGCATTGTCTTGATTTTGTAAGTATGTAGTTTCTTTTCTTACTGAATTGAAAATATTCTTTCTAAATGGTTCATTCCCATTGTAATCCTCTACTGCCTTCCCAATTCTGTCATTGTTCTCTGCACTGCCTTGTTGATTAATATCATTGCTTTCTTGTATCGGGATGCCATGATAAGAGTTCTGCTGTTTGGTGGCTCCATAAGTTTTCACTTTTGAATGTCCTTGTATAATGAGATACATTGGACCTCGAAGTGGTTCTATAGGCTGCTTGTAATGGGAAAACAGTGGATCTGTTGTCAGGGGAGAGGCTGTTGTCATGGAGACAGTGCTGCTTGCTACTGTTGTTACCATTATGTTGGAACTCCACTGCAGGGGTTGTTGATGTGTGGGTAAGTTTATATTATTACTGTCACTGAAATGTAACTCCTTCGACGGCACAACTTCCAAGTCTGGTGAGTGGTGGTGCACAGTTGTGGTACTGAATGGTTCGTGGTAAATGTTACCAAAGGGATATTTATCATGTTTGGTGGATGTTGGTGCTTTCTGGGTCACATGACTACTGATTTCTGCCAGGGTTGCCAGCTGTGTCTTTCCTTCCTCCCATTCGAGTGTGGGTAGTGTAGAGGAATGTTGGTACACAAGATTTGCTTGTTCTGGTGTAACAGAAGGGTGGTCTCTTGATGGGGCTTCTGTTGTTACCTTTTTCATTTCTACCACTTGAAACGGTTTCTGGGTGTCTGACATACTAGTGAACGAATTTGGGATTTGCAGAGGTGGAGGCACCAGAATTGTGTAAGGTGGTCTCGGTTGTTGGTTCTCTTCCTGGTGGTTATGCGCTTCTGTTTGGAAACTTTGAGTCTCAAAATAAGGCCTATTTTGCTTTCTTTCTGCCTGACTTTCAACTGACTCCAGCGTTGTCCTCTGATTCTCTTTCTGATTTTGTTTTTCAGTTAGAGGGTAATTTTCATATGGTCTCTGCTTCTGATGGTTCTTCTGTTGGTATGAATGGGAGTGATGTGGGGAGATATAGTGATGGATAGATGCAGGACTGTTTGGTTGCTGTGACGCGGTTGAGGAAGGCCGTACGAGGTAATGGTGGTGGTAGAAGTGTTGCTGATTTCGGTGTTGCGTTGAGAATGTTGGTCCATCTACAAGTTTAAGAAAGAAAGGATCATAGACGTCTTTCCTGGAATCTGCTGACGAGTTTTCTGTCTCTCTGTGGACATCATCAGGTCTCTTGTGAAACACTCTATTGACTTCCGGGTCTTTTGAAGCGTACCCGATGGCAGGAATCGGTGGATCCGGAGTCCGAGACGATGGCTCGATCCAATAGTGGACTCTTTCCAGAACTGGAGGCACATAGTCGTAAGTTGGATCGTTCTTCAAGGGGTCTCCTCGTCCAAGAGGCGTCCATTCGTCATATTCCATGCGAGGGGAGAACAGGCCACGGGAATCCTTGCTACTTCCCCGTAACTGCTCTGTGAAAGAAAGTCAAGTTACACATCAAGGACATATATAAATTAGTGCGTGTGTGTTTTCATTTAAAATCCATAATACATATGTTTATTAATTGTGCATTTCAATTGCTGAAGTATGCTACTCCGACAGTAAGCGTTTATAATCAGTCAGTGACTGCAGCAGTGTAATGGTTAGCATTCCCGATTCGTATTCGTTAAGTCCCAGGTTTGAATCTCAATTCGAGGATGGACACTTTCCAGTGAGGTTTTTCATAATTTTTCTGTCTCTCCAAACGAATTCCAGGAATGTACGTTCAAAGAGACTACAACAACTGCCTCCTTCTATAAACCTTACCTATTCACCATTCAGTGTTATCTTCTCATCTCTTTCGATGCTATATGCAAGTATTTTGTAACACCTTCTTCGATTAAATAACGTAAGAATAATAAATGAAGAATGAGGAGAGGAAGGTTGGGATTTTACAAATACGTAGCCTACTTTATTTGAACTCATTACGTTTACATTAATTTGAGCATTGTTTTTTAGATACAGCCATACAGTGTTCGGTTTAACTCGACCCAATCTGCACAGTCGCCATATGTTCTAGAAACGAGACGGAATTGGTCATCCGCCAGATATGCAACAAATCAGAATTTCATTGGTGGGGGAATAATTGACCTTGACATCGAAACCAAGCTTAGAGCTGGTGAGATTTCAGGTTCTGACGGGGTACTCTTAGTCGGTAAACTTCCACCATAGTGCGCAGCGCAACATACCAGAAGAAGGCCTTACTCAGGCATTGAGCCATCGTTCGTTCAATGTGTCAGAACTCATTTCGGTGTGCTGTTTTGGCTAAGGAAGACGGTTCTTAATTTTGAGCGAAGAATGTTTGTTGTAGAGCATTATTTTTGTAGCAAATCATGTGCATTGTGTCAACAAGATTCGCAAAAAGTGTTTCCAAACAAATAGCGCTAGACAAATGAGTGGTTGATCGCCTAATCAGAAATTTCATTGAGACTGGCAGTGTAATGAATCGGAAACGCAACTATAGGCGAACGGTTCTTAGAACTTACGTTTAGGAAAAAGTTAAACCCAGTTTCCTGCAATTTATTTCTAAATCACTGAGGAAACTCTCTCAACAGAAGGATTTTTTTAAAAGAAAAGTGACTGCGTTCTAAAATGAGCTTTCTGTATATTTTCGCTGTACGGGATTTTTTGAAAGAAATTATTTATCAAGAAACATTTGATTTCATACATTTAAAAGTGATAGACATATTCATCCCATTATCATTTCATCTTTAAGTTTCAAATTAACCTTTTCTTTTCTTACAGAAAACCTCTTTGTTTCCCAAGATATTTTAGTAGTTGCGGGGGGCGGCAATTCAAACTTGTAACCCCGCCACTGTAAACATGACTTTGTCACTGTACTTGAAGTCACGTCAAATCTTGGCCGGACCCCAGCTATCCTGGCAAATTTATCATGTTTTTTTCCAAAGGCAAATACTGGGATAGTATTTTAAATTAGGCCGTGACCGCTTCCTTGCATATCATTTCCACTTTATTCATTATCGTTCTATCATTCGACGCTATTTATTATCTGAGTTATTGTGAGCATCGTTAAACATCATATAATATAAGCAGTGGTAGTCACGTTTAAATGTGATAAGTTTTGCTTTCCTACATTCAGGTTTGGTTGGCATGACACATTTATTGCAACATAAATCTTCGTGTGTCGTTACCAGCACATGTAACTGTACAATCATGTGACGCACAGTTGATATTGTTATGCTGTTAGGGCCCCCTCGCAACCGCCTTCTTCGAGGACATCAAGTGAGATTTCACCTATCTTTCGACTCAGAAACGTAAAACTTTTCGTAAGGTGAAAAGTTTTAAATTGAAAATTAAATTTCCATTAATTTCAATGTAAAAAGATCTGACTGCTTCCCATCACCCAGAAAAATCACCCGGTATTTTGCCCACATATGCTAGAATAATTCAAAATCATAAAAATGAGATTAATTTGTATGATAGTTATTATTTGTTTAACTGTATAATTGTAAAGTGCCATCGAAGTGTTAAACCAAAAGTTTACATTGTACACCAGTTACTGTATTTATTTATAGTTTCTTTAACGACGATTTTTAGTAGCTCAGGATACTTAGTGTCGAATGAGAGAATGATGGTGAATAATAAATTGGAAAGGATGTGGAAGGAAGCGGTCGTGGCCCAATTTAACACACTATCCGGCAGTTACTGTAGTTCTGAAATTGAAAAGCAGGTATGAACTTGCATGATTCGACATAGCGAAAATTCATAGATCGGAAGTTTAGAAATCGTGGAAGAGCTGTAAACTGTTGTGGAGACTATTGGGACCTAAGAGAGAGGAAGTAACAGGAGATGTGATAAATTGTAATGGGGGACCTTATAATTTGTACTCTTCATCCATTATTATTATTAATATTATTATTATTATTATTATTATCCCATCTCTTCACCACTTTATGGGGTATGTACTTCTATGTACCCGAGACAGACCTTGTCCCTAAGGTACATAGGGCAGCAGCTATTTCCGAGATTTATTTTATTTAGTGTTCTGTCTGACAACAGGTCCATATGAACAGGATCCTTCCATCCTTTTCTCGGACTGGGACCTGTTCATATACGTTCTTGGCAGATGATCCAGAAGTGGTTTGCCATTGCCTTCTTCTGTGTGTGAATGGAGTAATTGTTGGGATGCCACGGAGGAAAACTCCGTGTTGCCTAGACCACGGCCTTGCCCAACACAAGTTATAAATTCGGGCGCCGTCGGGAATCGAACCCGATACCCCAGGATTACAAGGCCAGCGTTCTAACCGCTAGACCACCGTGGCTCTATTTCCGGGATACATTTTGTTTTTAATATGTATTACATGTATTATATATTTTTTATTTTACGACAGCGTCTTTCGAATGATGTATGACGTTCCCAAAATTGCAGTTTTCTGAAGTTCCCTGACGTCGTGTTCGCCCGGGATTTTGGCCAAATATTTCCTGAGCGACCTGGAGACAGTTCCTGTTGCCCCTATAACTACTGGGATTACTTTTGCTTGAACCTTCCACATTCTCTGTATTTCTATGAGAAGGTCCTTATATTTCAATATCTTCTCTGCTTCCTTCTTAATCACATTCCTATCAGTCGGTATTGCTATATCAATTAAGAGGCAAGTTCCGTTTTTTTTCGGATTATAATGTCTGGTTTATTATTTGGGATGGTTCTATCTGTTCTGATTTGCTGGTTCCACAGAATAGTTATTTGGCCATCTTCACTTGTCTCCACTGTCTTCGGGATGTGTTCATACCAGTACTTCTCTTCTATTATTATTATTATTATTATTATGAATTGTTTAATTGGTCCACAAGCAGCCAAAAACTTCAGGCGTGTTGCCGTCATAACTCGGATGCTTGCAGCCCAGATGAAACTGTAGTCACGGCTCGAACCACGAGATGGGCGGCTACAGTGAGTTGGGGTCGTGCGCACGTAGTAGTCGGAGCGACCCAAGAAGCACGGCCTTTTGCATCCGGCTGAGTAATGCTTCAGCGTTACGCTGGCATGCCGGAATAAGCTTGATGTTAGCCAGCAGTGACGACTTGACTCCTCCAAGAACTCCAATTATAAGGACGATTAATTTGACAGTGAATCCTGGGTACAGCTGTCTTAGCTCAAACACAAGGTCTTGATACTTGGTCCGTTTTTCAGCCTCCTTCACAACTATTATTATTATTATTATTATTATTATTATTATTATTATTATTATTGTCCCATCTACCCACCACTTTATGGGGTATGTACTTCCAGCAGCTATTTCCGGGATCCATATTGTTTTCAGCAAGTGCCACTTGTATTATATAATTTTATTTTACGACAGCGTCTTTAGGATGATGTATGAAGTTCCAAAAATGGCGGTCTTCTGCAGTTCCCTGATGTCGTGTTTGCCCGGGATGTTGGCCAAATATTTTCTGAGTGACCTGGAGACAGTTCGTGTCGCTCCTATAACTATTGGAATTATTTTTGCTAGAACCTTCCACATTCTCTGTATTCCTATGAGAAGGTCCTTGTATTTCAAGATCTTCTCTGCTTCCTTCTTAATCACATTCCTGTCAGTTTATTATTATTATTATTATTATTGGACTTTTTGGCTGTTGTCAAGCACTTTAATAAATGAATTGAATTGAATTGAATTATTATTATTATTTCTTCAAGCAGATATTGATTCTATACCAGACCAGAACACCTGTAACTATTTGAATTCATGTGAACTGGCCAGCCAATCCTGTGTGAAGATTCCCACGCTTGCAATTCATGTGTGGAGGTTCCCACGCTAACGAGGGATCTAGAAGTTAGGTCAAGAACACGTGCATTACGATAGTGGACGAAGTCAACAGCGGGCTTTCAGCCAGTAAACAAAACTTTTGTACCTGTTATGGAAAGTTGTGTATAAAAGGATCCAAATTTCAAAAATAAAAGTATTCTGTGTTCTTTAATTTGTTTTTCCTAATTTGTTTATTTATAAAAAAAATTCCACGTCAACTCTGAGGTGATCCTTGTTCCCTACTGACTCTAATTCGGGATATAACTATCTCTTGCCGCCGGAACAAAGAAAGTGACAGGCAGTGAGAAAGTAAAGGATAGTTATAATTCTGTGCATCAGTGGTGCGATGTTAACAATATGGAACTTAACATTGAGAAAACCAAAATTATATCTTTCACACGGAAAACCAACAGTATTCATTTTAACTACTTTGTCAGTGATATTTTAATTTTCCGTACTGACTGTACAAAAGATCTTGGTGTCTTGTTAGACACTAAGCTATACTTTCATTGTCATGTAAATTTTGTTCATTCCCAGGCACTAAGGACCTTAGGGCTCATTCGTTTTATTACATATAATTTTTCCTCTTTAGACAGTCTTGTTGTTTTATATAATGCTTTAATTAGGTCAAAGCTTGAGTATGCTTCGGTTGTATGGAATAATCTTACACAGACAGATTCTAATAAATTAGAAAATATCCAAAGGAAATTTGCCAGTTTGTGCAATTACCGGTTTTTTCGGTTTAATATTACACGTAAATACGAATTGATTTTAACTACTTTAAATTTCAGAACACTTTATACCAGACGACGGCATCTTGATGCTTTACTTCTTATTAATGTATTTAAGGGCAAAATAAATTGCAATTCCATCATGGACAATGTTGGTATTCGTGTGCCGTCAAGGCAAATAAGAGAATTTTCTACGTTTAGTGTGTGCAGTGCGCTGAAGAGCCAGGTGTGTCATTGCTGCAAATGACGTATGTAAATTTTTGGACGTGTTTGGCATAAACATTGTTTCTTTTGAGGGCACTTTCTCAATAATAATTTATCTAATTTGTATCTTTGTATTAGTGTTTGCCTGTCATTGGCTCTTTGCTTTTGGCAAACACTCAATAAAGGAATTGAATTATTATTATTATTTTCCCATCTATTCACCACTTTATGGGGTATGTATGTATGTATTATTATTATTATTATTATTTAGACCTAATTTCTTATATTTACTTGCTGTGCTGACTGCATCATATTTTGTGGTATTTAATTTTGTAAGTTTTTTCTGTTTTTTATTGTTTAATTTTTTTATTTAGTATTATTGAATTGAATTATATTACTTAGGTATCGTATTTAGCCCATTTACTTGTGGAATATTATTCAATAAATGAATTGAATTGAACATGGTACATTTATATATTTAGTTTCATTTGTTTGTTTGTTTTTGTATTTGTAATATTTTACTTTTATTATTATTGAAATGAATTTAATTATATAAGTATTTTATCCTGGACTTTGGTTTAGTGCTTGGCTGTTATTGGCCTTTTTGACTGTTGTCAAGCACTTAAATAAATGAATTGAATTAAATTATTATTATTATTAGTAGTAGTAGTACTAGTACGGTTATTAAATCAAGGAAGGCGATGTGGTCGAGACATGTAGCATGCACGGGAGATGTGATTTCATAGAATCTTAGTCGAAAAGCTTCAAGGCAAGAGACAACTTGGAAGACGTGTAAATTAGCATCAAATACAATTTCTATGTCTTTATGGTATTTATATTTTTCCCAGTAAATTAACATAGCCATGAATACATATGTGGAATGGAGGTAGTATAACTCCACGCATTTGTAACATGACCAGCTTCACGATCTGGCCACTTTACTCCCGAGGAAACAGTCCCCGATAATCAGTGGACAGGAGGATGTTTGTGCCTCAGGGTCTGACCGGAAGTCGGTTGCCCAGAAGTAGTTAGTTACTGTTTTATTTGAGCTCAGGTATTAAAATTCACAAAACATCTTCAACTAACTCAAGAGAAGCACTGTGAAGTACATAAATAATACTATAATATTTTTCCGGCTCAAGGCAAGAATGTTTGTCCGCGACTTCCTATGTTGTGTTACCCTGGTCATTCGTCGAAAGAGCCCTGCCAAATGTCTAAAATTACTTTAGAAACCTCACATGTCTGAGGCGGCCAAGGTTCTTTAGTGACTGCACAGCCATGGAGTAAGTAAAAAGCCGGTCTTCTTGTGTACACGGTACGTCTGTAACCGTTTCATTCTGTATTTGTCTACTTCTTTGTCTCCTGTGTCGGGATCAAACAAGATCTATCACGCTCGTACTCCAGGTGATTGATGAAGGATCCCACCAATATGGGGGAGTGGCCCTGTTATAGGCTATAGAATATAGACTCGCTGACCACCAGGCAGCATAAGTTCCGGGATCTTCAAAATATAGGATCAACCTCTCTCCACGAAACAAAATTACGGAGGACTCCGGATATGGAGTTGAAAGCCGAACACTTAGATAGCCCAATTGGATAACTAAGATGGAATAAGGAACCTTCCCTTTGGGAATCACAAAGAATAGTACGTCTGGACGCTATGAAGGGGGAAAACCTCCAGCAGACATGGCCAGCTGGTTATTTTCTATGTGCAAGCATTTGTAAACTCAGTTACTCAAGTAAACTTTATAATTTGCATTGAAATAATTTTATTTAAAATTGTGCAAACTAGGTCCAGTCTCTAAATTTCGTAAGCTCCGAACTGTTTTTGTATGAGGGCAGCACTAAGCCATAATACCCCACTAGCAAGAGAAACCATTGACAGCTTCTCGCCCACTTGTTTGTCTAGCCTGGTCCAAGCGGTCGTTCCTGGAACTAAAAGGTAGGTGTGTGTTTTGGTGCTTGCCTGTTTGTGTTTGGTTAGAAACCACTGGTAAAGAATTTATTTACCTTTAAGAAGCTTGTGTATTATTAAACTCTCTTAGGTAAGCAGCTCTTCATCCTCATCATAGTGCACTCCTATTAACAAGTCTGAAGCTTGCTACCAGTCAGTTCAAAACCCTGTATCGTCCGGACTCCTGTCTAGTTTTACTTGTTGAGATACCGATGTTGGTCTTCTGGGTAGTAAAACCGCGTGGACTTGTGGGTAAATACAAATGTTTCGCAGGATCATATTGCCTCCATATTCAGGGAATATCGACAAATTTTCACTTGTTTTGTGTGGGTGCTCTCTCGCCTTGAGGGAGGAACATAAATTTAAGGATTCTGAGAATAAGAAGCTGAGCAGAATGTTTGAACCTAAAAGAAAAATAAGTAACAGGAGGACGGTAGATTAAATCAAGGGTCATAAAATCGGCGGGACATGTAGGAAAGGTTAATACAAAATTTTTATTCCAGAAACCTGATTTGAAGGCACAGTTTTGGAGGCGTAGATAAAAATAGGCAAATAATATTGAAACAGATCTTAGAAAAATGGAAGCGAAGATGTGGACTAGATTATTATATATAATCATCCTGTTGTGGATTTTAGTCCACAAGCTTCATTAACAGCCACTGCAGAAAAAATTGGTAAATTATGTTAGTAACTACACAAGATTAGACATATGCTGTTAGTCAATTTATTATAATATTCAATTACGACATGTTTTGACTACTGCAAAAATTTACACCTCAGTGACACACACACAATATGCCAGTCCGATATTTCAAATAATGTCAACAGTTACCATGAACCGTACATACGAGTAGTTAGCAGTACTCTGTACCTCGCTACTCACATACAGTACAAATACACAGTAATTCAGATGATTGAACTATTCACCAAAAGATTAGTATGTATATATAAATCTTGCAGAAACAATATACAAAGAGAATCCACTATAACATAATTTATTATATTTCAGGCATCTGCTTCTAAAAAATTATGCGCAGGACAGAAATGTATTTGTGTATTCTTGATATGAGTAAACACCGACATTGAATTACGAAGTGCTTTATGTCCATACAATTTTTACCTGAAACATTGCATTTTATGGTATGACTTTTAAGCCAATAATAGCATGTGTGGTACTTGTACATAAAGCAATAGACGAGATAAGAATTATGAATGTTTTTCAAATCCTTCTGAGTAACTAAAATAAATGAGCCTGTAGTAGAATAACGAGAAACAAATAAACGTCGGTTACAGTGGCCGCGAGGTCTGGGTCGTGGGTCTTGTGCGTTCGAATCCAGATCAGTTCATGGGCATTTGTCTGCGTATTTAGGTGTTGTGTTGTCCGGTGCTGATTACTCATCAAAGGAATCCTGCCAAATGTCTAAATAACTTAAGAAATATCCAGTATGCAAGGCGGCCAAAGTCCTTCAAGGACTTTAAGGCCATGGAGTAAGTACGCAAGTAAGTTGTGTAACGCTGAAGTATTTACTATGTTGTGCATAGACTTTTAATACAGCCAGGGTACTCGTCGGGCTGAAGGTAAGATTCAGTGACAGGTAATAAACCTTTGGGGTGCATAGACTGCTAGCTATATGGGGTCGCAGTTATATGTTCCTTTCTATTTCTTAAAATATTCACCTTACCAGGTCCAATTAAAGTTAGAGTACTTAATGAAATTCATATTTCTCCGTGGCATCCCAACGATTACTCCATTCACACACAGAAGAAGGCAATGGCAAACCACTTCTGGATCATCTGCCAAGAACGTATATGAACAGGTCCCAGTCCGAGAAAAGGATGGATGGATCCTGTTCATATGGACCTGTCGTCAGACAGAACACTAAATAATAATATATAATATAACATCCTTTATAGAGGGTAGCGTTTGTTTATTCATTTATGGTTTATTTAAGGGCGGAGTCAGTTGCTCAGAATGTGGAAGAAAGCGATCCTGGCTGAATTTAAGGTACTATCGCAGAAGTTTCCTGGAGATACCGAGGAAAACCACAGTAAACCTTAAAATAGCAGGTCCTCTGGGCAAGGTTTGAACTCGTAATCTCCCGAATACGAAGCAGGATTACCAACAACTCGGTTGTGAGAAAAATTGTGTTCTATTGGTCATTTGTGTGGACAGTCTGCAGTGCAATCTCCTGAATACCAAATTAACTCCAAATGCTGCCAGCAATTATAACACGCAGCCATAACTTCTCCTTAGCGATTTATCTTGTTTCGCTGTGTGTGGAGAACACAGACTGACTGCCTCTGTGAAGCCTTTAAGAAATTTACCTGGACGGGCCTCTTGATCGGGTTCCTTGGTTGAGTCAGCGGTGCTGGAGGAATCCAAGAGCGACGCCGACACAGCGACGAGGACAACCAGCCGTGTGAGAAAATGGCGGCTGTGAGCGTCGCGCACCATCTCCTGGAACATATGATCTGTGGGTCATACGGTGAACCTAGATACAGACTGAGGCACTTAGCTTACAGACCTCGGTTGCATGTAAATTATTCATTATTAAACGCGTGCTGTTTTTTCGTAATGCAAATAATCTTGCCTCAATGTAAAAGGAAACTTTCATGTGGCAGACAAATTATTAAAAAAGAATAATACATCCAAAGAAATAATGGAGAAAATAGGAAAGGAGTAAAGAAAGAGGGAAAAAAGGAGAAAGAAAGAAACGTAAAAAGAGGTATAAAAGTGGACTAAACGTCGATAAAAGTTAGTTATTATCTCAGTAGGATTATGGTTTATTTAACGACGCCTTTTAAATTGCATGCAGTATGTGTAATCGAATTATAGGTTAAATGTAATGATGAAATCGTGGTCTGCTTTAAAGCGTTATCCCAAAATTTATTCGGATTGACAGGAACAGTCAACAACAACATTAATCAGGGCAGCTAGTCTCGGACCATCTGACCATCTGTAAATGATGCAGAGTGATATAAATTTAACTGTGACGTCCATTTTACAGTGTCCCTTCGGAACTTTCCAGGTCCTCGATCCTTTCACCACGTACATTTGGAGGGGTAGTTTGATTTGAATTTCTTTTGTGGCAATGAACTTAGGTCGCTGTCGCATTTGTGCATGACACGACAATACAATGGTTATGTGCCTGCCCTCCCCCCGACCATCGCATTGTCTTACTGTTTATAAGGTGGGGGGGGACCTTATATGGACTCTGTATTATAATTGGTTTTAAATACAGGGTATAAGGTTCTATGACGTGCTTGTGCTTGTCAAACAGAAATCTTGATTATAACAAAATGAAATACAAGTCGAATAATTTGTGAACAGCGCACACTAGTCACGACTACGCGTGACATGATTCCATTATTTTTTGCCTTCCTATTTGCCTACCTGGAACGCTTTTTATTTTATTTCATAATCTATATCTTTGTTGCTGTACTTCTTGTTCTGTGCTGCTGAGATTCAAAGGTCATTTGAGAGAGTCCAAAAAAGTAATCGGCATTGCAGTATTCTGCCATCTGTCAGCTGTTGTCCTGGACTGCACAGATAGTAGGTGCCGGGTCTCTTACAGCCATATTTGGCATCCCAAAATGTTAGCACTTAACTCTCGCTGTCGTTATTGTGTCCATTAAGATGGTCGCTTTGTCCTTTCTTACAGACAAAAGAAAGATATTAACAATGATAACCAAAGCAAGTCCGTGTGCCAGAAGTGGAAGGCAGGTCACGCGTTTGCTTAGACTAAATCGATGGGGCAGAGTCCCTGAGAAGCTGATATTCGCTTAGGTAGACAGGAGGAGTACATATAGTTCTGTGAACTTCTATTACTTATATATTTTCTTCTCTTTCTGTCATTCTTGGTTTGTTCATTTCCTTCTTCCTTCCGTTATTCCTTTCTCTCTCTTATTCCTCCTTCCCTCTTTCTTATTTACCTCTTTTCTATAGCTTTCTCCATCTCTCTCTTCATTTTCTTTTTATATTCTTCTTTCCTCTCTACTCCTTGCGTTTCTAAGTTTCATTTTACCTGTTTCCTCACTTTCTGCCTTGTATCTATATTTATCTCATTTCTTCTTAATATTTCTTTTGTTATTTCTGTACTTTTTACGTCCTTCCGTCTGTGAGCAACCAAAAGCCGTGGTAAATATTCCCGCCTCAGTGTACGTGCTTCTTTCAACTAAAAAGTAAACGCACGCTAATAACCGTGACGCCCTCATGGCACACTGTAGTCACTAGAAATCGAACATTATTGTTAAGCAATTATCGAGGTCAGCAAAGAGACAGTTCGGAAGAAGCGTAAAAAATCATTATAGCTACATGTCTTTATGGTTGCAGAAATATAATGAATGCCTTTCTAATTAACTTATATAGATGTGAATTCATTTATTCGTTTCTTTATTCCCTTGTAGTGTGACTTCTGAACACCAGAGAGTACGCTTAAAGTGCACGATTCTGTATTCAAATGCCTTTGGGTTAGCATATTTGTGATTTTTAGTATCGGGCATTTTTTGTACACATGAAATTAGAATTTGTATCTTTCCAAAACTTATGTTTCAATCGATTTATTAATTGTCATTAGGTCTACCAAATTAACTACCGTCTGCATCGCGGGGTAGCCATCTTCGTCAAAGCTGACCATAAACTTTACATTTCTAAACGTCTATTACCATATAAATGATCAATATCCCATAATCAATGGCTTAACATATAGGGGAGACCAGGGCAGAACGGGGAACGTAATCTTTGGAGGCATGTGGAAGGGACAATAATAGAGATAAACACATGGAGGAACTTTGAGTGGATTTATTGTCTATTTGAGATTTATAATGATTTATTGGTTTAGTTCTAAGAGTTTTCTTTACAAGAACGTAACTTGCCCCATTTTGCCGAGTACGGGGGGAAAGACGGAGTATGTTTGATATATGTTTGAAAAGTTGCAAGAAGACACAGATTATCTAATAATTATGACGTAAAAGTAAAGTAAAGATTGTCCCACTATACGCCATGTAGGCGTTTGGGGTAAGTGGAGGTATAGCTCCTCTCTTCCTTGACCTCGGCACTAGACAGGGGTGAGTGGTCAGCATCACGCCCCGCCATCTTTACCCCCGGGAAAGGACCCCGGTACCCATTGTAGAGGAGGCTGGGTGGGCCCCAGAGCCGGTCTGGACGCAGAGGCTAGAGGAAAAATCCTCTGCCCCCGTCGGGGATCGAACCCCGGTCGTCGAGCCCGTAGCTAGTCACTATACTGACTGAGCCATCCCGGCTCATAATAATTATGACGTAGGATATAAAAATAATTTAGTATACAATGTAAAATGTCGAAACTTTACACATTTGAAATCTACTGATTCCTAACGCAGACGGCACACATGCGCACCTGTTCATCATCGTAACTACCAACACCTGCACATGATTTTTGGGCCCATTTCAAGCAAGACGTATACCGGATCCACCCTTCAATAGACTGCGAACAGACATCGCCACATTACAGACACTTGTCATTTTATCCTCTTCTCTGGGTACCCCGTTCTGCCTACCCCATCCTGCCCCGAGTATACTCTTTCAAATTAGGATTGCCCCACCAAAAATGACACCATGAAAATAAATAAAAATATTGTGTTTAAGACTTTCAAGAAAACCCCTTGTAACATGCATCATTCAACAAAGTGGATATGAATAATGATAGGTCTTACCTTCACTGTAAGTTGAGAAAACATTTTAAAATGTAGGAGCAAAATCCAACATGGGTGATTATTTCAGAAATCGTAATCACAAAATGGCGCTGACTGACATGACATGACCCTGTGCTGTATGCTAATGGCATTTCATCCGGTCCTGATAGATCGCAACGCATTGCAGACGAAATAAAGCCGATACCCTGTTCTGCCCCGTGGCCCCGTTTTGCCCTGGTCTTTCCTATTACACAGTCTAAAGTTTGTGAAACTTTATTCCTGCACACAAGGGGGCGATTTCAGTGCAAGCGAAGAGCTCGGAAATGATATTTCAGGTTCTCACGACGGCGTGTATGAAGATGGCTGTCTTCTGGGATGTTGCGCCATGTAGTGCGGTAGAAGTTTATCATCGTTTTAGAGGCTGTTACGGTCCTCATTGTCGGTTTATTAACTTCTACCAGACTACACGGCACAACAAGCCAGAAGACAGCAATCTTCGTACTAGCGGCCTTGAGAACCTCAAATCTCACTTTGACTTGTACGGCATAAATATACTGTTCTAACAAGCTGTGTGCTCTGTTATTGCAGACTGTATGTTCCTTAAGACGTACATTTAAAGGAACACGAAAGAAACGTATTTAAGCCAATGCTCTTTGGTATCCGTATGATTTTTTACAATAAAGTGACTATCGAAAACGATGGGGTGCGAAAATCACACGTCCGGCCTTGCTGAATAGGTTCCCCTCCAAGCTTCCCTGAGACAGAGTCATATGAAAATTGCATCTTACCTTCTTGTTAGCCGTATATGTACGTCTTCTCTCACTTCTTCATTGTAGACATTAACATCGCAGAGTAGCTAATGACGTCACGCCAGTAATGGAAGTTTTACTCATTGACGTTCTGTTTGTGTGGATTCATTTCGTGAGTTTAATATTGTGTCCCGTAGAACTGTTATCCGTCTTCCACCTGCTTTATATTCATGAGAGATGGCTCTAAGTAATGGATGTTTGCCATCTATAGTTAAATTTATTCTCTACCTAAGAGTAAACTATGGTCTAGGTGTGTTAGTGACACGGGCGTCTTAGTTTCTACCATCCACAAGCCCGTGCTTCAGTAACACTGACAGTCTCTTGTTTCTGCGGTTTAATTTAGCGTTCCAATGTAGGCTGTAAGCATAGTGCTGTCAGCAAGTAGCCGATATGCATGACACAGGCCGACATCGTTTTCATTTGCCTGTCTTCATAATATTTCCTTCTTCATTTTTATTCCTGTTTATTACCTTCGTCATTTCAGTCTTCATCATTCTTCTTGTCACCCTCTTCCTTCATTGTAATCTTTATTTTTTCGTCGATATCTTTTCCCTCCCAACATAATCATCTTTCCCACCTTTATTAGTCCTTCACCATCATCTTACGCTTTCCTCCTCAATTTTAATTTATGTCTCCTTGTTTTACTTCTCACAGCCATCCTTCTTATTCTCGCGTTTATTCTGCTCTTGTTTTCATCTTCTGCTTCTTCAACTTGCGGTGCAGTTTTAAGGGAGCAGAGATTACTAGAAAGAATTCTTACCCCGTACAAACACCTGTGCCTGCGTGATTGGTGTGACGTGACGAGAAACAAATACTGCTTGGGATTTCAGATTCTCACGGCAACAAATACAAAGATGGCTGTCTTCTGGGATGTTGCGCTTTGTAGACTGCTATAAACTTGCCGACGATTTAGAGCTGCTTGCTGCCCTGATGATAAAGGCACCAACCATCTCTGAAATGTCAGTAAACTTCTACCATACTATATGGCGCAACAAACCCAGACGACAGCCATCTTCAAGATAGACTTTATTTGGACCCATTCCTGAGCCAGTTTAACCTAATTTAAAATATTAAAACCATTATCTTAATAAATGCACGAACAGAATCTTCTTGAAAGGTTAGTAATTATTGAGGTGGAAAGAAATGTCATTTCTTGTAATGGACTCCAAATATTCGTCACCGTTTCACGAAAGCTTTCCATTGTATCCTATCCTGAGCGACTTGGATGCACATAAACTCGTCAAAGACCATTGGTAACTATTTCCCTAACTGCATCAACAGTCAATAACTTTTCATTCTGTATTTAAGAGTTTCCCAAGATTCTCAGTGTAAATAGCGATTACTTCCTTAAATAAAGTTACCAAATTGAAGTTAGTGGTGTTTTCTTTGCGGTACGGATAGAATTCGTAAATATTATTTAGACAAGCTTTGGTTTCAAAGAGTTAATAAAATATCGGGCTATTAGCCGTGTCAATTGGTTTAAAAATTACCGACATTTCCTGAACCACCTGTGTTCCCATCATGAGGATTGTGATGCCCGAGATGTTTTTAACCGAGTGGTAAGCCGGAGGACATCCAGTTTTCGCCTATCCGCGACTGCTTATTTAGACCTTTAATATCTGGATGCCGTCTGCGCCATCTGAAACCTGAGGATGCGTCATGCCGTGGTGACACGGAACCTCCTTAACACAAGTCTCTCTTAGTATGAGTTTTAACATTATCCTCTTATCTTCGTTTCAGTACTCTGAGAGGATTTCCCAAAAAATTATGTATAAAGTTCTTGTTTCACATATTTTTACAGCTTCTAGTTACTGTAGAAGCTCGAAACGCCCACCCTGTTGCTTGTTTCTTGAAGAAAAGCGGAACGAATAATATTTAAAAACTCGACTTCCAGGGCGCAGTAACCGAGTAGGCCCACATGACACACTCAAGCTCGATTTTCTGCTGCGTTCAAGTACCACTTGAAGCTTGCATCTCAATAGGTGCTGGAAGGGAGGGAAGTAATATGCAGGTAAGGGTGTCACTGTCGGAGTTGGCATAGGTACAGCACGCACTCAACATTTTTATGGAGAACATACGACTTTAGCCATACAGTTTCAGTTGCGGAGGTTGTGTTGCGTCAAAAGAGATGACAAGTGATAGCCAGTGTTGAGTACGAAAGTATTTGAGACGGCCATGGCCTATTCGAAGCATGCCGCTGGGAAGGCAGAGGAAATTTAAAAAATGTCAATGTGGGTAGCCTACATCTGACACGAGATCTATGCTTGATTATAACTCATCGAGGAATTTTATGTTATGGAATCTGAAGGTTCATCACAGTTCTCAAAAAAGCCCACCAGGTTTCAATAACACCAAATTGTCTAATACATCCGACTCAAAACACAAATCTTCCAACGATTCGACTATTTTCTGTTCCAACATTCGTGCAGAACAGCGATATACAAAATGACCCGAAAAGATACACATTCAGTGAATGAAATAAACACATTTTAACAAACTAAACCATTACATGCGTCAGCATTGACACTTTGTGATTTGGAGAATCTGGTGTAGGTGTTGAGAATGACCACTGTTACCTTCTCGGCACAGTTAACATCGGTGAGCAGCTGACTGACAAAGGGCCACCAAAGTTGCTGCTGGGTCGGCGACGCTAGGCCGTTCAGTTTCTTGTTGGAGCTCATGAAATGTTACTGGCTTTGCGCTGTACACTGCATCCTTCAAGTAACCCCACAAGTAAACGACAGGTGGGGTTAAATCTGGCGATCGTAGGGATACTTGGCAGATCCTCTGCATCCTATCCATCGGTCAGGAAAAGTGTTGTCAAGATATGCCTTGATATCATGATAGTCAAGTGGGGTGTCACGTCTTGTTGATACCATACGTCCTCATCTCTATACACCTGACGAATGACGGGAACAATTCTTTCTTATAACGTGTATATATCTTTTTGGGACCCTGTATTTATGCTGGTTCGGAAATTTTTTAGTTTATATTGCTGTAATTCTATTTGTGGATCATTATGTCATTATTTTTGTTTATTAGTTCCAAATATTTTCTATATTACACCTCTTTAGTCATTTCTGTGTTCTATGGCAGTATTGTCTGTAACACACTTGCACTGAAGTCTCCAACGACGTTCTTCTGCCATTCATGTACAGGTAGGTCCCGATTTACGCCGGGGTTACGTTCCACCTCCTCAGAGTCGTTACCTAAAGCGGCGTAAATCGAGAAAGAATTATAATGTACTGGCGGACGAGGAGAAAGCAACTGACGCCGATACTGGCGCCGCCTAGGTACCCACTTCCTGTGCTGAGTTTACGCTTGTGTTTTCAAATTTTCTTCTTATATTTGTTTATTTTTCGTTATTATTTTAAAAGGGCTCTAATCTGAAACAACGTAAAATGAAGCGTCTTAAAGTAGGTCCTGCCTGTATTTAAAACTCATTAAACTTCGCTCCATAGCAATACTTCAAAACTGCAATGAATATTTACTTGGATATTCCGTTGATCTGAAGGTAGGATTAGCATAAGACCACTCACTGTCACTTTGATTTCTCTTATTTATGACATACTGTTGGGTATTCTGAAATTGCATAAGAGATGAGGTAGCAAACAAGGCCAAGTTCTGTGTACGTAAACTTCACTGCCGTAACTTATGTGTAACGCGTGTATTGAAGACAAGGTTAAGTACCTTAAAACCGGTCATAGCCTCACGTTTTGTGCGTCGTACTTAGTGAAGCCTTCATACGCCCCACACTTTTCGCACCATTGCTTTAATCTGTGGATTTATGATTTAGGTTTGGGGAATTTGTGGTCCAAGGAAATGTAGGAACACACTGATGTTTGAGGACAGAAGCAGTTGGTTGCAAAAATTATACAGAGACTCCCGATTATCTGGGGGCAGATTAATCGGTGTCCATCTGTATTCTTTAGGATTCTGATGATGGTGTGTTATAGTCGGGTTTTTTTTTGGCTTTCTTGACTTGGTCCATCGTCCAAGGTTAAAATGCACACGGTGTTTCTAAAACAGAATCCGTTTTCGTCTTCAGGTTTATGGGGCAGGGGCACATACACTAGTCTCAATCACTGGAAAACGGATCCGGTTTTCGAAACGTCGTATACATTTTAACCTTGGACAATAGACAAAGTCCAAAAACCCAATAAATCCGGTGTCCATCTGGTTTAATGAAGAATAAATTTTAATTTAGAAAATATGTTGTAAACTTTAGAACGTTTAAAAAGAAGGGTATAACTACAACAAAGACATTATTTAACATAAATCAATTGTTAATAAAACCCGAAGTGTAAGATAACAGAACGTTATTATTATTCATTTGTATCCTTTTTGTAATAGTTGATATGTACTGTATTAAATTTTATATAAAATCCTTTCTGTTATTAGTAAATCTTTAAAAATTTATGCAATGTATGTCTGTAAATAAACATGCGAATTTGTTATATTTTCGTGTTTTCCTTTCATTTTTCAGATTGTCTGGGATTTTGAATACCCAACAGAATATATTTCCCAACCAACCCGGATAATTAGGAGTCTACTCTAACTCTAGGTGCGACATTACTCATGTCAGTTGTAGAAGAGAGATGCCTGTCTACAAGGCCAGGTTATGACAACTGCAGATTGTAACCGAACTCAGCTTGATTTATATTTGATTATAATTATCTGCAGCACTGGTACACTGAATGCGAGAGTAATGTTACTGATAACGACCTCACGATTCACTTACATTTGCTTGTATCTCAAGTGAACTTGTTCGCAAGAGTTTAATAATGTCACATAAAATTCTGAAGACAAAATTTAGTAAGTTTCAACGTCTAATATTTAAGTCCAAGTGTGGAGTGACAGGAGTTCGTGTCATTCCACTGCAGAGTCCGAAATGAACCACTCCTCATTAGGATGACCAATCTAAGAAATCATTCGCGACGATTTCTGGACTCAAATTGGCCAGTTGAAACAGGCCTTGTTCCATTATATCAGCCTACATAAATAACTTTCCTGACTTGACTATGGGCTCGAGACTGCAACACGCTAATCATGAAAAGTGACGCAGAATGGCATAAGGCTGAACCGAAATTATTTATGAAATCAGGAAATCGATTAAATTCATTCTGATTATTTTACCAAAATTTATAATATAAATTTCAATTCAATTCAATTCAATTCAATTAATTTATTTACGTGTTTGCCAACAGCAAGAAGCCAATAACAGGCAAACACTGATAATATATACAATAATAGTGAAATAAAAATTAAAAATCTTACACAAACGGATTAACTAAACTTATAAATATACAGTATTAAATATAACTGCCAAGTACAGGTAAACCCAAAATAGAAACAATATTAACACAGAGCAAAAAATGAAGGAATATAAATAAAAACAAAATAATCCACGTAGGGAACACTAATATAATTGTAAAACTTTAAAAAAATATAAAAAGACAGATAACCAAGCTAGATCATTTCCCTTGTTGAGAACGTTCGCTCAAGGGAGACAATGTTTGTGCTAAATACGTCCAAAGATTTACATACTTCATTTGCAGCGATGACGCACCTGGCTGAAGGACTATGCCTTAGTGCACTGCTCACACTAAAAGTAGAAAATTCTCTTATTTGCCTCGCCGGCACACGTAAACCAACAGCGTCCATAATGGAATGGCAATTTATTTTGCCCTTAAATACATTAATAAGAAATAACGCATCGAGATGTCGTCGTCTGGAATAAAGTGTTCTAAAATTTAAAGTAGATAGGATCAGTTCATATTTTCGGGGGATATTAAACTGGAAAAATCGGTAATTGCATAAACTGGCAAATTTTCTTTGAATATTTTCTAATTTATTAGAATCTGTCTGTGTAAGATTATTCCAAACGACCGAGGCATACTCAAGCTTTGACCTAATTAAAGCATTATATAAAACAACAAGGCTGTCTAAAGAGGAAAAATTATAAGTAATAAAACGAATAAGCCCTAAGGTCCTTAGTGCCTGGGAATGAACACAATTTACATGACAGTGAAAATACAGTTTACTGTCTAACAAAACACCAAGATCTTTTATACAATTTGTACGCAAGATTAAAAAAGTCACTAACAATGTAATTAAAATGGATACTGTTGGTTTTACGTGTGAACGATATAATTTTGGTTTTCTCTATGTTAAGTTCCATATTGTTATCATTACACCACTCATGTACGGAATTGATATCTGCTTGAAGAGCTCTGCAGTCATGCACAGATTTAATATCGTGATATAGTTTCAAGTCATCGGCAAATAAGAGAAATTTAGAATACTTAATTTTGTCGCAAGGGTCGTTAATGAAAATATTAAATAAGAGAGGTCCCAAGGTAGAGCCTTGTGGAACTCCAGATAACACCGCGTAGAAAGAAGAAGACTGTCCTAAAATGCGAACAAAGGCAGATCTGGATGATAAATAACTTTGGAACCACTTGACATAAGGAGAAGATAGTCCAAATTTATTTAGCTTTTTCAAAAGAATAGAATGCGGGACTGAATCAAAGGCCTGCCTAAGATCAAAATACACAGAGTCGATCTGTCCCTGTGAACAAACAGACGGCTGAACATCATTAAGGTAGGTAACTAAATTAGTTACCGTAGATTTTGATTTACAAAAACCATGCTGACTGGGGTGTAATTTGAATTTGAAATAAAAGGAAAGGTGATCATGAACAATGCTTTCAAAAATTTTGGAGAGGTTATTAAGGATCGAAATAGGCCTATAGTTAGATACTAAGGCGCTGTTGCCTTTCTTAAAAATCGGCACAACAGCCGCTCGCTTCCATAACAAAGGAAAGTTCCCACTAGATAAACTAAGGTTGAAAATAATTCCATTAATTGTTAACTCGTTTCATACATTCTTGTATAAATTTTGAAAACTATTACAATGACTGTGTTACCCATATTCTGTTTCCTCTGATTGTTTTGTATCTGAATCAATGTTGTGCAGAATCGTTTCTGTAAGTGTAAAATGGGTTTTCGTGCTGAGGATTTTCATATTGAAAGCTGAATACGATCACAGTTGTAGCAGGGGGAAATGGATTTGTTAATGGCAACTTAGATGAATGTTTTGTTAATAATCGTTAATTTTAATAAGTATTCGGTCAGTTACCCAGACTGTTTTTAAGCGTGTAAGGTGGGTCCTAGAACCTCGCCCATCCGGTGAGAGGTTCTGGTATATTTGGAAGCGTAATGTTCAAATTCATTTCCAAATTAACGGCCCGTGCGGAAGAGGGTGGAACAGCACCTATGTTGTTATTGCTCCAGTACATTTTATGTTTCTTATTCACGTGGACCACTAATCCTAACAGTGATGCTGGAAGGAGGGTCAGTCCAGGCCTTGAAGGAAGAGGTGTAATTATGAAGTTTAGGATCGGTCCAGCAGAGTATTGAGTCTAATAAACGCGGAGACACGAGAGCAAAGCACTGAAGACCTACATAACATGTTTTGTGGTGCTATTCGGAAATCCTTTTAGCACCACTGTCATCTCAGGCAGCTTGTCTGTCAGCTATACTACCAGGCACAAAAACATTTCCCATAGTTTATACACGGGTATTTTGGTTTTACGGATTGTGACGCCATATCGTCCTGTATGTGATTATCAACGTTTCGGAAGACGGTATTGCTTCCATCAACAAGGTTCACAGCGCCATTAGTTCATTAAAGGTGGGTGTGTCAATTCCTCTGTGTGTTTTGGTTTCCTCTTTCATTGTGCGTTGTTTCATACATTTTTATTTCTTTGTTTTCTCTTTGTTTCCTTCACTGAAATTTTCTTTCTTTTGGGTGCCATTAAAATCCCTGTGGATCGCGTATTAAAATCGCTTAGTCCTCATGTAACAACTGTAGTAGGACTGAACGGATTTTAATAAAATTTGGTGCTGGGTAGTTTACGAAAACCTGTCGAATCATTTCAATTCTGTTACAAATCAACAAACATTAACTGAGATTTATTGTTTGGCTTTCATTTCTTGTTTCGTTATGTTTATTCTCTCTTAAATTTCTTTCTTTCCTCTTTTATATCCTATTATGTTTGTTTACGTCAATTAATTCTAGCCGTGTGTCGTTCTGATTCGAATTAAGTTATGTTGCGCGCGCTGTCGACCATCTGGTGTTAACATTCCGCAATTACACAGCCACACTATTGGAATATATGGAGAGAGGAAGCTGATACTATAGCACGTAGAGTGCTCGGCTTTAACAGCTTTACTTCTTACGTTCGGGCCGACGTTAGTCGCTTTGTTATGCCGCATTAATAATCCACTTCCCCAACGATAATATATTGTCAAAAGCCATATGTGGATTTCACTCGATTGAGGATAATGTAATCCCACTGCAATTTTCTTGAAAAGGCTGTAATCTTTTGTTTCCTATCACGGTACGAGAGCAACAAAAGCTATACCATTTGATCTCATCGTATGTGCCACGGCATTCTGAATTTGAATGCGTTCTGCATGAACAATTTTCAAGTTCACAAATTGTGGTTTTAGAGTGAGAGCTTCTTCAGCCCTGTTGTCTTCTCATCGGCCTGTTCTGATGCTACTCTCCCAAATTTATCTGTTTTCATGTTTTTTATATTTATTTCCATCTTTTATAGCCCTTCACATTGTAGAATATTAATTTTTAATAATGTTATCATACGTATTTGTTGCGCTTGGCAAACTTAGGCGTTGTTGAGAGGATGATATTAAAGTGGATCTTAGGAAATAGGTTTTGAGGTCTCGATTGAATTAATCTGTCTCAGGATAAGGACAGGTGACGGACTTTTGTGAACATAGTAATGAACCTCCGTGTTCCCTAAACTGCAGGGATTTTCTTGACTAGCTTCTCATGAAGGATTCTGCTGTATGGATTTAGTTAGTTGGAGCACCTGCAATTAACTTCCGACGTTTATCATCACAGACTAATAACTGTAGTTTAAATGCAGGTGCGTTTTTCGATCTTTCAAACTGAAGACTTTAGCAGGTGTAAAACAAAGGAGCGTCATAGTTTCCTGAACCCGCGTGCTGAACCTGTAAATTTACTCAGAACTACGTATCAACCAATTGAATTCAGTTCACAGACGAATTTTTTAATATCTTTTTCTATGTTTTCTTCCTATATTCGCTTTCGTATCCGACGTAGTCTGTTTCCCACCCATATTATCGTCCTTGATTCAAACAACCTAATAATGCCGTTTTTCCTCAATTTTAAAATGCACGTTTTCACGTTTTAAAATTTCTGAAATCGGGGTGCGTCTTACATCTTATGGCGTCTAAGAATCGTGCCGATTAAAGAACAAGAAAAATCTTCATATTCATAACACTAGTCGTGGAACAGTAAACACAAAGAAGTTTTACTTCGAATGTTACAATTCCTATACGTACTTTCCCCCCTGAAAACCTATTACTATCAAAGGTGTGTCTTACAACAGGTAGCGTCTTAAAATCGAGGAAATGCAGTATTTAAAGAAGACTACTAATTATGAAGTTCACCAATATGTAATTTCTATCGTCTGTTTTCGATTCAGCTCGTCTTTCAGCACTCGGTTCTCGAAAGCCTTCATTTGTCACTGCGTTCTTCTCTTACGATGAGAGGCCAAGTTCCAAATCCATGTAAAAGAGCACATAAATCTATGTTGGTACTTCTGTATATTTTAATACTTACACATTTAAATGAAAGAAGGGAATCTGAACCGAATAATAGCAAATATGCCTCGACTTCAATTTATTCTTAATTTCTCCATGAATGTAATTTTAATGTCTCACCCTCGTTCCGAAATAATTCAACTCTGCCATATTTTAGAGGACATTATCAGCTACTTTTGTTTATATTATGTCTTGGCTTATGATGATGAGAAATGGATATTTAGGCGCACGGTACCTAGTTTTCTGTTGCGAGTATTCCTAAACCTGTCACCTAACTGGCGTCTAGCGACACTTTTATGTTTCTCTTTACTGTATTGATGTTCTCGCCAAAGACTTAACATCGTCGTCATAGACGAGAAGCTGACGCGTTCTGTTCATATTTCCTGAAGGTGTATTCTAAAGAATGAGGAACAGAATAGTTAATATGTATAATTTTCCATGCGGAATCGTCACTCTACGAGGGCGTAGATGGTGATGGTACACATAATTCCGGTGCTTGAGAAAATTTAAGTTACGGAGCTGGAAGGGAACTAACTGCCTCTCGACGACCAAGAAAACTTCTTGTTTGGTATCAGTACACCCCCTTAGGCCTGTCATCTGTGTCCGTGACACCAGGTCAGCTCCTTCCAGGCTAGTTCTCCTACTAGGTCCAGTCACTAAAGTCTTTAAAACCCTCAACAATAAATAATTATCCATTTTTTATTTATGTGTTTCGTATGATTCTCATTGCAAACAGCTATTATTTCCTTAAATCACATTAACAAGTTGATCTTTGTAATGATGAAGTGTTAATATTATTTAGACAAGCTTCGGCTTCAGAGAGTAAACCATTGAATCCGCCAACTAGTAGACTTAAGTCATGTCTACGGTAAGAAATGGACATAGAAGTTAATGACGTTTCTTCAGCTACACAGTTCTGGAAAAAAGTCAATGGAGTGTTGAACCAAAGAACCTAAGATTCGGAGATGAATCACGCGATTCCATTAACCACAGATGTTATAAACCTGAAGAAAAGCGGCGAGTCTTTAATGAAAGTTGGCCATTGGTATAAATCTGCATATTTTATCGTAGGCGCAATAAAATAACTAGTTCTCATTTCATGGAAACCAAAATCATGGACTAACACCTCCACCACCTGACACACATTTACCTTATCCGTTATTATTTAATTTGTTTTTACATTATAAGACGTACTGAGATCTTAATAAAACAACATCAAATTTCGTAAGCACAATTTCCGTAAGTTTTGACTAACGAATGATGAATGGGCTTTTGTTAATGTAGTCTGTGAACTTGATTTGAGGAAGTTCCAGAATGAGCAGGCAGGGAGGGAAATACGTCGTCGTGAGATTGCTTCGAGCTATAAGAGATAATGAGCGGTCTCTTGGAAGAGGGACAGGGGGGATGGCAGCTGGTAGCGGCCAGACCGCGTGGCGCTTTCCTGAACTTGGAACTGCTTCTATTCTGTAGCAGAATTTGCAATTACAGTTTTGTGTTACCCATATTTTTCGAGATCACATCATCTTTATCTAGTGTGGCTTTTAGTATACGTCGCGTGCAGTGAGGGTACTTACAATTTTGACAGTTGTTTTGTACGGGTCCGAAATGTCCTATAACGTGGACTCGTAAATATCAACTTTTTGGAAAAATTACTGTCTCCATCTTCAGAACCCAATAGAAAAATATTGTCAAGTTCAGATTGCTTTCTGCGTTATGACACCGTCTAGACTCGCAGATGCTTGTCATGTTTTCAGAAGAACTTACTGTCTCGGTTTTTACGGTAAAAGTGAAAATGGAATCAGCAGGTTTCTCCGAAATGATTGTATTACATAAAACCCAGAAGACCAATATATAAATCTTCATTCCTATGAAAATTTCAGATGTCATAAAGGACAAGATTTTGAAAAATAAAATGCGGGGAAAAGTATTTGGGCCTAAGACGAGAGAATGGTCAGCATTCCTGATTCGTAATCGGGAGTTCTTGGGTTCAGATATCGGCACAGAGACCATCTACCTGACTGAAGTGTTTCGTGGGTTTGTCAGCCCTATATGCAATGATGGGACAGTAATTTAAAACAAGCCACAAACACATTTTTCTGCATCCTTCTTAATTCATCATTTACGCATTATCCTTCCATTCGATGCTACTTGATGTAAGTGACCTGAAAAATATCGTTAATTAAACCATTTCTGATTATAAAGCTTAAAAATATTTGTGTGTGTGTGTGTGTGTGTGTGTGTATGTGGCGCAGAAGAAATTTAATATACCTTACATGTTGCTGGTAATTATAATCTCTGTCATATGCTAGTTATTAAAGTGAAGACACGTTATTTTTTCTTAATCTGAAGTAGGAATTATATTTTCTGTTAATTTCTTATTTATCCCATATATATTTTTAAACATGTCACAATGCCAACTTCAATGGAAAGCCTAAGAATGACTTTGTAGATATAAGCCGAACATGGCGATGTTTATGCGTTAAAAAAACTGCTTCGTGCGAAGAACTCGACATGTCGTAAGGATGAGTTTCTTCTGGAGACACATGGCACCTACTAGATTTCCAAGCACTGTAGTCGAGGTCTAGTCGAGGTGATGTCAGTTTCCCACGTGTCCTGCAACTTCCTTGAATGCTTCATCTCACTCCCGCTTCACCCTTCTGTTCTTCATTATTTCCTGTCTCTTTCTGTTTCTTTCTTTCGCGAGTTTTTTGTTCCTTTCTTCGAGGTTCAAGACCACGGCTGGCTCAGAATGAATCTTACTAGCGTTCTGTAACACTGCCTAATATCATGGGGCACTCAACTAGGGACCGGAATGCATGTCCCTTGGCGCTGTGGTAATGTAACAGAGATAAAGTGAACAAAACGTCATATTTTTCACTCAGTTACAGGTTACTGCTGTTCAGCTCTGACACATTCAAGCTTGTGTTTCACTATGTGATATCGTGATGGTGGCATCAACTGGTAACATAAATTAAATGCAGCAGTGAAACGAAGCGAGTAGGCTTCCCGCAGGACACGACTGTTTTGGCCGTCCGAGCTGGGTCAATGGTCGTGCGGTCTTCGGCGTAGTCTTTGATCGCTTGGAAACTGGAATCGTTTCAAATCGTCTTTTCTTATATTCTGCTGTCCTGCGACGGGCTAGCCACTTCTTCAAGATGTCTAAATACAGCAGAGTCCCGATTATCCGGCCATAGGGTACCTGACATTCCGTTTTATCCGACGTGTCGTGTCAGAACGCTCCATTTTATCTAGTCAGGTCAGCATTAAGCGGAATGAATCCCCCCCGCCCCCCGCATTCTACATTTAATGTAGTCAGATGCCGCAGACGTACTACTGTTCAGGCGCTGGTGTGACTTTGCCGGAAAGAAAAGGAGGGCTCAGAAGCAAATGCCCATTACTAATTAATTTTAAAAAAAGTTTTCGTTTATAAATATGTTCTTAGGTCCCGTTTACGTCGGATAATTGGGACTGTTGTAGCCTAAGAAATTTCCCTCACTTGAGGCGGCGAAATCCTTCAAGGACAGAGACAAGTAAGCACCTAATTTAGGCAGTCATTTCTTGTTTCATTACTGAAATCGGCTACATTATTTTTGACTGAAACTTCATCCTTAATGCAGGAATACATCCATATTATACAGTATTTATTCGTACCGTTTTCTGATTTGATTCGTCTTACTCTGTTACATTTCTTAGTTCACTTAGAGGCGCTTTCTTTGCTACATGACTAGAAGTTGTGTGTAGAATGAAAGGCTGATGGTGACTAATGAATGAGGAAGATATAAAGTAAACTGCCATGGCCTATTTTAGGGACTATCCAAAAACTTACTTCCGAGTACAAATCTGAGCCCATGGTTCGCCAGTTCTGCCTGGGCTTCTCGTGGATTTCCTCAACTCCTCCAGGCAATTTTGAAATAATGCCTTTAAACAGGCCACCGCCACACGCTTTCGAATCCTTTCCGATTCATAATTTACGTCGACGTTATATGACCGAGGCAATTGAGAAAGTATCGTTAAAATAATAATTAGTCGATCATTAAAGATGACTGGTTAGGTTTTGTTTCATTGGCGCTGTTATTTAAACATCGAGCATGTTTGCTGTTCAAAGAGGATAGTGATTCTGAACGACTGATCTCCTTTCTAGGGTATCAGGGGTTTAATTTCAGCTTTTAGTCGAACACGTGCGGTATTACGGTGTTGTTATGAACTCGATAGATACTTTTTTAGCTAGTAATGTATTTTGTGGGATTTTTCTTGGCAGTAAAAAGTTGGACTTCGTTCTTGTGGGTTATGACATCGTGTAGTCCTGTGAAGTGGTATTTATCTATAAGACTGCGTGAAATTCTTAAATCTCACCAAGTTTACCGAACCTATACGTGGAGCCCAAGCACCTACAATACTACGCGGTTTCACAACCCAAGAGACCAAAATCAAGATACGAAGGCCGAAACTTTATTGAGATTAACTGTATACGCACTGAAGACTGGGATTATATTCCTGGGCAGAGCAGAGGCTTCTCTTTGCTAACATATCTAGGGAGTTTGGAAATTAGCCTCCAAGTCGTTATTCAAATTCACCTCTGTTCACCAAGGTAAAGCCAGAGCGTGAAACTGACAACTCATCTCTATCTAGTTGCAACCTTCAATTAGAGTCGGATTGGGATATCTTTTTCCGGGGGTAAAGTGGCTGGAGCATGTAGCTCACCTCTCAACCCTGTCTTTTGCAAAGATTGGAAATACACGAAGCTTTGCCTCCATTCTCACTGTTCGCCTTCAAGGCGGGTGCTTAGGCTTAGACTTTGAGGTCTATTAGCGGTGATGCCCTGATTTTGCGGCCAACTGGGTTATCGGGAGTTACCGCACTTTCTCCATGCGAGAAAGTGTTGCACGTGTGCAATTCGACGGTGACCCTAGAAAACCTACAGCGGGCCGCCTTGTACAGGAAATGCCTGACGACAAGATGAAACAGCGCTTTCCAAGAGCTGTTATCAACCGAAAGGCGGATACAGGATTTTGAATTTGACTGCACAACTACAATGGGCAGGTCTTACGTGTGTGTACAGGTTTGAGTAAAACAATTTCGGTATTTCAGATTTAACGTCTTTGTTGAATGCCATAAGACAGAGCAACAAAACAGCTATAACTTACAGACAACTACGTTTTGGGGCCCTTTTCTCTTCCTACGGAGCGCTTTTTCAAATCTGTCTGTCTGTTCTCATGTAACTACATGAGAACCGCTGATCGGATCTCCACGAAACTTTCCTGGGAATTTTTACTAGAAGTGTTCAACACATTCTATTTTTAATCACGGCGTTACAACAACAACGGGCACTTTGAGAGACGACTTTCGTCCGTTTCTGCGTTAGAACGTAAAAGGCCAACCCGAGAAATTCCCGCGTAGAGATTTCCCTGCCATTGACAAAGGTCGAAAATGAAATCGATTGTTGTACTGTGTTCAATTACCAACTTGTTTTATTTTGTGTGCATTTTTCCGGTACGTGTCCCATCTGTATAGGCCCACGACGCTTAATTCAGATGTTACCATGTTTGCTCTGACGTTCTCACCCATGTACATTGTAACTCCCGATATTGTGGTGGGTCCGTTTTAAGAGAAATATATACATTTATATATATATATATATATATATATATATATATATATATATATACCTCTAAACCAACAAACGATATTAAATCATGTGGACTTGATTCATCGGCAGCAATGGCGTGTTCTATTGAACACGATAATGAATCTTCCGGTTGTATGAAACCCGAAGGTTCATTACTTTGGCTAAGTGTATTAAAACTTTTCAAGGAGTTCCCAAGGTGTTATTTAAGAATTTCTGCTTTACACGGCTTAAGAAACGAACATTTTCGTGCCAGATGGCTGACTTCCAAATTTCGGTAAGGATATGAGGCTATTACATAATTCATAACTTCAGGTTCAATGGATGGATCCAAGAGGATACATTCCTTGTTCGCCCATTTACACAATCAGTCCATTACCTTTGACTCACACCGCCTGGTCAAAACAAGACAAGACACACTTAAACAAGGTAACGTCAGAAAAGACAAGATAAAACATTTTAGTCCATTGACAACAAAGTGCATCACTTAGTCGCAAAGAGGATGTTGAAGGATGAGGTTATTGTCAGGGGTGTTTTCATGATTTGAGAGTGGTTTTGTAAGCAATTCACAAAATAGGTTAGGGTAATGGGTTCATTCACTTGGTCTGGATGTGGACGACAAACACACATCACATAATTTAATTCTTGAATTGGACGTTAACAGGGAAGAGTTTTACAGTTTCGCCCAAATCGTGCCGGAAACTAGCGATGATTTTATGGAATTTGTACGAGTAAAAACGACGAAAAATGATACCATTTTTAGAATGTAATAAGCCTGTTTGTTGCAGCACAATCACAGAACTAGAACATTTCATAAAACGAACATATTAGTAATTACTTCTGTCGTGTAGATGTTCATAAAATTTTATATTCATACATTTTACTGAAATTTAATTTAAATTTAAAATGGCAATATTGAATTCTTGTAGCCGTATCCCATTGTTGCAGCTGATGCACTGCTGAACTTCGGTACGACCGTGATTCCATCTGTTTTGTCGCCCAATGAGCATTTGCTACAAGCAAACACTTCCTGTGTTCCGAAATTTTGTTACCAGTCGATGTATTGCTGTCCTGTTCGATACTTCCTCGTCAGGATACGCATTGCTAAATTCTTCACGATTAGCAGCAAACGATTTCGATGCGAAGTAACGAGAATGAACACACCTTCTGTTCATGAACATATGTTCACACCTTCACAGCTTTTAAGTAACTGGCATTAGAAGCGGCCTAGCAACTAGGGTGACCTTGACTCGATTGTGACGGTTACGTTGGAAGAGCCTGTTACACTAGGGTGGAGGTGCTTGTGGTTCTTTTTTTTACCGTAGTGCGTGATTGTTATTGGGTTCCTTATGAAATGGTACACGCAGTATAACTTTGAAGACGACTGTCGTCTTGTATTAACCGAGGCAATAAGCATCTCGGCAACGTCTGCCAGTCTGTATTAGACTACACGGCGCTACAGCCATGAAGACGTATCTTCACATTCGTCGCCGAGAAAAATTGAAATATCGCAAAGTAGACTCTAACTTTTTTATATGTTTTAATTCGGGTATGATATTCTGAAGTCTGTTTAGTGTCCTTAACATGTTCGGACACGCATCAAATAGAATATTGATTGGGCTACATCCGACTCTCACATGCCCTGTTGAAGGTACAGAAACTGTAAATAATGCATACATGTACTAGGGCCCTCAAGTTTGTTTTTCTTTGAATATGTCTATTTTACAACATTTTATTTATTCGTTTTTAATGACAATACGTTATCTGTTTTACACAAAATCTGATGAAGGCCGTATTTTTAATAATACCGGAGTGTCGTTGCAGTTTTAATTAAGAATTTTCATCGCCGTGTAAAGTCTTAAGTTAGATCTTATTTTAAATATACACTTCCTACTATAGTATTAATTTTATAAAGCAGCCTATTAAAACAGATCCGAAGTTCAAACTCTGATATTTACATATACAAACTTTTTTCTGCTTTCAGTGAGGAAATTGCTTTTGGAACACCATGTGTAGATGGGCAAGGCCAGACTGGTGATTGAATGGAAAAAAAACAACCAAAGAATAATACAACCCTCCTCCCCCCGACCCAACTACATCCCCTAAATCAAGTACCAGTAAACGGCCAGTTGTCGCTGTCTGCATTATGCGACTGTGTTCCACATCAGGAGCTTGATGGGCAGGCATACGAAAAGTTTCGATCTCCTTGTGTATTCATTTGTATGGATTAGTTTTCTTAACAGTATTTGAATCTGAACTGCCATTGATTATGCAGCATTATGTTTGGTTGCTAAACTCTGTGGGTTAACTTCCGTCCATAATCGATGTATCTTAATGGTCGGTTATTCGAATACATTGGAATTTCGTTTCCATTCTTCGTATGTATTAAAGCCAATTTGTTCGACTCCAGTAGTTTCCATTTCACTGATATTATCTCAAACATGTTCATCATTCGACTAATTTATCCTGTTACGAAAATGTAATTTAGTAAATTAAGAAAGGTCAACAATTGTGATTGGGCACACTGATTGAATAAGTGCTCTGTCTCTGTCTTTTATAGACTGGGCTTTATTAATGTTAACTTCTCCCCTTCCTAATAGAAGCGAGGCACGAATTATATATATGTAAGCTATCGAACGTGGCCGATCGTCAGACAGACTTGTCACGATGCTATCCGAAAAACCAGCTGTCAAATGCGATCTGTGCTGAAAAAGAAATCTTTATCATGTTCACCGCCAGTGCAGGAAATGAAATATGGACTGTTGCGAATATGAGACTCATCTTGGCTGTTGTGTCTTATCATGCTGACTTACAGATGCCCTTATGAAGCATTTTCTCTGCACGTGGTTGAGATTTAATCTGTTTTAACCTTTTAAGGATTAATTCCCGATATATCTTCATTTGTTTGCGATTGCATCGTTTGCGACGAGAGTCGATCTATGTGGCAATATCGGGTTCTGTCCTGAGTAAGCATTGGCAATTATGAAAACGGGGGGAAAATTAGAATTGTGTATTTATGTTACATCAGATTCTTGCATAGACTTCTGACCGGAAATAGATCTATTTCTGTAGCTGACGTATATAAAATTATGATTATTCAGTCTGTCATATACAAGTTTCAGACTCCCTGGTCTCTCTACCCCTTCTTCTGCTGTATATCCTTCCATACATATTTCTTAACTTGTTCTGCCTCTCTGAAACATCCTCATTCTATACCGCAAGTCTGTAGTCTATCATTAATTTATTTTAGACTACACATTAATTTAAAACTCCAACCAAAAATTGTCTGTATTTTATTTCTCGATCCGACCCTTTACTTTCAGGCGCTTAAAAATAAGAGACTGGTTGTACCAAGGGGCCTAGCAGAGTAGGGTTCAGTCCTCCCACCCGTCACTTGAAGGCAAAGTAGAACCAACTTCCGAAGTGTCCAGGTTTTAAATAACAAAGAAGTAGACAATGAATAAATTCCAACGAATGATAATAAACAAAAATGTAGGTCTTACCGAAGGTTTGAAAACAAAGTTAAAAAATATTTGGATCTAAAAGGAGTAATATAAACAGACAACTTAAGATGTTACAATAATTAGGAACTTGGATATTTATATTTATGATGCTAAGCTGGGCTAAGGTTTTATAACACTCAGTATACATACTGAAATCTTTATTGCATGTTACTATAGGTTACCATTTTTTTTTGTTTCTGAGATGTTATTAAGGTAAATTACATCTGAGTTCTTCGACATGTCAATAGCTTTTATAATGAGTGCATACGAGTCATAATGAAATTCGGCTGCCAACTTCTGTCATATACGCCCCATATCAAATTAAAAGAAAATGTGTTGAGTGATTTCGGAGATAAAACATTCGGCCAGGCAGAAGCGGGCACAACAGAACTTGGGTTCAGTTTAGGTGTGAACAGGAAATAAATAAGTACGCAGTGGAAACACTTAAAACACAGCCATAATTAAACCCTGCTGTTTCTTGGGTTCGGCCTTAAAACTCTTTGCAACAAAACATAAATTGGAGGCTAAATTTCTTTTATAATTTTGTTTGTCTACTTTCTCTGTATTTCATATAAAAATCAAGTTTATGCTGTCGTGTAGATGTGTGTTTTTCACAGATTTTTGTGGTCTTGGTATGTAGTGATGCTATAGGAAGCCACCCAGTCTCCATAGAGTGCTTCAGAATATGTAATTTTATAAGACTAACATTGCTCATAATGTAAATAACAGCACCGCGAATTACAAATCTATATTTTCGTTTTAGTTTAATAATTTGTTAATAACTTTAGCGAGGCAGGCGATACATTACAAACTTTTATAAATTTGTTTTTTATATAGTAGATAAAATTATTAAGAAAAATAAGACACACAATTATTAAACAATTTCCATTGGCGTTCCTGTGCAGATGACAATATTTGTATGAAGTATTCGTCACAAGCTCTTTACCTCATCCAATCGTTTTAGTAGTAGAAAAAAAATGTTTATTGCCAGTCGGTTTCGTTCTGGTTTTTAACTTTTTCGGTGGAACGAAGATAACGACAGATGATGGGGTGAATACTGATTTCCGAATGAAGAACGATGCATATGATAGATCAAAAAATTGATTTGAACAGTCATCGTTTATTTTGAGGCAATGCCAGACGAGCTTAGAAATTATGTAGGCTTGTATCATGTGGGACGGGGGCTACACTATTATTTACCTTTCACTTTTTCGTTTTAACAGATCCTGTAATCTATATTTTACGTATGTACTTAAAACCTGATGCTGATGGCAAGTATCACGAAATGATTCGATCATTCGATTAATGTTAATAATATTGCTGCCCGTGTTAAAATCAGAGGACGGACAAACAGATGGGCTCAGCTCAGGAATATGATTCTTAATAAGAAATTAACAAACTGACCGCGTTCACACAAATGCCATAGAATTGAAGGAAGGAATTGCAATACATAAGCCGCAAAGGGGGTTCATTTACCCTTGTGATCTATTCAGATAATTGTCAATCATGTACAAAAATATGTTAATGTAACATAATATGACATGACATGACACGACATAACATGACAAGACTAAATATCTAACCAAATATATCTAGGGTGCGAGGTTTGTTTTGAAAACTTTATAGTTGCTCAGCTTGTCACGAAGTTTAATATTTTTATACAGTAATAGGGCCCATTACATTTCTCCCTATTGGACACTCTGATTCTCTAAAGGTTTGAAACAGTGGATAATTATGCGATTGGTGTGTTGTATAATGGCCATATTTTCTACACACGATAGTCGAAACCATTAAAATAAGCAAGTTAGGCAATGTGTGCAGCGCGAACAAATTATTGGGGTTTGGCCAGAGTTTCACTTTTGGTCCCTGCAAATAGCCAGAGACAGTTATTTTGAGACCGATGACTTTTCTAACCCTGGTCTTTAGAACCCACGCCCCTACCAGCAGTTCCAAAACCCTGATTCTTCCTTGAGATAAAAGTAGGTAGTTCTCATAAATTTATTATATTCACAAATTTAATAGTATTGCAAGAGTTATACAGCAGTGGAACTTGAATTATCAGGCTCAAAACAAAGGTGATTTGGTTTTTTAATTTACTGCATCAGTTATGTGGGCTAATAATTCAGCTGTAAAAGCTAAAAGAGCTCTAAAATTCTAATTCTTTGCGATACAACAAAGAGGATACAAACAATGAAAGTATTTGCTATGTAACCAGCAAAGAAATGTGAACGAAATGAGCTCGAGAAAATATTTATGAACTTGTGTAAAGATTTTATTGAAATTGTTCATATTAGGCATAAATGGAAACTGAAATGGCTCGACACTTTTTCGGTTGACCCTCTCTCGACTTTTCCGACTCATTTCATGTTAAATTGAAAATGGCTGTCTTTTGTGTTGTTAGAATTATGTCTGTGCTACTTTTATTTAATGTTTCGAATATTCGAATATTCTCCTCGGCACTTTGTTCTCAAATCCCTTCCTTTCCAAGAGTTTAATACCAAGTTTCGTACTTGTGTGAAATAAAATTTGCTACGAACAATTCAATTTCCTTTCTTCAAGGTACTTGTGATTGTATCTTGGTATTGGTTGCACTTGCTAATGTAAGTTGTCACCCCGTGAAATTGTACAGGCTGTAGCACGATAGTCATCAACGTTGTAAACACGGCTAACTGCAGAGGTGATTGTCACGTTCCTCTTGGTCGTGTGCGCAGTGTCACGGATTCTGTCTGCTTCCGCTGCAAGAACCATGTCATTTCCGCCTAACCGTGATATATGCCTGAAACATTTTTTGCCTGGCTGGTTGGCACTCCTGCTTCGTATTCAGCGTACCCGAGTTTGATTCTCAGCTGGAGCCCATCTGCTTTTACTAAGGTTTTAAGTTCGTTCTCATTGCCTCCAGAAAAATGAGACGATAATACCTTAAATAGGCCACGAACAGTTTTAAGTATTTCTGGAGTTTTGTCTCATTTGACGCCATGAAATAAAAAACATTGTTAAAAAACGGCACTTTTTTCGTACTACTATCGATTATTTCCTTAAATAAACAGTTGATATTTGTAATGGAAAAGTGTTGTTTTCTTTTAGGTACAGACTGAATGTTTAAAGGTTTCAAACGGTTTAAAATGGTTAATACTTACTGGAAATAGGATTTAAAATTATAAAAGTACTCACAAACCATTACGCTACTGCTATCAACTACAGTGGTCACTTTACGTCAAATGAAATGAGGTAAATGTAAAATTGTTCCAGGCGCTTAATTAAGTACAAAACCATTCAGATATGGGGAGTGAAGTTTTGCTTCGCGTGTTCTTAATCTCGGCAGTAGGTGGAGGCCATTGGTAGGTTTTACGCCCTAGCCATTTTACTCCAGAAAGAAGAACCCCATTTTATCCGTCGGATAAGAAGCTGTGTCGGTCCCAGGGTTAGTCTTGGCCTTGTGGGGAAATGAAAAATCCTGCATTTCGAGAAATGGACTACAGTCGTTCATCTTGTAACGTACTCATGAAACTGACTGAGGTATTCTAGCCCACATACGACGTGAGATGGTTAAAAACGGTGTGATGAAGAGGAGAGGATGAGAAAGGAAATGATTGTGGCCTATTAAAAGACTCTCTTCCACGAAATACGAAAACTATGAAACAGCTAAAATCAGAGCAACCAATGAAAAGTTTAGATTACAATCTGTATCCTCTTTAATACGAGAGAGAGACGGTGAGTTATGCTTCTTTTAAACAAGCACGTCGGCCAGCATAATGTTTAATAACACTGCAAGTGGTTCAGTGAAATTATAAAATGTTTGTGTAACGTGCTGTGAAACACTGGAGTATGCTATCCAGCGTTAGAATGGAGTGACCGACGAAAACCACAAAATATTTTTATCATGATCATTTCTGAGACGAGATTTAAACTGTGTAGTTGCATCTCGAATGCCAATCAGATGCCTGATCGCTGTATTAGCCAGCTTCGTTCTGGTGAAGTGGTTGCACGACTTGAAGGTGTATAGAGGTCATGGATGTAAAGCTCCATGCGCTTGTTTTTGCACAAATTTTATAAAATGAACGCTAATCTCTGTTCACATGCATGTCATTCCAGATGATTTATGCCCGAAATAACATAAAGGATTTCTGTTAAATTTAACAAGGTGGGGAATTACAATGAAAGTTTTCAGGAAAATTTTAATTTTCCTTAGTATCCGTTTAATGTGACACTTTTGTTTGGAGCTCAGTTTGAACTTATTTTTTGCAGAAACTTACAGAAAACTTTTGGCTTTGTCTGTTGGAGATGAACTGCGTCGAATGTTGAAAATTGTCCAACGATTTGGAGAACATTGCAGTTGTAGTGCCAACCGTAGGAAGTGAGAACGTGAGAGACGTTTTGTGAGTGTATTTTGCAATAATAATGAAATTATTTTAGCCATATTGAATCTTTTGACAATTTATTTCATACGGCTGCATCTTGATGTCCTTTTCCTTATTATTGTATTTAAAGCCAAAATTAGTTGTCCTTCCACCTTTGATTCTGTGAGTCTACGTATACGCACTGGATTCTACAGTTATGGTTAATCACAATTTCAAGGCCAGTCCCTCGGCTGCATGTGTTTCTGCTGTCAGTGCTGTTTGCAAGGACATTGACATTTATAACAAGGATTGTATTTTGCTAAGGGATATTTTATAATATTGCTTGCGCTTAGATTTATTTTCTTCTTCCAAATTCTGTGGGTTTCATTTTGTTTACATAACAGAGCTTTCTTTTTGTTTTTTATTTATGTCATTTCTTGATCTTTGTGTCATTTCGGTATTATATTGTTTGTTTTTGTACTGTTGGTTTTAGTGCTTTGATATAATTGGCCTTGTTTGGCTGTTACCATGCTCAGGAGTAAATTGATTGAAATGAATTGTCAGTGTGTGTCGGGACTTCCGAAGTTCAATCCTAGCAGCAGTAAAACTGACGTCTTGACCAGTTCTGGGGACCACTCACCTTGTATTCAAATGGTACAAATTGTTATTTTGGTGGATATAAAGCAGCAAGGGCATGAAGGTAGCTATTCGCTTCCTCATAATAACCGAAGTCTGGAATCCGTGGAGCTTAATTTCCATGTTCTCAGCAAGCCTTCAGGGTTGCTTATGCACAAGAGCGACCCTCCTTAAACATTTTGTTATAAATTGTTTTTATTTGAACATCCCCTTAAAAGCTGCGAACGGAATTCTTATGAATGATGACAATCGAGAAGGATCACGTTGAAGGTCAAGCTGTGAAGAAGAATGTGTTATTTTAAATACGTTCGGGCTTACCGTAAACAAAGAAAAGTGTGCTACCTACTTCGGTAAATTTTTTGAAGTTCTGAAAAAGCAGAATAACATTAGATTCCATATTGTGTCTACAAAAGTTCATCGAGAAAGTCACGAAGTGTCGGGAGCGGTTAGATGTTTCGTTTTATCATTGTCGATGGACAATGGAAGCCTTTATATTGTTGATATCATCAAAGCCAATTAGAGCAGAATGTTTTTGCCCCTAGAATAGGAACGAACTTTGTAACAGCGTTGCGGAATGCCTCCGAATGAATGACTTACCTCTGCTGCTGGAAGGGAGTGATGTACTCTGTCTTTCTCACAAGCACGGCGCTGCTGTCTCTTCCCGCCAAACTTTACAGCGCATGCACTGGTCTTCCAATCGCACGACAATCGACCAGGAACCGAAAATCTATGCCGTGAAATTTATGAATCGTGAATCATTTGTCAGTTAGTTATCACACTTTACTGCTCACTATTAAACGCGTACTTTATTAAATGTTTTTATCTCCACACATATGCGTTGGATTTGTTTACAACAGAACTGACTGTGCATGTTTTAAATCTGCAATTTTGGTTTTTGAAATATTTGGCATTCTTCTTGTATGTAGTTCGCAAATTATTCATACGTGCTGTGTCCTGTTTGTTCGAAAGCTGATCACGGAACAGCCGAGTTCTGAAGAAAAAAAAACTTTTTTGAGATACCACCACTTTTCCTTAATAACGTCCTTCTTGATTCAGACATCAAAGGGGAAACAGTATTTTCGTTTCACTTGCAGAATCACTAAACTTTACACGTGTTAAGGAATGCAGTTTTATGAAAACTGGCGTTAATTCCATTATTTATTTTTCGTATAGTTTATGCATTTATATTTTGATACGACAGAAAATATTTTAAAAACTCACAGATGAGCTTCATAGTGCATAAAGTCACTCTCTGAAAAAAGTTGACTGACACCAGTTAATTATGACGCTGCGACTAATTGTTGTCTTTGTTTCGGTAGCATCGAGGTAGAGCAGGTCTCTCGGAATCCAGTCAGTGCGTAGCTACATAGTAATTGCCTGCCTCTTTCTTCGCATGCTGCCTCTATACAGGTCACTACCACTACTACTTCTACCCAGCCAACTAAATGCATCACAACGGACCATGTACTAAACTCAGTCTGAGTAGTACAGCTAACTTATAAAACGACGTAACGAAAATGTTCTTATTCTCCATGACGACGACAATGAGGAAAAAAGGGAACGTCTTGTAATAGCAGTGGCTACGACGGAAAACAAACTCCGCCCAATTTCGTCTACGTCACTGCTACGTCATTATTTGTAAGCTTGACGGCAGTGGACTGGTATCATACCGTGGAGGGGATCCAAAGGTGCAGCTTGTTATGTACTTTCATTTCCAGGTTGTCTTTATTGCTGTGAGCTTTATCGTGAGCTCTGTCTTTCGTTCGAATTTCTCCACCTTCGCGGTCGATTGGTTTGCTTTCCTGCTTGGTCTTCGGGAAGTAGCGGGTTCAAACCTCGGTTTGGAAACCTGCTACTCTAACGTTCTTTGTTGTATTGCTCAGTTGCTCCAGACAAATGCTTCTGTTCCTTAAAATAGCCTACAGCCGCTTCCTTTAACACACTTCTAATTATTTTTTTTAAAAAAATCATCCTGCCACTGAACTCACAGACGCAACTTAAAAAGCGTTTTTTTTCAGACATCAGTACCCATAAAGGGCCCTTTCACACGTGGCTCATATGAGCGGCTCACATGAGCTGAAGCGACCGCTGGGGATAGAAATCCTAGCAAAATGCTTTGGACCCTTTCAGACGAGAGCCACTATGCAGCTCTCCACGTTAGTAGCGGCTACTGGCGGGGAGCATTTTATCTGCTTTAAGATGAAACCATAAGACAGGAGAACTAATAGTCCCCTTAGCCATTACAAATACAGTAGTGAAAAGAAACGTTACAATTCTGTAAGTGGGAATCGAATTGTGTCCGCTTATTCTGTGGTCACTTGTTTCACTGAGTCATCACTGCTCGCTGTAAGGACTGACGAAAACTAGAAAATTTCTCAAGAAGATTAAAGGTCCCTTGATTCTGTCCGAAAGCTTTCTGAATGCCGTCAGAATTTCGCTTAAAGAGTGGACTTACAATATCAAAACATATTATGCATTCCATTTAAAATACGAGCTAATGCATCAGAATTCTATAAACACGCCTAATTTAGCTGGCGAAGTTTAGTGTTGTAAATATTGTAGGCAATTAGAACAACGGAGCAGAGGTATTATTGAGAAATCGATAGTTAAGTACCTTATCAAAAATATTTGCTTTTTTAAAACCAAAGGTATGTTTGGAAAAGCCCCACTGGAATAATTCCAGCGTCAGTTTGATATAGTTAACACACTCGCACTCTATTTGTAAAAAAAACCCATTTAATATCATCCTCCAATCAACATTCCCATGCCTACCTACCTACCTACCAATCACAATCCTCCTTTATTTCAGCACAGAAAGTCCAAATTACGAGGCTTCTCATTATGCTATATTTCCATATTCTTGTCATTTCGTGTCATACATGCACATATTCTCCTTAGCTCTTTGCTATTAACACTCTCAGAACACCTGCATCAGTTAGCTAATATGTGACTAACAAAGTACAAAACTACACAGAAGGTACATTATTCGTATTGCTGGAGACATCAACGGGTGTATAAGACACAACCATAAATTTGTATGAATATTCTGATATAGCCAAATTTTCTCCCGAATTCGACTTATCCGTCCTTTACCAAACGGATCATGATCAATACAAATCCAACAAAAGTGCCAACCTGCAATGGTTATCTTTGAATACATACGGAAATTTAAGTCTCCTCGTGGCGGAAACAAGAAACAAATACAAAACTTATTTTCAAACATAAAGGGAAGAGACCATTCGGAAGACTTTAATATAAATGGGAGAGTAATATTAAAATGGCTGTTAGAAAGTAGTTTGTGACGATGCAAACTAAATTGTCCCCAACGTCCGTTTTAAAGTCTGGAAAACCACGTGAACAATAGTCACTTGTGTCATAGAGATATTTTAGGTAGTTTGATTCTTGCGCCATACATATATATATATATATATATATATATATATATATACAGGGTGAGTCAGAAGTATGTTTAAAACTTAGTGTGCGTATTCCAGGATCAAAAATAGGAAAAAAATGTTCCTATGAACATGGGGTCCCGAAATAATAGCCAAAAATAAGTTTCAACGTATGCCTTTATTGCCAAATATAAGGACAGGGATGTTTCTTTATTACAGATGCTCAAAGATTGCTCCTCCGTTATCCACACATGCCCGAGCACGACGTACACAAGACTGACGAATTCGTTCGTACACACCAGGGTTTCCTCGAATCATCTGGCATTCATTCTGCACACGTTCCCAGAGGTCGTCTTCATTGTTTATGGATGCTGCATAAACGACGGAGTTCAAGTGACCCCACAGATAAAAGTCCAATGGAGTCAGGTCCGGCGACCTCGGTGGCCATGCTACTGGGCCACCACGCCCAATCCATCGCTGAGGGTACTGTTCATTGAGATGATATCTGACGCGATGGGAGAAGTGTGCTGCTGCTCTCCCGTGCATAAACCACATTTTTCTTCTTGTATTTAGTGGTACATCTTCAAGGAAACGTGGCAAGTGTCTTCTTAAGAATCACCGATATGAAGGTCCTCTTAGACGCGACGGAAGCATGTACGGACCAATAAGCATGTCGCCAAAAATTCCTGTCCAAACGTTAATTGAAAATCTTTGCTGGAAGCTGGATTCACTTTGATAAAAAGTCAATTCATTGAAAGTTATTTTTGATTATTATTTCGAAAATGAAACATTTGCGACCGAATGTTCATAGTAACATTTTCTCTTATTTTTGATCCTGGAACACGCACACGAAGTTTGTAAACATACTTCTGACTCATCCTGTATACAAATTCCTATTTATTTAAATATTTCTCTGAAACACGCAATATAGAATCCAATGCCGAGCTATAGACCACCTGGTTCCGTAAAAAAAGAGGAATTTATAGCTTAGTCTAGCGACTACCAGCACTCTGGCATTAAGGATTCATTTTACATTTAACTAGCGTGGTAAGCTTATGGAGTTCTGTAAACTTGTTTCTACAGATTTATATTGTACATGGCTAGAAAGAAGACACGCGTATTGAAATTTTAGAGCCAGAATAACGAACTTTGACTCTAAAGTTTTGTTATAAAATTTAGGCTAACATAATCCAGAAGAAATTCAAAATTCTTAAATGACGTCTTGCTTAGCAATTAACAAACAGTTAAAAACAAATATATACGTAATACACTTTGTTAGAAGTTTCGTAGTTACAAACGAGATGAATCGCCTTGAATGCGAACTGTCGTGTCCTGACTAGACATATATTCGTGAGATACCCGGTTCGCATCTCAAAATCTCTTTTCTGATTTGTGATATCCCTCAGTGTATCAGCAATTGTACCCTGAAATGGTCAATGGTCATTTCCATCCATAAATTTATTTGGTTACTATTTCTTACAATCTTCCCCATTTTTCTGTGTTAAGCAACCTCTGTTTCAAACGGTGTCGTTAAATGGATTATCATTTATGGTCCATCTGTGTAGCATTCCGTATAAACAGTAATTATAACAGGCCTTTGTAAATAGTATATATTTCAACCCTCCCATCTGGTAGTGAAATCTGACAATATCGGAGTTACTGATATACAATTTAAGACATGGGCCTCAGAGTATAAATAGAACATCTCCACAAGGAACCGTGATATTATGAAGCAAAGACCCAGCTTTTATTGACTGGTTTGGGATCTTCTATTGGCATGGAGGAACGAATGTCAAACTTAGAGGCCTTTTATAAAAATAAATATGTATTGTAATTGAGGATCGGAAATTCGTTACTATATACAAAAAGCATTGTCACATAAGCACTGTGATACTAAGCAAACGATGTTTACGCCGTTCAGTGATACACGTTTTGGACTACAGAGAGAAATAGCTATACCGTTTTGACAGCGTATAGAAAAAACATATTTCCCGAATTAATGGTGAAGTGCAAGCGGACTGAACTAAACAATGACGACAGTTGGATAAACTATTTAAAACTGAAACAGGGACATGCGAACAAATGATCCAACCCTTTGACAGCTTTATGATGATTATGTTCCACTGTGTAAGAAAACGGGAAATAGAATATACCAAAGCAGGTCTTTGAGAAAAAGAGTACATGAAAATAGATCTTTAGAAATTATGTATGAGGGTGTGGACTGCAATCATCTGGCTTAGGATGGGCCTGTATTTCAGTCCTGGGCTTTTGTAAACATGGTAATTAACCTTCAGCTGCGATAACAAGCGAGGAATTTCTTCGCTATTTGAACAACTACATATGGTATTCTCAAGAAGGACTCCGCTCCACGGAGATAGTTTAACCTTGGGTTCCCAAAACCTCTGTCAGCCGTCTTTGTCGCCACTTCTGTTCTTGTTGGAAATTCGACTACGGCTGGGAGCGACACGAAAGAGCTCTATTGTTGAGTACAGAGGCCATGCATTCTATAGAACTGACTCACATTATGTATGACTTTCCTCCCTCATGACTCAAAACTGCAGCGTATAAGCACATATTACGGAACTGATTAATTTTTCTCTAAAACTGCTTCCACGGAACAGCTGATAGTCAATCGTCTCGTCCAGAAATTTTCCACATTTATGGATCCGGAAGTTGAAAATTTGAGTTCACAAAAACCTGGCAGTGCTCGCTATTCCGAACTAGTTGAATCCCCTCCAGATCCTCACACGTAACTTGTTTGAGAGCCATTAAAACTACCATGTACGCTTGGGTTCCCAAAAAGTATTTTCTCTTCTCTTCACGTCTTCGTGCTAAAACGTTGTACATGCATTTTATGTGCCCCATGCTTGATACATGTACCATTTCATGTGCTGTGGCTTGATAAGCCTAAAAACATTAAGAGAAGAATAAAAATGATGATCCTCACAATTAAAATTTGTCTATTCACCTGTTAGAGTAAGATATTCTTCTCACCATTCTAATTTTTAATTGTTAATTGTATACCGAAGAAATAGAAGTTACGATTAGTTCCGTTCTAGCTGTTCATATTGAATTTAGCCTTAAGAAAATTCGGAATCAGTGCTGTTTCGTTATCATTATAACTATGAATAAGTTATCTGCAGGACAATAATCATTACAGATTTCTGCTTGGGCATAAATAACAAAAATTGCTTAGAGAGGCGTATGAACGGACATGGTCTAAACGAAAATAGTACTGAAGCGAATTGTATCAATCCATGCAAGATGGGAAGTATCTCGATTGATTGGTTGATGGCATCTAGATGGACTATGCTCTGCGAAGTTTAATTTATTAACTGTTTATTTCCTCCTGTGACATCCGTCCATTCTGAAAGCATAAGAAGATACGTACCGCCCTGATTTGTTCATTTCTTGGAACGCTTTATCTTCACGGATGCAAGAAAGAGAGTAGGGGAAGCGTACAGGCTGAACCAACGTTCACACTCGTTACTGAATGAAAGAGTAAAAGACATGCCGGGTAGAGGTCAGCACGGTTCATGTGTAGCATACTGATGAGGTCGCCACTAGCCAGCTCCTTTGTTTCATGGCGCCCTTTTCTTGGTATTACACCAAGAAAACGTATAGGGCAGTGTCGCACACGTTTCTCACCCGCAGCACACCTTTATTTGTCAAAGATTCATGACAGCACACGACAAAATTTTGCCTCACGAAAAGAGGATACGAAACTATACATGGCCATAAATACGTTTTCTATGTATAAATATATAAGAGTGCAGGCTTAAGAAAATAAAATATTACAAGCAGGATTTGAGGATCTCGCGGTGATTAGTACATAGACGTCTGTCTTCTGGGTTGTAGTGTCCTTTAGTCTAATAGAAATTTACCAACGTTTAAGAGGTCGTCAGCTGTTCTACCAGACTATATGGCGCCACAACCAGAAGACAGCCTGTCTATGATGAACCAGTGTGTGTATGTGTTACGAATTCTAATTACGAAAGACAAGATGTTGCCTTCTAACAAAACGTGCGAATATTCAATTCCTAAAAAAATCGCGTCACACCTGATACCTTGCGCGACACACCGGTTGCGGAAGACTAGGATATTGTGACAAACTCCACGCATTATATGGAAGTGAGTGGCGTTTTGGATGTACTCGCTACCATCATCAAGGCTCTGAGTGGAATAGCAAGTATCCCTGAAACGTCGGTAAACGTTTACCAGATTACACGGCGCAAGAACTCAGAAGACAGCCATATTTATACTAGCCGCCGTGGGGACCTGAAATGCCACAAAATAATTCTTTTCCTGCTGTTTCCATTCACTCTTCTCGAATGCAACGCTCAGAAAAGTCAGAATTGTTTATGTCGTTCCTCGGTTTATTTTAAGAGATTGCACATACAGAATAGCCACTTTACGTCCGGACGTATAGGACGCTGGATGGGCCCAGAGCTTGTCTGGACGCGGAGGATAAGCGAAAAATCACCTGCTTTTGCGTGACACTTGGCACATCTCGAGTCCCATAATAAATCCGATCAGGTAATGGAGATTTAATGAATGAGTAGTAATAATAATTTTCTGTAGAGTATGTTCTTTCTTGAGTAGCTAATAGTCGCTCGGTTAGTCAAGAAATTGCCCTCCTATAGAACCCGAAAATTTATCGTGCTTACAAGATCCTGCCACTAAACCTTATCCTTAATCTGCAAAGAAAACACAACACTTAATCATTACAAAGATTATTTTGATGATACTGTTTAAATATAATATTAGGAAATAATTGATGTTTACAGTGATAATTACATGAATCATAAATTCATAATGCAGCTACTGATTGTTAAAACAGGCTTAACATTTGTTACCACTGGGCTTTAAAGGGTTGAGCAGCAATGCTTCACTTCTGTTACTTTCGGTCTCTTACATTGTAGAGTTCTCTTTAGCGCCGTGTTCTGAGAAACCCTCAACAACAGCAGTATTTCTGGGTTTCTGGGCTCTGTCTAGCATTCCGAAACGTTGTGTTCTGTTTAGAATACTAGACGACGGACAAAGTCCAGAATCCTGTTAATACTTCAGATTCAGCGCAACACATCTAACACACCCAGAACTGCCCATCTTAAATAATCAGCGTCGATAGACTCGTGCATCTAAGTCCGCAAAATTTATGAGATGCCTGTATTTAACGTACAACCAGTTTTTATCACATTTCATACACAGTAATTGTGAACAGCCTACGTGTATTATAAGCTACAGAGGGCATCTTGTGCTCTCGGTTAAATCCACTGATGACGTATCTAGGTTTAGATAACGGAAACAGTCGTCGGGCCAAATTTCAACCTGAAAATATATTATATTCTTTCAGCGACGAAACAAGCAGTGACCTGGTCCATAAGCAATTGTTTGTTTTCGTCCTTGTTGACAAACAGAGAAAGGATCACAGCTTGGCATTGTCAGACTGGAACATAAGTGCTAATATGGCACGGTTCAGACACCTGCTGTTATATCATAACATGTAGCACACTTTTCATTCACCAGTCCAGAGCATAAGCTACTCGATCATTATGAAAAAATATGCTTTTCGATGAATCTCATCATCAGAATATTATTGTGTATTATTTACTTTTTAAAACTCAGTGATTGTAACACTTCCAAAGTTAATATCAAATGTACTGTTATTTGTATTTTTCCAGTATATTTGTAGCTTAATATTTTGTATTCAATGTTTGAGCTCTTGCAGAGTATATTATTATCTTATCTTTTCACAACTTTATGGGGTATGTACTTCCATGTACCCGAAGCAGACCTTGTCCCTAGGGTACATAGTGCAGCAGCTATTTCCGGAATACATATTGTTTTTAACACGTGCTACATGTATTATATAGTTTTATTGTGAGGGACGACTGTATATTTTACAACATCGTCTTTCGAATGATGTACGAAGATCCCAAAATGGCAGTTTTCTGAATTTCCCTAATGTCATGTTCGCCCGGAGTGTTGGCCAAATATTTTTCGAGTGACTTGGAGACAGTTCCAGTTGCTCCTATAACTATTGGAATTATTTTTGCTTTATTATTATTATTATTATCCCATTAAATATTCACCACTTTATAGGATATGTACTTCCATGTACCCGAGACAGACCTTGTCCCTAAGGTATATAGTGCAGTAGCCATTTCCGGAATACATATTATTTTTAACACGTGCTACATGTATTATATAATTTTATTGTTAGATATGACTATTATTATAATATTTTGCTGAGGAGTGTATAATGGGCAGGTATGCATTATTGCAATCTCTCATTACAATAAATATTATTGTAATGTTACATGTTGCCACCGCTTTGTATTTAGACGTTTGAAGCTCCTGAATTGCTGATAAACTGGCCAGGATCACTCATCCTGTTAGTTTGCGCAGTCATTGGCAAGATCTGAACCTTGTCGAGTTTACATAAATTACGGGCCTCGATCTTCAAACCAGTATATTTACTTACCTTTTCACTTATTTATTCATTGTTTGGACCGTTAGGTGGGGGGCAGTGTCCATGTCTGTTATCCATGCGTCTTTGGTTCCTTTATTAACATATATGACGTCACCTATTTTACTTGGTGTCGTTTTGTCTGACATGACTTCTCTATCCCAATATACCCAGTGGTTCCTTATTTTCCAGCAATGTTTCTGGTATGTGTTTGTAGGTATCTCTTCATGTAAAACCCCTTGTAATTTTATTTTGTCTTTATTAGCACTGTTATAATTAGTAACTATTACTATTAATAACGTTAACATAATTACATTACTATTCTTACGACCTATGGTATCTTATTCTTCCTCGGTGCTACGACCAGGGGTGGACTTTGGCCTCCCTAACGACCTAGGATATCTCGGTTAGTAAAACAGCTGGCTACATGTTGGACTCACGGGCTTTGCCCTCGTCAGAAGCAAACCAACATACCATCCAAATCTGATTTGGAGCCCACCTGGTCTCATATCCTATGAGCACTGGGGCCTTTCCCTGAAACTAAAGTGGACGGAGCATGAAGCTGATCACGCAATTTAGTGACGAATTTAATTCATGGATTGATATTTCAGGTTCACACGGCAACGAGAATGAAGGTTGCTGTCTTTTGGGTTGTTGCGCCGTGTCGTCTGGTAGTTTACCAACGTTTCAGAGGTACAGGTATCATCTCTCTGATGATGGAGGCAGCATGTATCTGTGAGAAGTCGGTAAACTTCTACGAGAGTACACGGAGCATCAGCCGATGACACTGCCCTTTTCTTAATTCATGGACCTTTACAACTGCTCTGTACAACATCAAGGCGTGGTGCTTGGGCACAGGGACATAACCTCTCGAAAGATTTTCCTTGAAGTAGTCCATTAGTGCAATCCGACACGAGAAAAGGCATGCCGGGTATAGATTATAAAAATAACCATACAAAAAAACTGTTTACACGATAAATGACACTAGTGCCAGACGCGTTTCGACCTCAAGAGGTCATCATCAGTGGCAAAAAGGGGAATTAATTTATATAATCTCAAAATAATATGGTTTTAAACAGATCATGAAGGTGAGTTCTTTACAAAACCAAAATATTATGGTTTTGTAAAGAACACACCTTAATACTCACCTTAAACCATAATATTATGATTATATGAATTAATTCCCCTTTTTGCCACTGATGATGACTTCTTGAGGCCGAAACGCATTTGGCACTAATGTCATTTATAGTGTAAACAGTTTGTTTGTATGCTTATTTTTATATTCTAATACACTACACGGTATACAAAGTTTTAAGGGTATTATGCTTCCACATAGGTCCACTGCTTAAAATAATGGCGCTGTTTTCGGCCATGTAAGCGTCTTTGCCTTGGTAGAAACTGTGTGTTCTGAAGCTTGTACATTCCACCATTGATTCATTTATATGTCACGGAAAACGTGCTTTCCACATGCGCTAAAGAAGACGCATAAGATATTTGAAAAATCTAGGCCAACAGACGGATATTTTACAATCGATACTTTGTTCGGAAAAATAATTTGCAGTACTCTAAGGAACACTAACAAACCGATATGGATGATGAGCAATTGTGATTCGTGGAAAATTTACAAGAGAAATAATTCACGTAAGGAGAGGAAATAAGGCTTCAACAGTTTATGTTTAGTGAAGTTATTTTTCTTCAGAAAGTAGCAAACTGGAAAACGAAGGCTGTTTGGAAACAAACACACACAATCGCTGTACGTACACACAACCTTATAAGAATACATGACACGGTGCTCCATGTGACACTGAACTTATGCTGGTGTGGTCCCACATGGACAAATTTGAGAAACAGAGCTACAATAAGTATGGAATTTGCCTGGAGTGGGCTACATGTTATCAGGTACTATGAAGTTTAAACGCTGAAGAATGCCGCGAAAAAAGAAACCCCTCCCCCTTCCACTTTCCTTCCTCAACAGTTCGATATAGAACCTCTGAACACGTCGAAGCGTCTGGAACGCCGCATAATGAAACCGGAACACATGTTGGGGGGGAAGTGACATTACGCAACTTTCTCCGACTACAAGCAACTTCCTGTCGTTACCTCGTTCACGTCTGTGCCCCAGTCTCGAGCCTCGCTTTCCACACTTTCTCGCCCACGTTTCTTAAAATCGGACCATAGGTACTTGAAATTATTGTCAGTGGAATTTGCCCCGAATAGTATCATCCAAATCCAGTGAAATATATCAAGCCCTAATAAAATCTTGCTGATTCTATCATCAGGGCGATTGAAGTTCGCACTTCTGAAATGTCGATAAACTTCTACCAGGCTACTCGGCGCAACAACCCAGAAGACAGCCATCTTCTTCAGAATTAGTGTGATACAAATAGTCTTGTGGGGAAGTGGAGGAGGAGGAGGTATCTTTTGGTAATCCTGTGTAGAATTAAGGAGGAGCCGAAATCAAACGCTTGAGCGCCTCTGTTCCTATTTATGGACCTGAGCAGTTGAACATTTGCCGGACTTTGTGTATTATCTTCACTCCATGGGCTGGCAGAGACCGTGAACGGTCTCTCTCTCCTTTTGTGCTGGTGTTTACAGCCTTAGTGATAATTTTCCGACGTGCGATGTGGAATGCGTAGATAAAATCTCGACAAGTGGCTGATAACACGTTTCCTTACATTGAGTAAACCTTACTATCTGCACGGTCTGTGTCAAGCGCGTAAGGGACGTTTGAAAATAAGATACCACTCATTTGTTTGCGTTTCTCATGTATTTCTCTGTCTCAAAGCTACAGAACGAAAAAACCACGTTAGAGGTCAGGCATAAATGAGGCAATAACATTTGAGGATATCCTAAAAAACAGGTTTTAAACTGCACCGAAATATACAATAGAGTTAAATCGCGAACTTGTATGAACACGATGTTCAATCTTCCAGCTCCATAAAAGCAACCACGTCAATTAATGTAACTGTGACGTTTAGTTGTGTTTTTGGTACATACCTGGCAAAAGTCTGGGTCAGATTACCGGTTGTTTTATTGCATGAAATTCCTCATGGATTTCCTGAGTTACTCTGGCGAATGCTACGATGCCATGTTGGAATAAGCTGAGACTGCCTCCTTCCAAATCCTTACATACGCACCAATAATGATTCTCTTGAGATTGGAACAATCTAAGAATAATCTAAGAATGGCGTATTAATGTACCCAGTATCTCAACTTGTGGTGCCATTCCCAGTTGAAAAATGGGTTTCGTTCTTTTATTCTGCAGAGCAGACGTTTCTGTGTTAACTAATATGAAGCTTATAATTGACAACTGGATTGAAGGTTGTCCAGTTTTAATAGCCATTCATTATTTTCGATCAGTAATAACAATATGGCGGCTGTGCAAATGTATGAGGTGGAAACAACAACAGCCGTTTCGACTCTGTGCAGTCTGAGCCACTAACAGCGTCGTTAAATAAGCCACAAATAAGCAACAGCGCACTTAATTTCGGATCATAAGGCGCTCTACGGTAATAGATTTTACAAATATGAAGCGTGTACGTATTAAGATCTTCTTTGAAAAGTGTAAAATAAGAACATGGCGGCCACACGAGTTCTTTATTTATCTTTGGAAATTATTCCTATAACTAATGAACCACTACAGCTAAAAATATGGAATGTGGTTCGTAGATTAATCATACAAGTTTCTGTAAGTTTTGTGTAAAACTTTTTTATGTTACAAATTACAAACATGGCGATGGACGGAAATTCTGAGGTTACGTGTGACGACTTCCGTGAATCGTAAATGTACACAAATTCATACTAACGCAGAACTATTATCACAAATGTGCAACATTGTTATATTATTAAATTTATGCGACCCTGTCTATATAAATGGAATTAGTGGCCGGAAGGTTTTTCCAGAATCTCTTTTTTTATCTTTCAGTCCAGTAGGTGACTATGGATTTTCCTGGGGAGAAGTAGGCCGGGGCGTGAAGCTAACTACTATTCTTCTCGTTGACGTCTAGAATTCATTGCACCACCTACATGCCTACTCGGTTTGAAGTTTAGATAGAAGAGCAAATTTACCTGTATTATGTTTGTGTTTTAAATAATCTCAGTGATTATACTTGATTTGTTGCTTAATTGTGGTGTAATGATTCTGTCTTAGGTTTGGATTAATCGTTCAGAAGAACCGTAATTCTGCGTCAGACTGTGGGAAACAAACTCTAGCGTGGCCTTGGCTGCTAGTTTTCCTTATATACTGCTCGCGTAATTGTGCAAAGTGTCTAAACAACTCTGAGTGCGACTGTTGCTTCCATATTGAGATTTCCAAGAGACAGACATTCCTTTGTTTTACGGTTTTACTCGTATGATAACTTCAGTTTGCATGGTTATGCACACGGTTAGATTAAAGCGTCACGAGGCGGCGGGGCATGGCCGTTATTACAGCCAGTGTCATACAATAAAGATAATAGGTTGCACTGATTACAGTACAATATATCTCGTTTGCAGCTCAGAAAGTGTTACAAAACTTGGTTTTTGTAAAAGATCAGAAGGGAAGGTTCGTGTCTGTGGTGCCCTTTCTTTTTATTATGTTTTGGAGCCTGGAGTTTCACAGAGACCACTTTAGGACCCTTGCTTTTTAATATATTCTGTGGTTAATTCTAAGTATCCCTTATCTGCGGATGATTTAAAGCACGTCATATTATTAATAATTTTTATGACAGTAAACATTTTAATCCGACATTGATACTATAAAAATAGATGTTTTAAGAATGGTATGATTCTTAATGTTGGTTAAACTGTTATTATATCCTCTGCATGCAAAATAATCAGTATAAATTTAAATTATAAATTGTGAAACAATCTTATTGTCCGTTTACTGTGTGTTAAAGTCCTTCTGAATTTTGTTGTACTGTAAGCTCTGTTTTCATCACCACGCTTACTATATATTTCCTCAAGGCTTAAAAATACTGAGTTTTATTCGTTATATTATCTATTCTTTCTCCAATTCTCATAGCCTCCTTGAACGATCGAACCATAAAAATACATCTGTTACCAGAAACCCCATTATATCGACGGATTCGTCCAAACTCGAAAGAATTCAAAGAAAGTTTGCTGTCTCATGCTATAGCAGATTTTTGTGGGCGTATGTTACAATACTTACGAGGTCATTTTAGCTAGACTGAGTCTTTCAACACTTTGTTCCAGACGGCTGTTTCTTAATGTCCTATTCCTTATTAATGTATTTAAAAACAAAATTAGCTGTCAGTATACGTAATACGTATTTGGATAATTAGAGACAATGTTCATGGTTAATAATTATTTCAAGGCCAGTCTCTCGGAAAGTCGTGTTTCTGCTGTCAATGCTATTTGTAAGGATAATAGCATTTCTAGCAACGATTATATTTTGCTAACGGATATTTTATAATATTGCTTGTACTCAGATTTGTCGCCTTTGTCTATATTATATGGATTTCATATTGCACATTTGACCGTGTTTTTTTCTGCTTGTTATTAAATGTTATTTCTTGATATTTTATGTCATTTGTATATTATTTATTATTGTGTTGTTTATTTTATTTAATTGTAGTTTATTTAACGACGCTTTTTCAGTAGCTCAGACTATAAGCGTCGAATAAGAGGGTGATAATGAGTAATGAATTGGAAAAGATGTGGAAAGAAACGGTCGTGGTATAAATTAAGGTACTATCCTGGCATTTGTCTGGGACTTTTGTTTAGTGCTTTGCTGTAATTGGTCTTGTGTGGCTTCTGTCCAGCACGTTTATAATTGAAGTGAATTGAAATATTATTGTTCTCACTGTTCACATCCCCATACTTACTGTTCTCTGTGTGTGGAAGGAAATGAGATCATCGGCATCACGTAAAGGTGCAAGTTAAATTTTTACAGCACGAAAGGAAAATGGGGGGAATTACCAGGAACTCGGTTAGTGGAGCTAAGCCAATACCGATTGGGCATCACAGACAGCATATCAATTAGGGCGTTGTGACGTCAAAATGTGGCATATGTCACTGACCAAGCTGTAGTAGCCGCTTGGAAACGGGAGCATTGAATTGTCATGTGACTTAACAGGATCGAGTGTGACCCACATACAGATACAAATCTCTTTGTGGACACTGAAACTTACTAGGAAGAAGTCATTTGACCCAAGTTCATTTCTGAGACAAAGTTCTTTGTTTGTTTATTCATTCACACTGTTTGTGGCATCATACATTTAAGAACCCAATAGTTTAACGCCTTTCGTACCAAAGACTGACATTGGACACTTTCTTAAGCGTATCTGATCGTTCCAAGATTCCTTTTATCCTACAAGTGCTACTTTGTGTCTAAAGAAGAGTTCTTTGCTTTGTACACTGCCATGGTATTACGCAACTTCTACTGCTTAAATGCCACAAATATCTATTTACAAATGATGAAATAGGTTTCTTTCAACGGTGTTATGAAACTTCAAACGCATACCGACCAGAAAGCAAGTATCTAAAGTGAGATTTTATGTGTGTATCATATATTAGGTTAATTATCCTCAAACCATCATCTTCTACTTTACTGCTTTCCAAGAGGTTTCCCCGATGACATATATTTCTTGTTTTCTCCACTCGAGCTGCATGTTCAGCCCATTTTAATGTCCTTTCATTGATTCCACTAACTACTAAGGTCAGTATATTGACTGGTCACGGTTTGGACGACCGGGGTTCGTTTCCCGAAGGGATGTCACTCTTCACCACTATGTGCAGACCAGCTCTGGGAACAACACAGCTTCGTATTCAATGGATATGCAGAAGGGGTAAAGCAGGCGGAGTGTGAAGATGACTGCTGACCTCCTCCTAGTCCCAAAAACGTGCAGTCTGACGTCCATTCTTCGATGTCTTCGTGGTGTGGTTGCATAATTAAGCGCAGAGACAAATTTTACTCGATAATACTAGGCAATCTGTACGAATCACTAAAATCTTCGTTGTGTAACGTCATCTATTTTTCGCCTCCTTAGTCGATATTGTCGCTTTATGAAATTTGTTTAGCCTATTTATTAACTAATTGCATGTTTTAACAGACTTTTATTGCTGTAGTTTAATTTGGAATGTTCTTAGAAGCAGCTGAACAGTTTCAGGACATCTTAAAAGGCGAGCAGAACTCTGTTACAGATTTGTCATCGTCTAATAACAGTAGGGGAGACCCATGTAGAATGTCTTACTGAAGACGAATCATTTAAGTCCACATTACTTTTCATGACATATACAAAAACGTCAGTAGTTAGGGTATTCATATATGTTTTTAATAATTTCTTAAAACTTGTCTTACCCCGACGTCTTGATAAAACGGCCCCCTACATGTTCTGTTTAAGAAAGTGAACGAAGGGAGGGAAATGAAGAAATGTATCCATACAAGCTAAAACTATTTATTTTAGTTTGATGTTTGGAGTTGATTTAATAATTATTACTCTTCACTTGTTAAATACGTTCTAGATGCAAGTACGTAAAATTCTATATACGTATTTACGTAGAGGGATACAGAAATAGTCTTGCCACAAAAATTATATGTTGCGTAGTAGGTAAACGTCCACTCATTGTATGAGAAATTCTCTAATGGTTTGTCTTATGTAGTAGTCATCTAGTCCACTCTGAGGCAGCACTAGTACGACAATAACAGAAAATGGCTGTCTTATCCGTCTCCCCTACGTTTTGCATGCAGCCAAAATAAACGACTCGATGGTGCAATCTACCTTCAGAATTTTACAGTTATTGGGCTGATCTAGACATTTCCTGAAATTTTAATGTCCATCACCATAATCACAGAAGCCAGCAACTGGACCCTATGTGAGAACAGTAAACCCAGATGTGAATCTTCATTAACAGTATTTTAAGGTATATTTTAATATTGTACTCTCATCTTCGTTGATGTTTCCCACGTGGATTATACTCCTGAATTATTCCGACCAAAATTTTGTATTCATTCATGATTTCACCACCTGTGCTTCATGTCACGCCCATCACATACTGTTGAGTTATCTTAAAAATAGTTTAAAAGTAAGAGGGCTATAAATTATGAAGTTATTGGCCACACAGGTTTTACTGGTACTTCATATTTCATCTCTTTCGAAGCCATATACATTCCTCACCACTTTGTTCTCAAATTCCTCAAACTGCATTCTTCATTAAGCACGAATTAAAAAATTAAACTGATATTTTATTTCAGCATATAATTAAGTTTTTGTGCTCATCTTCTTACATAACACCAAAGTGAAAAAAATAATAAAATGAATAATAAATCTCAAATATCATGTAGACATTTTGTGTACAATGAGCTATTTTGGTAATAATCTGCAAAATTAATTTTACGTTGAAATCAAACATCTCATTAAATGTTTGTGTTCAGAAAATTTCAGTTTAATACCAAAACGAAGCGTGAATATACTTTATGCATACCTTCACGCACGTCTTGGTATGCTGTGAGATACGTAATTATGAATATGTTGTAGCGTGCCGCGGACTTTTAGAAATACCGAAACACGTATGAATAGTTAATCGTGAACCTGGTCCAACACACTGCCGCTTGTCTCGGAATGTAGAACTCAGACGGCCATCGCGATACGCACGTCGTTTGTTAAGCACTTTTTTCTTCACATCTCACATCTAATGTGGCCGTGACGTCTCTGCTGCCAGTACTTTCTCTTGGGTGCCCGAGCCCCCTTCAACGTAATCGTCAAGGCCAATATTATTCGCAGTTTTTGCTTCGTGTCTGCTACCAGTAATCGCCTTTGTTCCTGTCAAGACCTGTCGCATTCTCTGCAGTTTCCAGTTTCTGTGTAGGGCCACTGAAAGTATTGAGGGGCCCAATGTTAGGGTGAATTCCATAAGAAGACTTTCTTGGGTGTCTTTAATCCTTTTCATGTGCAGTACAAGTTTTATCGCTAAGAACACTGGCCGTTCTAGTCTGCATTCGGTTCGAAATCAGTGAGATGAACGTTTTCCATCGTCTTATCATTCACGTCTAAATTATTTCTGGCTCTTCAGCAACGGGCATTTATAAGTTCGTATTTAAATATACCAGCAGAATAAGATGACTATCTTCCGGGTTGTTTCGACGTGTAGTCTGGTAGAAGTTTACCAATGTTTCAGATGTTTTTGCTGCCTCTGTTATCAAGGACAGAATACAGCTGTCTTCATAATTGCCGCCGTGAGAATGTGTCTCAGCGCTAACAGGACTCTCTAAATAAAGAGCCGGTATGAAAAGTGTTATGAGAAAAACAGTTGAGAGCCTTGGATTGTAATTGTTTCCATCCCTCCTTGAAAATTTTTCATGAACAATTACACAGGGAATGGAGGAAACCGCATAATTTCTACGCTTCACCTAATATTGATTATCAGCAGCAGCATTACATTCTTTGGTCTAGTGGACTTTGGACAGATGGCACTGCAATATTTCTTCCCAGATTAAGATATGCAAAATGGTAGAGGGTATTTGAATTTCATTGAATGTGTGTATACATCTTTTTTGGGACACCTGTATGCTGGATCAATGATGGTACACAGATCAGCATATTTCATTAGTATAACTGAGCTGTTCCTTATGGCATTCTTGAAGCAGAATGAAAAAAGTGCTGTATATGCACAATATTCCTATGTACTTGTTGTGCCTGCTGTTTGTTGGACTTTTATAACATTTTAAGGCTGACATTCACAAAAATATTCTGCCAAGAAATTAATTTGGTATTATAAATTATACTTACTGAAACACATTAGTAAGCTTCTGTGAACATAAAACTGATATATTCAAACAAAGAAATCATAATTCTCAATTAATTCCTTTTTGTCATGAGCACATTTTGTGCACAATAAACCATTTTTCAGAAAATTTCACATTAACTTTCAATTTATCAATATATTAACATGTACTGAATCGAAACATTTTACATCTTGTACGAACGATTCATATTATGAGCTATTTTTAAGAAAATAAAGTGAGAAGAACCCATTTCGTAGTTTTTGTTTAAGACTAAGTGGTACTTGCTCCCACAAGATAATGCACAAACTGGTCTTGTGTCAAAAACTTCAAATTAAAGAAAGGTTGAATAGCAATATCTTAGGTCTGACTTGTGGCCTTTACAAAGAAGGTTTAGTTGTAGCCCTATGGTTATTTAAATACGAATGCTAAACTAATAAGTAAAAGGAAAGACAAGTTAACATTCCAGGACAAATAGCCATCCACAAAAAATTATGAACACTAGAATTAACATTTTCAAGCATACTGCTGATCTAAACAATATTTAAAAATTCATTTCCTACCTCAAATAAAACATCTTTTGTCTCCATTAAGAAGATTAAATAGTGCTGTTAAAGGAAATAATCTCTATACATTATATGTAAGCAGGTGGTATATGATTTCCACTGTGCTTAGAAGGGTATTTATTTTACTGTGAGAATATGCCTCTGTAGAACTGCAGCCATTAACAAGCCCACTGTACACTCCCCACGTGATACATGAATGAATATGCAGAAAAGGTTGAATAATAATGACAGGGTAAAACTGGTGGATTCAGAGAAAAACCTGTCCCAGTACCACTTTGTCTACCACGAATACCACATGGAGCAAACCCAGGTCTCTGTGATGAGAAACCAGTGATAGTGCTACAGCATGGCCTACTTTAAAGGGTAAGTAAATAACTTATACCAGAATCTTAAAACTTTGCATACCGTGTAGTGTATTAGAATATCAAATAAGTAACAAACAACTATTAACACCATAAAAAAGACACTATTGCCATACACGTTTCAACCTCAAGATTAGCCATAACCTTGAGATTTTTGGCTTCTAGAGATTCCTATACATCTCTGATGTATACATTTATTTATTTATATTTATTCCACCTGAACATTGGCTGTGTTGGCTTAAAGTGTCTGATGAATTGCCAGGGTCCACATTAAAAAAAAAAAATGTTGGTAGGCAAACCAAACTGGAACATAAACTTCATCAGCTCCTGCACCACTCTTTCTTTCGCACATAAACTGTGAGCGAATGTTGTGCATTTTCGCTTCGATGATGTTTTGTGGTGTTCCCATTTCTTCCGCGATGCTGTTCCATGCATCTGTCTTTTTATTCCGATTTTTATAATCGGCATGTTGCCCGTTCCGTAGACATTGATTTCCATGGTATAATTCAATCAATTTTAAAACACGATCGTTCGACCACTGTACATTCATTGCTGGTCCCGCAACACGTCCACACTGCACGCAAGCTATTGCAACACTCGACACGTCCTTTGATGTTCCGTGTTGCTGCCTCTCAACCGATAACCAGGCACATGATTTTTGTTGCGGAACACGCTGCTACTTGTCGAGGCACATCAAGCGACTTTGTGCCAATACAATGTGCCGCGACATTTGTGCCGTAGTGCGTACAGGCCTTTACATAGACCACCCACATGATATTTAACATTAAACCTATTTATGTATATGAACTAGATATTGTTCATTTACTGGGTATTCTTATCCTGACAACAAGGTCACGTTCAGTGACAACATCTGGAATTTTTACTGTATTCCTTTTAATTATATTTATATTACATAATTTGTACAAGACAAACATCTTCATCCTTTCAGATCCTTGTCAGACTAAGACACTGACAGAAATTACATTGTGATCCAACATCTCGTTGCTGAGAGATTCCATGTCCCTGTGAGTATGACTAATTGTATTATTCCAGTAATTGCTAGTGTTGGTGCAAACTGTTCTTTTAGATTAAAGCTGGTAATACACACGAGGGACCTAAAGCAAGTTTCTGATATTCCCACCTACAATAATGCTGCCAAGTTCCAGCTAGACAGCAGGTATAAGTGTGTTACTGTATATCTTCAGAACATTCGGGGTTTTTATAACAAAGCTGATGCAGTATTACTGTCTACAAAAGAAGCAGACAGGTATTACAGATCAGATTTTTGAGTTCAAGATGTAAGGAGCTTCTTGTATTGCTCTGAAAATGCCAACTTTACTACTTTTAAATTGTGGGGGGTTTTAAAAGCAAGATGTGAAAGAAATACACAACTCACAGTTTGTAATATCTACAGCATGATATTGAATTTTCCTGCTAAATCACTAGGAGTGGAATCAGGTTTCAAGTTCTTCATATATGTATCTAATTCATCATCATCTTCTTCACCAGATCCACATTCATCGGCAACAAATTCAGGGGTTTCAGAATCAAAGTACTTCTCTTCTTCATCCTGTGATCTCAATGCCAAACACTCGTACTCTGGATTCAAATCCACCTGACTGGAAACAAAAGTGGAAACAAACATGACTGAATGACATTAAGGTTTATCTCCATCAACAATGAATCTACACTCCATACACTTTCACACAAGGATTCTTTGCACAATTAGGAAAATGCAGTTCACATAATCATATCTTACTTCTGAATAATTCATCTTAATATCATTTTCCTAGTTTCCCTACTAAAATCTTGCACAATTTGCTTTGTGTGCCACATATCCCACCTGTACCACCTTAATGTCAATTATTCAATTACAAAAATATTTGTTGTCCTAATTATTCAGTCCTTTGCTTAATAATACTGTGTCAACTGCAAAAAATACAGAGCATGCAATGAAAAATGTTAGAATGATAATAAATTGCAAATAGGGCACAATATGAAAGAAATTATTACAACCTATTTTAATGTATTCTCCTGTGAGCTGACTAGACTGAATGTGATGATCAGGTCATTAACACTCTTACTTCATATTTGGGAGATCGTGAATTATGAATTTAAATCCCAGTCCACAAATCAGTTATTATGACTGAGGGTTTTCAGCTTTCCTCAGTTCTTCCATACAAATTCCAAAATAGCACATTAAATTAGACTATGACAATTTCATTTCACCATTTTCCAATTTATTTTTAATAATTTTGTCACTCAGCACTAAACAGTTTGAGATACTACTGACAGCATCATTAAAAAACCCACAAATAACACGAATAAAAATTCACTGGTAGGACTGAGATCTAAAGTGTGTACCTTTCAGTGATAGTCAGAATTACAGAATGTGTCCCCTACAAAAGTGTTTCTCACTTGGTCTGCGGCTTCATTTATGTAAATCCACATGTTTTGGCTAGTTTTATATACAAACACACAAAATTCTACAATTAGCAGTTTTTTATCTGTCAATGACTAAATACTTTGTGCTGAACATCAGGCCTGCCACACAATTGCATGTAATATGACTACAGAAGTCAATTATGATTACTTTTCTTCACATAATATTGTACAATTAAATATTCCATATATTATTGTGCATAATTCTTAACTGAGAATGTTCAATGATTATGATGTCATTTCAGTTTTAGAACCACATTAACGGCATTATTACAATATATTTTAAATAAACACATTTAAAACATGTTAACAATAACTTGATTTATGCATTGTGGTATGAAATAAACAGGGATCAGTCCTTGGAAGACCCACTGCTGTTTTACAATCAATGAATCAGGAAAGTCTGAGAACCATACAACAGGATAAATTAAACAATATATTTTATGAACTATTTTATAATACAGAAAGGAAGTATCTTCTTTCTCTGCATTCTGTTCAGTAATTAACTATAAACTTATTATATATTTTCATAGAACTAACCTGTAGTCAAAATCTTCATCTTTTCCTTCCAGGAAACTACGATACATGTTACTAACAAATTCTTCTCTCAGCAATTCCTTCTCTTTTCCTGGTAACTGTTTTCTTTTCTTTTGGTTCTTTGAAGATAAACACCTTCCATTTTCCTTCTCTTGATCCTCATTTGCACTGCAGGATCCATTTTCAGTTCTATGCTCACTTTTGCTGTCTTCTTCTTCTTCCTCCTCCTCCTCTTCATCATAATCATCCTCTACCTCCTCCTGTTCTTCATCACTTGTGTCAAATTCTTCTATTGCCCCATCCTCATAATCCTTCTGTTGTTCTCTTAAGCAAAGCATCTGATCTCGCTCAATTTGTGCCAACAGCAAATTCACCCAAGAACTGTAGGAGAAGCAACTGTATTAAATTTTGATGTTCTCTTAAACATAACATAAACATTATATAATAAAAGCAGCTCAGAACCAAAATGTACACTACTTCTGAAATAAAAACACTGAAATAAACTTAAATTATGGTAAGAAGAGAGCACATGAATTCTTTGAAATAAAAGATAAAGATAGAAGTGGAACCATACCATAACACAAGGCATTAATTTTGGCCATAACATATTGAGAAATCAACTGCACTCACCTCATTATCAGATGTGAAATAAAGATGAAAGAAAATATATACAAAACTTTAATAAATTACGTATGATCTGAAGCTTTCACAGTGACTAAGTATAATGAATTTCTCTTGGGCTACTAGCTGTGTAAGGTGGTTTAATGGGGGAAAAAAACAACCCTGAGGACAAGGACAAAGATGGTTCCCAAAATGTGTTTTCTTGATTAAACCACCTTACATGGCTGGTAGCCCAAGAGGTATTCACTATAAAATAAATTACATTTTACAGCATCCAGAATAATTAAAAACATGGTTATAAAACAAAAACCTATGATGGTAGGTATTTCTGTAATATTAAAGTATGTGAAAACTGGTGAATATAGATAGAAGTAGAGAGAATTTTCTTCCTTTCTGCAGGTAATGTGCATTTTTCCTCTCTATGTACAATTGTATTTGAATTTTACTTTACTACATTTCTTCTAGGTAAAAATCAGACCAATTCTTCATTTTTAAATTCTTTAAAAATATCAACATGTCTTAGTGAAATTTTGAAAGAAAATTAATTCAAAACACTACTTCCAACTGATCAAGTCTGAACATGTTACAATCTATTAAAACTGTTTCCATTATTCATATCCTACAATATAAGTAATTTTGAATAAATTGGAAGATATTATTTGTATTTATTTATTCTATTTGTTAGATGTGACACTAGTTCTTATAGAAAGAGGATTTTTTTATTGAGAGAGACAAATGATTCATATCACAGCGTTAAAAAATATCCGTTTATTTGTGGATTTAGGGACATGTCATCTTCTAAGTCTGTTCAATCCTGTACCACAAAACTGGGGAAAAATTCACGGCTTATCAAGGTGCACACAGCTGGATAGTTTACTAAACAATAAACAAAGGGATTATTAATCTCATCAGAGAAAATGTAAAATGTTAGATATGCTACAGCAATCATGTGTAACTTTTATTTCTGAATTCTCCACACAGACACACCATGGAAGCATGCCAAAACCAGAGACAGGAAAGATCCCTGCTGGTGAAACAGTTTAATAAATCTACTGGGCCTTAATACCTAAAAAGTCCATAAACCTAGAAGGACAGATTTGGTGATACAAATAGACCTGGCAAATCCTATGATGAAAATGTGACGGTAAATATGAGGACAATGTGGTTGGTGTTCAGCATGCAAAGGGGAGCCAGTGAAGAAGACAAATGAGATTGGTCCAGAGATGGTGTAGACAACACATGAAAATGACAGATGGTACAGTGATGAAATGGAAAGCTTGAAAAACACTTTGCATCTACTTGTGAGGATGCAGACTGGTCTATCTTAACTGGCTAACAACATATAGACTCCTAAAAAATAAGTCAAAGTAATGGCACATGCATTAAGAAATAATTTTGGAGAGCACGTGATGGTATATCACTCATATGAGTAAATGGTTTACTGCTAACAAGCTGGCCCTAAATGTGATAAAACAAATATAATAAAATTTATAACAAATAACTCACCACAACTTGCTTTAAGTATTGGTTATAATGGAAGGTATATACAAGAGTCAGTAAATACAAAATTCCTGGGTTTGCAAATTGATAATCGCCTGAATTGGACAAATCATACTGATAAACTGATACCTAAGTTAAGCGAAGCATGTTATGCAGTTAGATCTATGTTGCATGTCAGCAACACTGACACACTCAGATCAGTATATTTTGCCTATTTTCACTCTTTAATGAAATATGGAATAATTTTTTGGGAAAATTAATCAAACATCAAAAATATATTCACTTTACAAAAGAAAATTGTTAGATTAATGGCTGGTGTCAAACCCAGGAATTCATGTAGAAGTCTGTTTAAGAGATTAGAAATCTTAGCTCTTCCATGTGAATACATATTTTCGTTAATGAACTTTATTGTAAATAACCAAGAACATTTTCAAACTAATTCTGCTATATACAGTGTCAACACAAGGAATAAAAATCAGCTTCATAGACCAATTGCCAACCTCTCATGTTTTCAGAAGAGTGCATATTATGCAGGGATCAAAATTTTCAACAGTCTACCATCAAATCTCACAAGTCTTGTAAATAAAAAGGCACAATTTAAACCAGCATTGAAAAGATACTTAATTACACACTCCTTTTACTCTGTCGATGAATTTCTAATGTTTACAAGTAAGTCGTAATTTATCTATTGTATATAATGGGTGGATTTATTTGTAACTTATCCCTACTTTATGTGAACACTTTGTATTTGTGACAATTATATAATAGTATGACTTGTATTTGTATAACATGTATTGTATTATTATGACTTATTCTACATCCTATTGTCATCTGACTAACTTATGGATACATGGAATGTAATAAAGATGTATGTAAGTATGTATACTATACAGAAACCTTATTTTTATGAAGAATTGTACAGCTGTGACCCAGCCAGCTATGCTGCTGTCTCTTAGCATTACCTTTTCTGATAATTTAAAAGGTATTAATTTTCATCATAAAAATTTTAAAATGACTGGCTTCCCTGCAAAATGAGTACTGCCAGCTTTCTTTGCAGAAACAGATTAACCTTCCAAGAGGAGTCAAGTGTGTTATTCTTTAATTTCAGTTCTATTTCATACTTTAAGATCATAAACCTTGTATTAAAATTTACTGTTGCTAATACAGAGTGAGCATAAAAGAGCTCTACACTTTCAAAATTATATAGAAAACAAATGTTGTGGACTTAGAACTTCACACCCACACCACAGTCAATAGAAAGAACTCTCTAAGTTTCGTTTCAAATGACCCAGGAGATTATTGTTGTTGCCTGCCTCTGCCACTAGTTTTGAAAATGGCTACCCCACAACAGAGGAGTTGGTATGCTCTGCAGTTTGTGAAGAAAAAATCTGTACCAGCTATGCAACATGAACTATGCACACAGTTTCACATGGAACCACCCAGCCTCTGCCATAATCTTTGTCAGAGTTGAGGAAGAAAATCACAGCTGCCATAGTTTCCATCACCAGGGACATTACACAAAGTTTGATTATCATCTTGACATCTGCTGTGTGACTTGTGGAGCACATACTGTGTCTCTGTGAGGTATGTACCAAACTTTGAGAGTTTTTCTATTGACTGGTAGAGGTATGAAGATCTAAGCATGCTGCATGTGTTTTTTGTTTCATTTTGAAAGTGTTAAGTTCTTTTTGGCTCACCCAGTATGACATACTTGATATCTGCCCTGTCTTCATTATTTCTGTCTTCAACTTCCTTTTTCGTGAGATACTGCCCAATCAACTGTTGATATAATAGTGGGTTCCTCTGCTTCATCTCCTTTTCACTGAAGTAAATTCCCTCCTTCACCAACTTTTTTAATGCTTCAAAGCGCCGGTTTTTGACATCAACCTAGAAATTCACAATTAATTATAGGCCATTATTATGGGCAGATCTGTCAATAAAGTGACTGGCTACAGGCTGTATGGCTGGGATATGGTTCCTGGCAGAGGGATGGATTTTTTTACCTTTAAAACTACACCCAGAGTGGCTCATCCAGCCTCCAATCCAATGGGTACAAAGCTCTTTCCTTATGGATAAAGAAACCACAGTATCAAGCTGACCACTTGCCAAGATTAAAATATATAGAATTTACCACCATTCCCCCATACATACTGAGGGCAGTTTTACCTTTTACTTTTACTGGTATCTGAAAGTGTGAGTATTAACCTCCTCTTTGATAAATTTGATTCTTTATTTCCAGTCTTCAGACATCTGTTGTGGGTTGGTGTGGTAGTTCATATTTTTTAACACGATCTCAGAATCACTTGCCATGGTAATGGTTATCATCACTATCAGTATAGTGTACTACAATTTTACTATGTGATCACCATACAGATCATTATATTAAAATTAAACTGTGCATGCAATACATTTATGGATTTTGTATAACAATGCAGCATTAAAATATACACATTTTTATGAATATTTACATCTAACATATGGTCTTCACCAAAAATTCTGCCTTCATACACATATTTCTTATCCCATTAAATAATTTATTAAAACAAAGTACCACAGAGAAAGCCATCTGTACTATATTATATTTATGACCAAAATGCTATTCAAGTGTATTACCTCATTTGAAGTTTTGCAGTGAAATCGTCGTAACTGTTGTAAATAAAAAGTAACTTCATAACTTTCACACCTTTTGTTTATTTCAGTAAAATAATCAAGATGCTGTGACTGTAAGAACTGTCCAAATCTTGACAGAAATTGACCTGGGTTATGTATCAAAATATCTTCAGCAATCTGCCGCTTCTGTTCAAAACTCAATTCAGGTTCCTCTACTTGCTGACTTTTAAAATGTGCTACTTTGCTGTTGGCCAAGTGATCTAACAATGTATCCTTTAGTGAAGTATTCGATTGGGAATCTTCATCCATGGGAATTGATAAGCTCGCAGTTTTTGTTTTCTCGCATATCTCCGTTACAGGGGGAATACGTTCTGCCTCAGAAGCAAACGGGGCAATATGTTCTTCGTGGTCCATGACTTCAGAAGTGTTTATCCCACCAACCTTTCATCGTTTCTCAACAAACTGAAATAAGAACATAACCTCAATAACAGTAATATTTTCTTCAATTAAGAAAAACGGATCAATTTGTTCTCACATGGAGAATGAGTTACGACAAATATTTTCTGTACTTTAATAGTATATAATCTAACACAAGACAGTTACGACAAAATTAAATTTTACAACAAATATCGTATTCTGACGCCATATTTGAGAATTCGTATAACAAATGAATAAACACAACATTGAAGATTTCAGTCTTCTGGGTTGTTGCGCCGTGTAAACACAACACTGATAAAAAAATGTTCACTGTTCTCCGTACTTGTGTTGAGTAAGGTACGAACAAGTGGTAACAATATAGCATGTGGACCTTTAGTCAGCGTACCTTTTTGCAATTCTCATTCGATTTGATGATAAGCAGGTGATGTAACACGATGCAGATGAGATGATAAACAAGAAAGAACTGTGAAGTGGTACTAAAATCAGGTTGGATATTTGTCAACATTATTCTGTTTGAATGTATTATCGTTGTTGAAACTAGAATGTTATGCATACCAATGCACTTACAACCTATGATTAGAAAGTAAATAAGATGTATTCATTCATAATTTATTATGCTATCAGTATGTGACGTGAAGTGCCTATAGATTAATATATTTGACGTGTGTAATGAATGACATTTAATGAAATTTGGTAATTCTCTCTGACTCAGTCATTGGTAATAAAACTGTTCTTGCATTTAGGAATATTTACTAGCAATGATTCATTGTCACGTTAGTATTCAAACACCTAAGGTATCGGGGGGGGGGCTATTCTTTAGGTAAATAAGGTTGGGAAGAATTATCAGGTTATTTTTAAAGTGTTTTATTGAGAAGGAAGAAATATGCTTCACTGAAGGTATAGTAAAAATAAAAGGTATATCTTTCCATATGTCTGAATACCATGAGGCTGGGTGAACCCAGAGTTATTCAGGATGTGGTAATTAATTGACAGTCCCCATACCTCTGCTCGATATTCTATCCAGGCAGTGTTTCATGTGGTGTAGGTATTTATTTTTCTCCAAATTACATGTAATAGAATACATTTACACATAAAGTGGATTTCAAGGTTGTTTGCCAAGTCTTACAACATTCGGAAAGTGTGCACAGACCAGAAATGTATGAAACAATCTTAATTATTTTCGTATTGCTACTGCAAAACTGGTTAGATCACTATGTATGAGTTTAAATCCTTGTTATTTTTCTGTATGTACAGTGTTTGTCATGTTTTGCCATTGCCTGAATGACCCTTCATAGTGAATTGAACTGGATGGAAAAGTTTATTCACAACTGTTTCACATCTCATTTTGTTGATTTCTGTTTTCTTCCCATCTCATTACAAACAATGTTTTATGTAAGTCATATTAGCTGACACATCACTTGATACATTTATGACTTCAAAAAGGTTCTTTCACTCCTATGTTGATAGTATTAAGTACATTCTGTAGTAATGGGACTGATTTTATGCCACAGGAATGAATAAAACTACAAATAATTTTTGGGTCCTTTAGTATATGGGTGGGACTAGAAGGCAGGAAGAAACAGGTAGTGTTCCTTCATTGTTTATTGACTTGAAATTATGTCGCCACATGAAATGCAGATTGCTATACTGGCATAATTTTAAGTATTGGGAGTATGTGGTAATCATGATCTGATGAAGATGATTGTCTTTTGGGATGTTGCCCCATGTAGTCTAGTAGAAGTTGACTGATGTTTCAGAGGTGCTTACTGCATGGTGGAATATCCCAGAAAAAATATTTGTTGCCAAGAGAACCTGAAATCTCATCATGATCTGTTGTTTATATTTTATACATAATATGGTGACACTGTTGGAAACAAATAGGTGATTGTGAGGAAGACAGTATACTAATTGGGTGAGTGGTCAGCATCACCCATTGGATAGGAGACTGGGTGGGCCCCAGAGCCGGACTGGACCCAGAGTCTAAAGAAAAAATCCTCTGCCCCCCATTGGGAATCGAATCCCGGTCGTCGAGTCCATAGCCAGTCATTATACTGACTGTGCTAACACGTATGAAAGTCACTGATAAAACCAAATACTGTGCCATGGTTTTCAAAACTATTTGAAAATGGGTAACCATGAATAATTTAATCTACAGTTGCCAAACTGTGGTTGCCATGGGATGGTTATGTATGGATCTATAAATGTTAGCATCATCTTGATGTGGTTCCCCTTGTTTTAACAAGGCTCAGGCAATATTTTAATGGCAATTTAACCTTACATCTGATGCAGTGAAAATGTCACTATCATGTTTATGTTACTTAGTTCTGCAAGTTTTGTGCATTATTAAATTGTTTGATGAGCTGATGATTGCATTTTAGTAGACTAAATCCATAAGTTAATATCAGTAATCCATTCAGTCACTGTGTAAAATACAGTATAACTATCTGTTTTATGTCTTACTAATAATATAGGAAAAGCACACAGGTGTGCATAAGAAAGTTTTCCTGTATCTAGTACGTCCTAATCCTTGCCATATTCATTGATGGATTTGGTTCTGTTTTTACATTTTGTTATGTGGTATCTGTCGCATCGTTGATCTCATAGTTCACATACACATTCGGGTCCTGGTTCGTGGTAGAGTTTCGTTTTACAAATCTTGTGGTGGTAGCCGTGAACTGCCAGGCTTGTTATTGCGTAACGCAGTGGTTGGTTCGGTCCTGTCCATGCCCGGTCGGTCATCGTGCTTGTGGTGTAGAAATCCAGCCATATATTTTCCCTTTTCCACTTCCTCTCTTCAAGTAGTCGCGACGAGTTTTCCGTAGATGGCAGCAGTAGTCTGTAACGCAGATCTTCCATCAGGGACGTTTCCTTTGCTAGCTTGTAGGCCAGTCTTGATGGCGCATATTTTGAAATTCCAAGAGTAATTTTCAGGAATCGTGCCTTGACATTTTCCAGTGATTTTACGTCTTTCAGACTTAGGTTGGGCCATGCGATTTTGATTCCATAGGTTAGCAGTGGGAAAATTTTAGCTTTGAATAGCCTTACAGTGGTTTCAAAGCTAAATTGTCTTAGATTTTTTATTTCTAGCATCCCTTTGGTAGCTGCGATGGCTCTCTCTTTAATATGGATCCGGTAGGACTTCGTTGTAGTCTGAAGTGTTACTCCCAGTTACTTAAATGCATTAGTGACTTTCAATGGTTCCTGTTTGAAGTAGACTGTGTCTTCCACAGTCTTCCTTCCTCCTCTCCTGAATACCATCCATACTGTCTTTTCTTGGTTGATTTGGAACCTGTTTTGTTCCGCCCAGGTTACTAGTCGGTTGAATGTTTCCTGCAAGTCACTTTTATTCGTCGAGCCTAGGGCCATATCGTCAGCATAGATATATAGTGACGTTGCGGGTAGACATACTTTCGTGATGTCGGCTGTGGCGATGTTGAATAAGAGTGGGCTTAGTGGATCCCCTTGTAATAACCCTCTGGTTTGTACGATTTCTTTTGATGTCGTTACTGTGTCGTCGATTCTGATCAGGTTGTGGGTCAGGATGTTGTGGATTAGGACGGATATGCTTTTATCCAGTCCTTACTTTTCCAGCTTTCCAGCAAGTATCTGTCTGTTCACACTGTTGAAGGCTTTTGTGTAGTCAATGAAAATTGTGTAGTACTTCTGTTTTGGGGTTCGGAGAGCCTCCTTGATGTCGTTTAGCAGGTTTTCTATTGCTTGTGGGCAGGAGCGGCCTCTTCTAAACCCAAACAGCTGTTGAGGGATTTGTGGGTCGGCTATCTTTGTGATTATTTTTGTTAGTATGGTTGTCAGCAGTTTTAATGAGCTATTTTCTAGGGCTATCCCCCCTGTACGAGTTGGGGTCGTCAGTGGCACCCTTGCCTTTGTATACCATTTTGATATTTGACACTCTCCAGGGATCTGGCAGCTCATCAAGTTTCAGGCACTGGTTGAAGAGGCCTTCCCAAGTTTCTATGAGTAGCAGGCAGGAGACTATGATGTGCTCATTGAAGATACCATCTGGCCCAGCTGCCTTGTTTCTTTTGAGATCTGCTACTGTTTCAGTAATCTCTTTTGTGGAGATTGGTCTGTATGTCCTTGTTGATGGTGGTGGCAGTGTGGGGTAGGCTCGATTTTCTCCAGTCGGGTTCAGAATGTCTGTGAAGTGTGTTTGCCAAGTCTCCATCTGGATGGTGGACGGTATTGGTACTTTCCTTTGTCTCAGTGCCACGAAAAGGTCAATGACGGCTGCTGCTGCTAGTTTCAGTCCTTCATTCTCCATATAAGTGTTCCTTTTATCCTGAAGAAGGATTTTGTACTGTTTCCTTGCCATCAAGTATGTCGCTAAGTCTTGGGAGAGTCCTGACAGTTTTGCTTGGAGTAAGGCTTGTAGAGCAATCCGTCTTTTTCTGTAACAGTGCGCATTAAACCATGGCTTTACTTGTCTTTTCTTGACAGGAATTATTGCGGATTGGAGTAGCTGTTGTATCTGTTGAGTTGATTTTGTAACACTGCTCTGTATGGTATGTCTTACTAATGTGATACAGTTATTAAGATTATGTACATATTAGTACATTTGGGAAAACTAGTAACATTCTTTGAGTGGAAATTCAGTTTGTGTTGCATTTCTAAAATTCTGTTTATGATCATGTTATTTCGATTTTCTTTGGTAGTTAATGAAAGTTGGACATTACTATAACCAACAGTTATGTTACTATTGTTCTCACTGAATGTCACATCAGGTAATTAGCATTCTTGCTTCATATCTGGGATGCCATAGATTCAGATCTTTATCTGGAGACCAAAAAGTTGTGGTTTTACTCAGTCCTTCCAGAGAAGTGTTGGGGTAGTGCATAAAATTATTACCTTTTTCCAGGTTGTTTCCAGCTTGTCATATATTTTTTTATCCTACACAATCTGTACAGCTGAAAAAGTGTTGCTAAATGACTGAAGGATTGATCAATCAGTCAGTTCATCAACCATCATTGTGAAGGTGGCTGTCTTCTGGGTTGTTGCGCCATGTAGTCTGCGATGGCATCACCCTGATGATGGAGGCAGCAAGGACCTCTGAAATGTTGGTAAACTTCTACCAGACTACATGGCGCAACAACCCAGAATTCAGCCATCTTCAGATTCACCGCCATGGAAACCTCAAATCCTACAACCATCTTTCTGTTTAATTTGTATGTATGTATGTATGTATGTATGTATGTATGTATGTATGTATGTATGTATGTATGTATGTATGAGGTCTGTGCTAGTCATACTTTTGAAGCCATACTATTGTTTATTTCTTGGCTTTTTCCAGGTAATTGTTAATTTAAAATGGCAGCTTCAAGCAGTTTCTGGCTTTATTGGAACTGGGAAGACATGTGTGGTCCTGGTGGATTGACATTGTGGTCTGTGGGCACCCATGATATTGGAATCTGTTTTCAAGAACTGTGTCTACAAGTGCCTGTATTTATTTTGATGGCAACAATTTCTGCGTATTACTGTGGCAGACAGACTCATTGGATTGTTCGTAGCCGCAGACAGTTACAGATATTAGGACTGCGAGCTATAGCAACTGTCCTCATGGCGGTGGCTACTGTAGCAAGAATCTGCACTGCAATAGCATTAAGTCCAGGTTCTTTGCAGCCAGTGGATTATCTCTTGGCTGCTGTTGAAGGAGTAACTTGGCTTGTGCATCTTGGATTTATCCTAGCTTTGAGGCACCGTTTAGGGGTTTCATTGCGAGGACCTTTTTCTATTCGTATAGTGTGGGCTTTGAATTTTGCCCTGTCTGCAATTTCTGTGCATTCCCATATATTATTATTGCAAAGTATTCCTATGCCTGATTTATTCAGATTTATATATATCTCCAGTGGCTTCAGTATTGCAGACCTAGTTCTCCAGTGTGTTTATATGATCACCTTATTTCCGAGTGAGAGATCGTGGGATGTTGGCAGATATGAAGGATTTGATCAGCATTTTCACAATTCTGAGAGCCAGAGTTTACTTGGTAAGATATAAAATTATAGTTCTGGTACATATTTGTTACAGTGAGATTGTTTCATTCTATTCAGTGGCTTTACAACCTAACTGAGGCTGTTTCTGTACTGTGTAAGCCATTTTTAGGTGTAGAGGGGTTATAGCTGACATTTATGGGGAGGGAGATGGACTAACAGGATGGCACTAGAGTGTGAAATTTCAGTACCACTGATTCCATAACCCATCCTGAGTTATTTCAATCCGATCTACATAATCACAAACAGTTTCCATGAGATCCAATTTAATGTTATTCTTTTTCCTTATTCTCAGCCTTTAAAGTAATGTCTTTCTTAGATGTTTCTCTGTCAACGTTCAATTTTCAGCTGAGTTGACAGCAACAGTTTTCAAAAATAGGGGTGGTTACTGTTATATGCTTGTATGATTTATTGTTCTTCAAGACCATGTATCAGGGCCATTCAGATACAGGGAAGTCCAACAAACACATTTAGAGGGTAATTAATATATATTTTTCCTTTAACTTGTGAGGTTATGTTTAGAAAGTGAAATCAGCTATTGAACCATATTGAGCCCATTCTGTTTGCCTTCTTTAACTTGTTTTGCTTGTGTTTCTTTGTTATGGGTTATGCTTATTATGGATCTCATGTTTAGTTTATATTGTGTTGAAATTGTGATGTTGTTCCTACTATAATATTAATTCTTATCAGTTTTATGTTCATAGCTGTGAAATATACTGAAATAAATACATATGCAGAAATTATGTTTACAGTACTTGTGTGTTAGAATAAATATGATACCTTCTTCATCTTAGGAGTATAATTAGGGACAGTGCAGAAACTCATGCAGATTTTAGAACTATATTGTAGCTATGAAATTTGTATTATCTAATAGATTGAAACTATATTCTAGGATCCCCTAGACTGGGTACATACAGTCGTTTCAGGGAGGAGAGAGACCCTTTGTATCTTGGTACTGCAATGGAAAATGCTCCATTTTGTTCTAAATTGCTATTCCACTGGGTTACACCTCTGATGGAGAAGGGTGCTAAGAAGAAGCTGGAAAATTCTGAAGATTTATATGATCTTCCAGTCAATTTGACTCCTGCATATTTATGTTCTCAACTGGAGATGGCAATGGTTATGACTTCAGTAACTAAGAAGCACTATTCAGATTCAGGTCAGTGTTCTTACTATATAGATATATTCCTGTAAGTCTCCTGTAATTAATCTGCAAGGATTAAGTAATAAAATACATAATATACAGAAAGTAAGTAACTCCATGGAGCAGAGTCCTTCCTGAGAAGCTGACACTATGCTTAACTGGTCCAGAACTTATTCTAAAGATGGCTGTCTTTTGGGTTGTTGTGCCATGTAGTCTGGCAGAAGTTTACCAATGTTTCAGAAGTCCTTGCTGGCTCCATCATCAGGGTGATGATAAACGTTGGTAAATGTTGAATGTTATGGAATGTGACCACATTGATGACATGAAGAGAGGAGGATAGTATTAAAATTTATTTTTTGATGTGGAAGTAGCTCAGGATCAGGACCAGTTTAATGTGGCTTTGGCGTTTGCATTGTTGAACCTTCATGTTGGTAAGAAATGTAGTTGGCTTTTGCAGGGTGAATTTTTTCCATCTTTAGAGATTATGTTTCTGATTTTTACAGATACTGCTGTAAATGTTAATGGCATAACAGAAAGTGAACACGAGATACCAGATGTGACGTGGAGGAGAGCAGAATCACAGAAACCAGTTTCACTTCTCCGAGCTCTTCACACTTGCTTTGGTATTCAGTTCTACAGCATTGGTGTCCTAAAGTTTATGTCAGATGTCACAGGCTTCATGGGGCCTCTGCTCCTCAATAAGTTAGTGACGTTCATAGAGACAAAGTCAGAGTCATTGCTTGAAGGGTATTTGTATGCTGCTGGTCTGTGTGCTGTCACTTTAATAGGTGAGTTATTAAATTAAAATTATTGTTAAATATAAGATTGTCACATGTTTGATTTAAAAATGTGAACACAGCAGTTGGGGGGGGGGGGGGGGGGGGGCTAACTTTTCAGTAATAGAAGACAAAAACAGAAAAATATTCATATGCTGAAACCAGTTAAAGACAAGTTAGGCCTTAAAGTTGCAGGAATTTACCGTGTGACATGTGAGTGCAGTAAAATTTACATCAGACAAATGGGCAGAACCATTGAAACCAGGTGTAAGGTACTCATGCGACACATATGTTTAGGCCAGCCAGAAAAGTCCAAGGTGGCAGAGCACAGATTTAACACAGGACATAGCATCAACTTTGGCAGTACCTTTGTCCTGGATAAGGCCACAGGATATGTGGACAACATGATAAAGGGGCTATTGAGATCAATCTTCATCCCAGGAACATTAACAGGGAAGGAGGCTTCATGCTTGCTCGTTCCTGGGATCCAGTGATCATCATGATCAAACAATTTATAAATCTACCAATTGAAAGACAGGCTTAAGTGAAGTTAGCAATTGACTGTGCCCACTAGCTACTCCATTGGCTCTCACTCACATCCATGCGTGAGTGAAGGGTAGGTATATATGTCAGTCACTTAGAACAGATGGAATGGGTAGCCCTGAGGACGAGGACAGGGATGGTCCTCAAAATGATTACAAGTTTTAATCACCTGATACAACTGATGGCCCAAGAAGATTTTATTAGTAGAAAACAAAGATAAGACATAAAACCAGCCTTTACATTTTTCTTTGTTCCTGCTTTTCAGAGGATTCCTCATCAAAATGAATACTTGCCATGTTTTCCTCCATCCAAATTTCCTAAATGAATTCTATTAAACAGGGTTGATTATGGAGGCAAGCATGAATTACTTATTACTTGCTTAGTTAATTTTTAACCATTGACACAGACTTTGAAACAAAGAATGAGAGACACTGTCAAGTTTGTAGCTCATTACATTTTCATTTGGGTGTGGCAAGAATTTAAATAACAATGAGAGCAATCAGTGTCTCACATTGTCACAATGAGAAATGGTCTTCCACAATTTGTCTTTTGTTTCATGTTTGTAGTACTAATTCCTACAAAATATCAAAACTTAAAACAGAATTTCACCTTTAAGGACACATTGTGTGTACATCTGCATATATGTGTGTGTGTGATGAGAAAATACTGAATTATTGTTGTTGATACTAAGTAACTTAATTGAATGTACATTTTTAATAATGTATGGAAATTTTCTACTTCATGTAGTGGCACTGTGTGATGCTCATTTCAACTTCTTTATGCAAGAAGTGGGCCTCAAGATACGAGGAGCACTGGTGACAACAATATACAGGAAGACCCTTACTCTCAGCAGTATTGAACTATCAAAATTCAGGTCAGCTATAAAGGATCACTTGCTATTTGTTTTTATACCAGATCATCAATGTGATCATGTTCTGAATGTAAAGTTTGTCACTGATGTGTGGGATTTTGAGAAGTTTACTTTATGTGATCTGTACATGCTTCACATTTAACAAATTAATATAAACAATTTGTAACAGCGTAATTACATCTGTCCCTACCATTGTATTGCCACAAGTCAATGTGCTGATCTCATTGGCAAAGCAAAGAATCTTTTACATTGCTGTAATTGTCTGTCCTTATATGACATAATGGTATTGTGATAATTTTGTCAATAGACTGCATGTGCAAACAGTTATCCATTAAGTGGTTCCTTCTCACAACTGTACAGATAGTAATCACTGCGAATAAGGCAGATACAGCACTTGTGGCTTTTCTTTTCTGTCAGTGCATAGATCTTTATCACTGTCCTCACATCCATATGCTCAGAACTTTCACTCTTTCTTATGTTGTGATAGGCAGCAAGCAAAACACAACCATATTGTTGCCTATCCACTATGTAGAGTTGATATTAATGCTATAATTAAGAGAAATTCTCTTATGCAAACTGAGTCCTGGCACTTCCATACGGAAATCCGCTTGTATTTTTATATAGAAAGATTTGTTTC